>NC_092505.1:82481625-82821625 GCF_047511675.1 Marmota flaviventris
TATACTAAAGGAAAAACTAATCAGAGGAGAAACTAAGTTAAATACAAAAAATAAGCAAAAATTGTTAAGAATACAAATAATGTCTCAATAATAACTCTGAATGTAAATGGCGTAAACTCACTGACCAAAAAACATAGACTAGCAGATTGGATCAAAAAAAAAAAAAAAAGACCCAACAATATGTTGCCTTCAAGATACTCCTCTCATAAATAAAGTTAGCCAAAGACTGAAGGTGAAAGTTGGGGAAAAACCATATCACTCACATGGACTTTGGAAGAAAGCAGGGGTTTCCATCCTTATATCAAATAAAGTAGACTACAAGCTAAAGTTAATACAAAGAGATAAAGAAGAACTCTATATGCTGCTCAAGGGAACCATACACCAACAAGACATAACAATTATAAATATATATGCCCCAAACAATGAAGAATCTATGTTCATCAAACAAACTCTTCTCAAGTTCATGAGTTAAATAGACCACAATACAATAATTTTGGGTAACGTTAACACACCTCTTTCACCACTAGATAGATATTCCAAACAAAAGCTGAACAAAGATACTATAGAACTCACTAACACCCATTTGTTGATTTTTTTGGGGGTGCTTAGTTTTTTGAGTTCTTTATGTACCCTAGAGATTAATGGTGTATCTGAAGTGTGAGGGGTAAAAGTTTGCTCCTAGGATGTATGCTTTCTGTTCACCTCACAGATTGTTTCTTTTGCTAAGAAAAAACTCTTTAGTTTGAATCCATCCCATTTATTGATTCTTGGTTTTAATTCTTGTGCTATAGGAGTCTTATTAAGGAAGTTGGGGCCTAATCCCACATGAAGAAGATTAGAGGCTACTTTTTCTTCTATTAGATGCAGAGTATCTGGTTTAATTCCTAGGTCCTTGATCCATTGTGAGTTAAGTTTTGTGCATGGTGAGAGATAGGGCTTCAATTTCATTTTGTTGCATATGGATTTCCAGTTTTCCCAGCACCATTTGTTGAAGATGCTATCTTTTCTCCAGTGCATGTTTTTGGCACCTTTGTCTAATATAAGATAATTACACTTTTGTGCGTTAGTCTCTGTGTCCTTATTTTGTACCATTGGTCTACCAGCCTGTTTTGGTGCCAATACCATGCTGTTTTTGTTACTATTGCTCTGTAGCATAGTTTAATGTCTTGTATAGTAATACCACCTGCTTCCAAGGACCTGAACAGACACTTCTCAGAAGAGGATATACAATCAATCAAAAAAATATATAAAAAATGCTCATCATCTCTAGCAATCAGAGAAATGCAACTCAAAACTACTCTAAGATATCATTTCACTCCAGTCAGAATGGCAGCTATTATGAAGACAAACAATGACAAGTGTTGGCAAGAATGTGGGGAAAAGGTACACTCATACATTGCTGGTGGAACTGCAAATTGGTGCAGCCAATATGGAAAGCAGTATGGAGATTCTTTGGAAATCTGGGAATGGAACCACCATTTGACCCAGCTATTCCTCTTCTCAGACTACATCCAAAGGACTTAAAAACAGCATTCTACAAGAACACAGCCACATCAATGTTTATAGCAGCACAATTCACAATCGCTAGACTGTGGAGCCAACCTAGATGTCCTTCAGTGGATGAATGGATAAAAAAATGTGGCATATATACACAATGGAATTTTACTCCGCATTAAAAAAGAACAAAATCATGGCATTTGCAGGTAAATGAATGGTGTTGGAAAAGATAATGCTAAATGAAGTTAGCCAATCCCAAAAGATAAATGCTGAATGTTTTCTCTGATATAAGGGGGGTGACTTGGGGTAGGGAGGGAGAGCATGGGAGGATTATATTAATTATAGATAAGTAAGAAGGGTGAGAGGGAAAGGGAGGGGGAAAGGGATTAGCAAGGATGGTGTAATGTGATGGTCATAATTATACAAAGTACATGTATGAAGACTTGAATTGGGTGTCAACATACCTTATATACAAATAGAGATAGGAAAAATTGTGGTACATATGTGTATTAAGATTTGTGTTGCAAAAAATAGTACATGTATAATGGCATAAATTGGTGTGAACATACTTTATATACAGAGATACAAAAAAATTGTGCTCAATATGTATAATAAGAATTGTAATGCATTTCACTATTGTAGTGTATTTAAAAATAATAAAAAAATAAAAAAGAACGCAATAACACAATCAATATCTAAACTTAACTGACATTTATAGAATATTTCATCCTTCAATGAGCAAATACACTTTCTTCTGAGCAGCACATGAATTATTCTCTAAAATACACCAAATTTTATGCCACAAAGCAACACTTAGCAAATATAAAAAAGTAGAAATACTACCTGCATTCCATAATATCATAATGGAATGAAATTAGAAGTCATTGATAAAACAAGAAAAAAAAGCTAATCCAACACCTGGAGACTAAATAATATGCTACTGAATGAACAATGGGTTGCAGAAGACATCAAGGAAGAGATTAAAAAATTTTAGAGGTGAATGAGAACATAGACACAACATATCAAAATCTCTGGGACACTATGATGGCAGTTCTAAGAGGAAAGTTCATTTATGGACTTCATTCCCTAAAAGAAGAAAAAGTCAAAAATAAATGGCTTAATATTAAATCTCAAAGCTGTAGAAAAAAAAACTAATAAATCAACACCAAAAGCAGTAGAAGACAGGAAATAACTAAAACCAGAGCTGAAATCAATAAAATTGAAACAAAAGAAACAATTGAAAATTTGACAGAACAAAAAGTTGGTTGTTTGAAAATATAAATAAAATTGACAAACCCTTAGTTATGCTAACAAAGAGAAGGAGAGAGAAAACTCTAATTACTAACATGCATGATGGAAAAGGTAATATCACAACAGACACTACAGAAATACAGAAAATAATTAGAAATTATTTTGAAAATTTGTACTCCAATAAAATCGAAAACATCAAAGGCATTGACAAATTTTAATGATTTGCCAAATTAAATCATGGTGATGTACACAATATAAACAGATAAATTTAAACTGATGCAATAGAAGATGCCATCAGAAGTCTACCGACCAAGAAAAGCCCAGGACTGGATGGATACACAGCCGACTTCTACAAGACCTTTAAAGAAAAACTAATACCAATACATTTCAATTTATTTCAGGAAATAGAAAAAGAGGGAGCAACTTCCAAATTCATGATATGAGGCCAATATCACCCTGATTCCAAAACCAGCCAAAGACACATCAAAATAAGAAATTCAGACCAACATCTGTAATGAACATAGATGTAAAAATTCTCAATAAAATTCTGGCAAATCGAACACAAAAACATATCAAAAAGATTGTGTACCACAATCAAATGGGATTCATTGCAAGAATCCAAAGTTGGTTGAACATATGGAAATCAATATACTTAATTCATCACATTATTAGACTTAAAGGTAAGAACCATATGGTCATCTCAATAGATGCAGAAAAAAGCATTTGACAAAATACAGCACTACTTTATGTTCAAAACACTAGAAAAACTAGGGATAACAGGAACATATCTCAACATCATGAAGTCTATCTATGCTAAGTCACAGGATAACATCATTCTAAATGGAGAAAAATTGAAGGCATTCCCTCTAAAAACTGGAACAAGACAGGGATGCCCTCTTTCACCACTTATGTTTAACATAGTTTTTGAAACAATGGCCAGAGTAATTATAGAGATGAAAAAAATTGAAGGGATATGGATATGTAAAGAAGAACTCAAATTAGCACTATTTGCAGATGATATGATTCTATACCTATAAGACCCAAAAAGTTCCACCAGAAAACTTCTATAACTAGTAAATGAATTCAGCAAAGTATAGGATATAAAATCAGTACCCCTAAATCAAAGGCATTTCTGTATATCAGTGACAAATCCTCAGAAAGGGAAATGAGGAAAACTACCACATTTAAAATAGCATTAAAAAAAAAAAAACCTTGGGAATCAACAAAAGAGGTGAAAGACCTCGACAATGAAAACTACAGAACACTATTAAAGAAAACAATTAAGGATACCTTAGAAGATGGAAAGATCTACATTGCTCTTGGATAGTCAGAATTAATATTGTCAAAATAACCATTCTACCAAAAGCACTATACAGATCTAATGTAATTCCAATCAAAATCCTAATGACATTCCTCATAGAAATAGAAAAAGCCGTCATGAAATTAATCTGGAAAAATAAGAGACCCAGAATAGCTAAATCAACCCTTAGCAAGAAGAGTTAAACAGATATCATCACTATACCAGACCTTAAGCTATACTACAGAACAATAGTAACAAAAACAGCATGGCATTGGCAACAAAATATACTCGTTGAACAATGGTACAGAATACAGGACACAGAGACAAACCACATAATTATAGTTATTTTGTATTTGACAAGGAACCAAAAATATATATTGGAGAAAAGATAGCCTCTTCAACAAATGATGCTGGGAAAATTGGAAATGTATATTAAATGAAATTAAATCCCTATCTCTCACCATGCACAAAACTCAAAGTGGATCAAGGACCTAGGAATTAAACCAGAGACACTGCATCTATTGGAAGAAAAAGTAAGGTCAAATCTTCAGCATGTCAGATTAGGCCCCAACTTCCTTAATAAGACTCCTACAGCACAAGAATTAATATCAAGAATTAATAAATGGGGTGGATTCAAACTAAAAAGCTGCTTCTAAGAAAAAGAAACAATCAGTGAGGTGAATAGAGAGCCTACCAATTGGGAACAAATTCTTACCACATGCATGTCAGATAGAGCACTAATCTCTAGAATATATAAAGAACTCAAAAATCATAACACCTAAAAAACACAATAACCCAATCAATAAATGGACCAAGGGACTGAACAGAGACTTCTCAGAAGAGAATATACAATCAATCAACAAATATAAGAAGAAGTTTTCAACATCTCTAGCAATTAGAGAAATTCAAATTGAAACTACGCTAAGATTTTATCTCATTCCAGCCAGATTAAGTATAAAAACAACAATAAGTGTTGGTGAGGATGTGCGGAAAAAGGCACACTAATACATTGGGGGTGGGACTCCAAATTGGTGCAGCTGATATGAAAAGCTGTATGGAGATCCTTGGAAAACTGGGAATAAAACCACCATTTGACCCAGGTATCCAACTCCTTGGTCTATACCCAAAGGACTTAAAAACAGCATATTACAGGGACACAGCCACATCAATGTTTATAGCAGCACAATTCACAAGAGCTAAACTGTGGAGCCAACCTAGATGCCCTTCGGTAGATGAATAGAGAAAGAAAATGTGGTATATATACATAATGGAATATTATTTATCAGTAAAAGAGAATTAAATCATGGCATTTGCAGGTAAATGGATGAAGCTGGAGAATATAATGCTAAGTGAAGTTAGCCAATCCCAAAAAACCAAATGCCAAATGATTTCTCTGATTTAAGGATACTGATCCATAATGTTCTGGGGGGGGTGATTAAATAAATTCTAGATAGGGCAAAGGGAAAAAGGGAAGGAAAGGGAAGGGAAGGGGCATAAGAGTGGAAAAAATGATGGAATGCAATGGTCATCACTACCCTAAGTATATGTAAGAAGACACAAAGGATGTGACTCTACTTTGTGTACAACCAGAGATATGAAAATTGTGCTCTATATGTGTAATATGAATTGTAATGCCTTCTGTTGTCATATATAACAAATCAAACTTTTAAAAAAGGAATAGCTATGAAAAATTATGCATTGTTTCATACATTTTATGTTATATCAAGAAATTATTGTGTATTACAGAACATCAAAGAATTTGATGTTTGACATTTAATAATACAGTATTTCATATATATGTGTAAAGTTACTTGGATCTAATGCATGTCAAAAGAAAAGAATAATCCACCATTTTGATGTATATTCATAATGCCCTGACAATTCAATTGTCATTCATGATTGCCTTGAAATTAGTTAGAATTAATGTAGAATAGCAGGACCCTGTTATTGTTTAAATTTAATAACTAACCACTTGCAATTTTTGTTTAATTCTAGCATCAATTGACCTTGTCCTAGACTGATAATCATGGTGCAATAGAAACTCATGAGTGATTTGTACACATAAACATTACAACAACAACAACAACAACAACCAAACAAAACCTTGAATAAAACTTTTGATTATTTTAAATATTCCAGATCTTTCATAAGAGTTAGATTTTTGTATGAGTAGTCATAGATATAAACCTAATTTAGTTACTCTGGTGTGCTTTTATGGAAATCCCTTGTTTAGAATCTACCATGTGGCTTCAGACTCCTGAGGTATTTTACATGGAGAAGGTGAGTGGGAAGCTGGTGCTACTTCATTCTTAGGTGAATCTGTGTGCTAGGATCTTGGGATAATGGGTGAAGCTTACAGGTGGAGCCTTAAATGGTTTAATTGCCTTTTATATGTATGGGGAAAATTGGGATGACTATTTTAAAGAACGGAAATGGAATGTCATTTGATTAAAAAAATTACAAAAGAGTATTTAGTATCTGGCTACCTAAGAGATGAACTCAATTACAAAATAGGAGCCTTGGAACTGAGTACCCTGCAAAAGTTAGAGGAAATCCTCTGCTGTGAACTCTTAGCTTTATTTTGACAGCTGTTCCTACCAGTTCTCTGTAGGACATATGTCAGCCAGGGCTCTCGTAATTCAACTGGGTTGGGTTTGAGTACCATGAATGCATTTCCTGTAAATAGGAATGTAAGTGATTTCTTTCCCTAACATTTGTGGTTTTAGTTCATTTTTCTACTGTTTAGTTATATATCATCAGATGATTTATAATATTTAACTCTATGATTATTATGAAGAATAAAAAGTCATATAGAGTACTTGACATTATATATTTTAATAGTTTAAAAGCATCCATTAGAATTATTAGAGATATAAAATAACTTTTAATCTTAATATAAAGATAACTTTAACATGTACGTAATTTAAAATGATTAATATATTTAAATTTTCCTGCCATTTTATTGTATTAAAATCAGTTGTTGGTTAAAGTTTATAAAATTGATCTTTCCAAAAGATTAAATACTGCTTTTTTTTTTCAACTCCCATACCTAAGTATATTTAGTTACATGAGCCTCCTTCATTAACAAGTGAAATATTGAAAGTACCAGTTTCTTGTCTTACATATGAAGTTTGATTTTTTTTTCCAAATCAAAAAGTATTGGAAGTTATTTTAAGACCCTATCAATGTATAAATTGATTCATTAAGTGAGCTATTTTATTACAGGCATTTTATGAGAATCAGTAGATTATTTAAAAGAAATCATTATGAATGTGTGCAAAACAAAACATTTTTTAGTTAATACATTTTGTGAGTATCTATTATTTGGTGTAATACTTTTCATTTGATATAAACTATGTTTTAAGATAAGTCATTTAAAAACAAATATTAAAATATGAACACCCTTGCACATGACTCCTAAGTTTTAACCATCATTACACTGATGAATGTTCACAGATAAACTACTTATGGTCTTATTTAAATATAAATTTTAAAATTATTATAAATTAATATATATATGAAAAATGGATGAAATTACAAAGTTGTGTGACAACTTTCCTTTTTCCAATGCTCTTAATAAAGTGTGAAGAAAAACAGATTGTAAGGCTTGAGTGATATGACAATCATCCCCAAACATGACAACCCTTGGTGGTTTTCACAGTTGTTTTTAGCAGATATCTTTCTGTAAGATTTACTTGCAAGCAGGTTCTTATACACAAGTAAGCTAAAAAAATCATCTTCATAGTTTTTACTTCTCTCAGCATATGTTAAAGTTGAGTAGAAAAGGCATTTTTCCAAGTGAGAACTTAAATGACTTTTTTTTTTCTTTTCTAAACATTAATGTATCAAACATCCATCACATACCTGTGGATAAAATATGCTCATTAAATTATCTTTTATAGTATTATATTCCTATTTAGCTAACAGATGGAATAAGTATGTATTATTTAGACACATTCCAGTACAGCACTTGTATTGATTTTTTAAAAATTCTTTATCTTTCTCTGTCCCTCCCCTTACTCTGTCTATATGTGATACTTTATATATACATATATAATAATTGGCTTAGTTTTAAACTTTATATTTTAAAATCCTCATGAGATTCAATAATGTCTAATAGCTATTCCATTTTATAGAAGTGAAGTATGTCCTTTAGTAAGCCCAAGTCAGAACTTTTAATACAGTGCAAATCCTCTGACATTCCCAACTTTTTCAAAGACATGGTGATGACATACCAGGCAATGATCTGAATTCTCAACTTTTCATGTTATCTAGACTAAATAAAACTATATCAAAATGTATTTAAATATTTTTGGAAATGATGGCTCAATAGAATAAAAATATAAAGAATGAAATTAATTTATATTGATAGTTTAAGAAGAAAATCTTAAAATAACTACAACGTTGTGAAACAGTTTACCCCTGAAGAAAGAAGGATCATAGCCAACTTTCTCATTAGAAATTTCAAAGAATAAGAGAGTAAAGTATTGAAAGAGAAAAGTATCAACCACCAAATCATTATTTAGTGAAATTACCTTTCAAAATGGAAGATAATTAATCATCAAACGAGGGAGAAATACTAGTAATAATGTATTAGGTGATTGTGGCATATAAACAGCTAAAATGAGTTTCAATAGTGTCAGAGGAGAGAAGAGGAGGAATTGAGAATGCTCTGTTAATAAGGTACTTACACTGCACATGAAATGATACAGTGTTATTTTTAAGTCACCTAAGAATATTTTAGTTCCATAAACTACTATTAAAGTGCTAAAAGGTGTGTGTGCCTGGGTGTGTATGTGTGTATGTGTAATGTGAGAGAAGTAGAATAAATTGGAATTACACAAAACATTCAACCAAACAAAAGAAGGAACAAAATAGAGGAATATCAATATAATCACTCAAATGATCATTTTAAATGTGATGGTCTAAGCATACCATTTAAATTACAGAGATTGTCAGAATGAATTGAAGAAATAAATCAAGTTATACATTTTCTGAGATGCTTATTTTAATATAAATATTTCCAGGAAGATATAAAAGTAAGAGACCTAACAGAGAATCACACTTCTAAGATGTTGGGACCACATTCTCTCAGAAGTATCAGTTTTAATATATATAAAGTGTAACTCTAATATGATGAGGGGAACAGAATCTAACATACTATGCTGTACACATTCTTTTTAGAATTTAATAAGTTGAAAGCTTAAATATAAAATGTAATATTCACATTACATACAAATCTGTATACATTCTTCCTTATTTAACTATCTTATATCAAAACCATCAGCTATGTGTCAAAAACAACAGGGTTTTTCATGATCTTCTGGGCAGAATCCACACTTACAAGTCAAGCAAACATAAGGTTAATAGAAAATGAATAAATACTTACTGTTATATTTAGGAAGAAGGCATTGGAAACAAATACATTCTTCCTTTTAACATTATTTCCCAAGTCAGGGTAATTTTATTGAACACTGCAATCAGAATGGTTAAAGAATAAATTATTTGCCCTAGAACAATGACAATCAGCTGGTGAGAAGTTTGCCTAATGAGGTAGTGGTGACACTCAGAAGATTCCATGAAATCAAGGTTATTTGGGCTTCGAATAGAACTTTCCTGTCTCTTCGTGAAATAATCGAACAGTCATGGAGCATTGCAACAATTCTATATAACTCTATTCGACTTTTAAAAATATTTTAAATACATGTTTTAATTCTCCTTTATGTTTTGATGTGCAGCAGATATTTTTCTAATTTTACAAACATAAAGAGAAAGCTCCTTCTACCTTAAGAATGAGTATCTTTAAACTAATTTTTACATTAGAAATGGTATGTTGATTAGTATTAAATGTGAACACTAAAAAATTGTTATCTCAAAAAAGAGATACCCTTTTGTTAGAGCAATAAGTATCATATTACATGCATATTTAATAGTGATCATGCAGTATTAGTATTAGTATTTCCTGGTGGGTATATTAGGAAACATATATCTTTAGTGTCTTTATTAGATAAATCTGTGGTTATAGCTTATTTTTATATATTTGGAAAATGAAATAAAATTATATTGCTATCCAATTAAAAATGTATAAATTTTGAGGGATTGTATGACTACTAGTGATATGTAAATTACATTAATTACATAAAAGCACTAAATAGATGTAAATAAATACATTAGTAGGAAGTCAGAAAATTATTGTATAATGGCAGTGCTAAAGAGATCCCAAAGATCAATGTGTGTACATATAAGGGAATTATTCCATGTAACATACATAAAACTCAGAAAATGAATTAACTATAAAACCTCAATATTTCAGAGGAAGAACAAGAAGATGAGTTATGCTTACTTTCGACTTCCTTTAAAATTATATATTGAAATTTAAAGAACTAGTTGGAATGTACCCCCATCAAATGTCCAAAGTAAATATCATTAGATGTGGGAAATGTGCTTTTCCTACTTTTCTTTCTCTTCCTAGTACTGGTACCGCCATACATTTGCACGTGTAGATAATTGTGACTTAAATAACCTTTGTCTTCTTTCTTTTCTTTGCCCAAAATTTACTCAAGCTGACTACCTAGACTGAGTAGAGGGCCCATTCATTGGGTTATCCAATCATCTACAAAAAAAAAAAAAATCCTGTGCTTTCTTTTAGTAATCCCAATGCCTTGCCTATAGAAGATGCTCAAAAATGTTAGTTTATGACTAAAAGAAAGAAACAGGGTCCTTTTGATTCTATACCCCCAGTCTCATTGAACATTTCTGTTACCACTATTACTATAAGCTCCAGAATATGTGATATTACTTTACCCTTCCAACTGATCTGTTTCATATTTTATTAAAACCTCAAAATTAAACTAAAATTTAGTTTCCCAAAACCCCATGCAGTTCTCTCTCTCTTCTTTTGCTCTTTTTCCTCCTTCTCATCACCATCATAATCATTAAGTTATACAGTCTAACAAATAATACATAAATTCTTTTCACAATCAAGTTCTTGTCTATTTTAATTCAAAATATTTTTCAGCCATATCAATAACCTGTGATTGATTTTGTATGACAAAAATGGATATATTATCCTTTTTTACTACTACAGTACTAAAAATATTTTGGTCAAAATTGTGACCACAAAAACAAACAAACAACAACAACAACAGCAACAAAATAAAAACATGGAATCAACATGGGATAAGATACATGATTACATACCACAAAATGTTACACATATTCATACTTTCACTTCTGTCCTTTCTTTATATTTATATTTATTTCCTAAATTTTCATGCATTACTTACAAAAGTAAACAAATAATATGAATGACTTATTAATGTAAATAATAGAATTCTAAGTCAAGATTAATTTCAACATAGAATATTTATGATTAATTTTGTAACATAAATAATTGTGTAATTAAACAAGAATAAAAATAAATAACAAAATACATTACTGACTACATGGGCTTATTAAAAATCCTACCATGTATGGTCTTCTAATATATTACTTTTTAGTAAGCCCACTTTTAAATAAAATTCAACTTGAAAATCAAATATATCTGCCATTTATTCATTAAAATGATTGAGCAAGACTGTAGTTTTTGTAATACACAAAAAAATCCTATATAAATATTCATGAAGTGCACATTCAACAAAACTGATTTTATGTTTTTATGATTCCATTTAATACAAAACTAAACACCAAGAAAACAAAGAGGCTAATGCATGGTATTGAATTCAATGGTACATGACAGAAGTCAACTGTAAGCTTTATTTTCCATAAGCAAAAACAATTTCTGAAAACACAACCTATTCCAATTAGTAAGTATATTATTGAAATGATAAATAAATTTAATGTCTAAAAAATTTCAAAACTCTATTTTATTACTACGAAGCTTTAAAACTTTATTATGTCATTAAGAAAATTTAAATATATATTTAAAATAAAAAAGTGTAATAGAATATGCTCAATGATTATGTTTTTCACAGTATGCAATTATAGCAAAAAATGCTGAAACTGACTACTTTAAAAAATGAAGATTATTACATGTATTACTTCATAAGTCATGTTATTTATCATTTATTCTGATAAATTTTTGTATTTTAATATTAAAGCTTTAATATTTAAATTATTAAATTCCTAAGAATCTAAATTTCATAATTTAATGTTTTCTTTAGAAAAATATCATGAACTTACTTGCTTTTATACCCCAAAACATAATCAGTTTTTGGAAAACATATTGACTTTTCAGAAATTCTTGATAACAAAAGCAATAGCAGGGAAAAAAAGGAAAAACACATGCCTACATATCCATGAACATGCCCACCCATACTCCCACCCCTTAAATCATACACTCCTAAATTTTAAATTAGGAACAAAGTAGAAAATAATTTTTTATCATGCTAGATAATCACTTTGCTTTGTTGCATATTATCCCTGAAAGTTTTCTATGATTTTTAAGTCTGTGTATATATATGCACATTAAAGTGAGCCATGTAAATTCAAATATGAATCATCATTTCCCTTTTCTTGAATATTGGCCATCCTTTTATATCTGCTTGTCATTTAATACTCACAGACCCTTCTTTGCTACTCTTGATAATACTCTAGTCTCTTTGCTTCCAGTTTCTCATCCTTAAAATCTACTTTCTACTTAATTTGGGGTGACTTTTTAAAAAGAGTATCTTTTTATTAAAAGAAACAAAATTATGATATGTCTTTGCTAAAAATCCTCTAAAACCCCTTATCAGTTTTGTAGTAATATCTAATTTTTTACCTGGTACTCACAGTCAGATGCTTAGGCAGATAATGATAAAGAGGTAGATGTAGAAATAGTTATAGATGATATTTGTTTTGTTTTGCATATGAGGTATCCACCCAAAGCTATTGTTAACACAGGGATACAGGAATGCTCAGAGGTAAAGTGATCAGATCATGAGAACTCTAACCCAGTCAGTTCTTCCTAATTCAGATGGACTAACTGAGTGATAACTCTAGGTAGATGAGGTATGGCTGGAAGAAGAATGTCACTGATGGCATATCCTGGAAAGAATAATCTCCCTGTAGCCCCTTCCCCTCACTCCCTTCTTTCTGGCTGCCATGAGGTGAGCCGCTTCCTCCACCATACCCCTCTTCTTTGCATGTCTGCTTCACCTAGGGCCCAGAGCAACAGAATGGGCCATCCATGGAGTTAGACAGCTGAAACAGTGAGTCATGATAAACTTTTCCTCCTTGAAGCTGTTCTTGCCAGGTGTTGTGGTCAGAGTGATTAAAAGCTGACTGACTCAATATTGAAATTCATAAATCTATGGAGGAAGTCCATGTTTTCTGTGAAAAGTTGTAGAAAAGTTTTTGGAAAGTCATATTGTTATGTTTGGTGACTGGTTTTGTTTATATGGCACATAATAATTTAAAGATTATGTATTTTATAGGGACATACTATTTCTTAGGTAGGTTAAATGTGTGTCTTATTTAGGAAATAGATAAATCTCTTGAAATTTATATGCAAAACAGTTGAGAATTTTTCACTTCAAACCTATTTTAAATATTCTAGAAGAATTTATTATTTACATAAATTATTTTTATAGATTGGTAATACTTATATATTTATTTTCTTTTTTGGGATGTGCTAATGTTTCTTTTCTTTAGTATCTTAATTTTCTACATTTAGGAATAAAGAATTAATTTCTACCTCAAAATAAACTATACATGTGTAGACTGAGATAGAAATATAGATATATACTCTACCCTGCTTTCTCCTTCAGCTTTATTTTTTCCCACACTCTCATTTGATGTTAGGGACACATGAAACTATTTATGATTTTATCTCCCAAGGACATTAAGACTTTTCTCATAATATTTTTTTTCTTATTGATTCCTAGTATAATTCAATTCTCTGCTTATTTCTCACTTTCTTCAGTAAGCTTAACTTTATCCCTCAGTGGGAATTTGTTGTGTCTCTCCATTATTATGTTTCACTCTAAAATGGAACAAGGAACTGGGTGTGGTGCCTCACACCTATGATCCCAGTGGCTCAGGAGGCTCAGGCAGGAGGATCATGAATTCAAAGCCAAACTCTGCAAAAGCTAGATGCTAAGCAACTCAGTGAGACCCTGTCTCTAAATAAAATACAAAATAAGTCTGGGGATGTGGTTCGATTGTCAAGTGCTCCTGAGTTCAATCCCCAGTACTCTACCTCCAAACAACTGGAACGGGGGGCTGGGGGGGGGGGGAGAAGGGAAGTGGAGAGGGAGAGAGAGCAAATGAAAGAATATCAGAACATCCTTCCATGAGATAGGGAGAACAATTTAACCATAAGATCAGCAAGTATCATGTTGGCTAGGCAGAACAGGGCTTATTTTTTCAAGGGGGAGTAAACAAGTATATAAAGAACTGTGTTAATTTTGGATGATCAGGGCTCATGAACTGGCAATCGATTAGAGAATGTTTTAACCTGATGTTAGCCTGTTCTCAGGAGGGACCATTAAGGAGATGTTGCTTGCTGGCTCAAAATGAGGATGGGCTGAAGTTCAGGGCCCTGGAAGCAGAAAAGAAATGTAACTACCAGTTTGATTGAAAAGTATTTTGTTCCAATTGATCAGTGGACACAAGGCAGTTTAGTAATAATTTATGATTTAGAAAATTGAAATATAAAAGATCTGTGTCTGAGCACTTTAAGATAACTGAGGGAAGTCCAGTCTAAATCATAAGATTAAGGGTGCTTCTTTCCAGGAAGTCCTATCCTGGAACTGATAAGTTTAACAGATCTACTAATCTTTTCCATTTCTTAAAAGCACAAGATCAGATAAGATTCAGTTTTGTCACATGTAAACAGCTCAACATGTGAAACCATTGAGTTTTAAAATCAAACTTATTATATTCTTATTTTTTTTAGTTTACCTCTAATCTTAGAATCTCTTATCTACTTAACAGGGTGGTGAGGGGATTGAGAAAAGACAGACAGACACCTACAAATAGAGAAAAAGCCAGGATCCAGTGATTCAGCCAATGCCTGATAGGGGATGACTGACCATGAGCAAGCTTGACTCATTCATTATATAGGTTTAAACATCAAAATATATTGTGAGGAATATATCAAATTATATTGTGAGGAAGTTTCTTTAAAGCAAGCAGATTCATAGTCTTGAGTAGGAGCATTCCAATTATGGTTATTAGCTTGAGCCATTAACTTTCTACCCCTAAGCAGATAGTGTAAGAAACTCAAGAACAAAAACTGATTAGCTCCATGGCTTATATGAAACTTCCTATTGAACAGGATGTCACCTTAGAACTGGGCAATCTCAATCCGTGCCTTCACATACCAAGAGTTGTCCAGACAGGCATCTGTCACAGGATAGTACAGGGCATAATTCATTCTCCACCCCTGGCACTCTAGTAACAAAAACAGCATGGAATTGCCTGAAAGAGACATGAAGACCAATGGAATAGAATAGAAGACACAGAGACAAACCGGCAAAAATACAGCTAGGTCATAGTAGGCAAAGTGCCATAAACATATATTGGAGAAAAGATAGTCTCTTCAACAGGTAGTGCTGGGAAAACTAAAAATCCATATATACTAGAATGAAATTGAACCCTATATTTAATCCTGGCCAAAACTCAACTCACAGTGGATCAAGGACATAGGCATGAGACTGGAGACCCTGAGCCTACTAGAAGAAAATGTAGGTCTAACATTCCATCATGTCAACCTAGGAGCTGACTTCCTCAACAGGACTCCTAAAGCTGAAGAAATAAAATAAAGAATCAAAAGAGTTACGATTAGACTTAAAAGCTCCCCCAGAGTAAAATAGGTAATCAATGATGTGAAGAGAGTACCCACAGAATGGGAGAAAATCTTTGCCACCTGCACCTCAGATAGAGCATAAATATCCTGGATACATAAACAACTCAAAAAAGTTAACACCAAAAATCAAAAACAATAACAAAGCAAATAACTCACTCAATAAATGGGTAAAGGAACTGAACAGGCATTTCACAGAAAAAGAAATACAAATGGTCAACAAATACACGAAAAAATATTCATCATCTCTAGCAATTAGAGAAATGCAAATTGAAATTTCAGAGCTTTTATCTTACTCCAATTAGAATGGCCACAATCAAGAATACAAGCAGCAATAAATGTTGGCAAGGATGTGAGGAAAAAGGTTCACTTATACATTGCTCATGGGACTGCATGTTAGTGCAACACACTGGAAAAAGTATGGAGATTTTTCAAATATGCATGGAATCACCATTTGAACCATTTATCTCACTTCTCAGCATATATCCAAAGGAGTCAGCATACTACAGTGACACAGCAACATTAATGTTTATAACAGCTTAACTCACAATAGTTAAGCTATTGAACCAACGTAGATGCCTGTCAATAGATAAGTGATAAAGACAGTGTAGTATTTATACAGAATGAAATATTACTCAGGCATAAAAATGGCTTTATTACTTTTGCTGTTAAATGGATGGATCTGAAGAACTAAGCCAATCCCCCAAATCCAAAGGTCAAATGTTCTCTCTGATATGCAGATGTTAACAGATAACAAGAGGTTTGGAATGGGGGAGAATAAAAGTTCATTGGATTAGACAAAGGGAAATGAAGGGAAGGGAAGGCGAACAGGAATAGGAAAGACAGTGAGATGAATCAGGCATAACTTTCCTATGTTCACATATGAATATACCACCAGTGAAATGCCACATGATGTACAACCACAAGAATGAGATATTAATTAGAATAAATCATATCCCTTGTATGTATAATAGGTCAAAACATATTCTACTGTTATGTATGTCTAAAAAGAACAATAACAGAAAAAGAACAATTCATGGATAACAAGAGGTATATTTAAAATTGCAAAGGATGGGTTTGCAGAAGGTAGCAATAAAAGCAATTGTTTACACCAAGGACTTTTGATCTTTTTAAAAATAATTTTATTTTTTTTAAAAAATAAACACCTTTATTTTGTTTGTTTATTCTTTTTTTGTGGTGCTGAGGATTGAACCCAGGGCCTTGCACGTGCTAGGTGAGCACTCTACCACTGAGCCACAACCCCAGCCAACTTTTGATCTTTTTGATTTTGAGATGGTATGAATTCAAATTCTAACTTTTTCACTTATCAGATGTGTTGTTCTAGTAAATTTCTTATTTGTTTTTTAAATGACTGAGGAGGAGGAGATATTTGTATTTGCTTAGAAGAAAACCTGTAAAATTAATTATATTATGGCTTGTGGGGAGAAGGTGTAGTGGACAATCGTAGGAGAGAGATCTCTCATTGCATAATTTTTATACTCTTTTTCTTGTTATTTTGTCTTCAAATCATGTAAATGCATTTATTCTTCTAAAGCAATTAAAACTAATTTTAAAATAAACTTATGTTAAAAAATAAAGTCAACTAAGACATGTAAAAAAATAAAGCCATTTGGTTTATGAGAAAATAGTGTTTTAACTGCATAATAATTAAAATTTGTTTTTGTGGAAAAGTCTGGGTATCTTATAACAATTATGACATTCTTCTCAGCTGAAAAATAAAGAAGATTAAAACTGAAGCAAAACCCCAAACTTCTCTTTTTTCCCCATCTTCAGTGTTTTGTTGGCAATTATTTGGCTCATGGGAGATAGTTTCTGGTACCCCAAAAGATAGCCCTTTCCTCTGTACTTTTGACCAAATGACAGACCAGAAGCCTTTATGGAAATAATTCATACACAAGAAAAGTTACACATTATCTAAAATCAATAATAAAATTTGTGTATAAATAAGTATATATTAATATCTTATAAAAACTCAACATTTCTTCAAAATAAATATCACTTTACTTACCACTTCAAATAGTGATATTTTACAAATGTATTCTTAGTTAATCCAGCATATTACTAAATTATGTTTCTCAAATTTGTAACTTAGAGCAAAAGTATTTAAATTGAAGTTTATACTTAGAAAATAATATTATGAATGAAAGGTATATTAAGGTTGTTTTGGTTCTTTCTTATTAGGTTCAAATTTTTCCACAAACATATGCTAAAATGAAGCAATTTTGAACTAATACTATAACAAAATGTTTTTAATTATAAGTGAAAGAGTAATTTTTATCTAGAAAATCATATTGTTTTCACTTTTATCCAATTACTGATATAGGAAGTTGCCAACTTAAAAGAGATATTCTAACTTTAAAATAACATGAAATAACATAAATTTCTGCTAGAATATTTTTCAATATTTATGTGTGATTTAATGTTTCTTTTTACTTGGGGGATTGATTTCTACTACAAGGATGTGTTATTCTAATATATACACATAGGTATGTTTTGATTTCTAGGTTGTGAATAAGTTTATTTTTAAAGCCCTCAGGAAATATTTTGGAATTCTGTGGAAATATCTCAGAATCCTTTTTTTGGGTCACTATGTTTGTATTCAGATAACTGGTAAAAAAGTGCAAATTCATATTTACTATCGTTTTGTTAAAATTTATAGTATGATTAATTTTTATTGGTTATTCAAAACATTACAAAACTCTAGACATATCATATTTCATACATTCGATTCAAGTGGGTTATGAACTCCCATTTTTACCCCAAATACAGATTGCAGAATCACATCGATTACACATCCACATTTTTACATAATGCCCTATTAGTAACTGTTGTATTCTGCTACCTTTCCTACCCTCTACTATCCCCCCTCCCCTCCCCTCCCATCTTCTCTCTCTACCCCATCTGTTATAATTTAATTCTTTCCCTTGTTTTTTTTTCCCTTCCCCCTCACAACCTCTTATATGTAATTTTGTATAACAATGAGGGTCTCAAAACAAAATTTAAACAACAATGTCAAGCAAGTCTAATGATATCTACAAACAGAAATTGCTTCGTTTGTCGTCTTCCCTAGCTCATGGAAAGTCTTGGAAAATACTGTATGAAAATTCAAAAAGGCAAGATGTTTATAATTAGATTATGTCCACATTCATAAATTCAAATTTATCATGCTGGCCTATAAATCTTTATTATTTCATGACCAAACTAATTATTAGTTGCACTTTTGAGAATTCTTGATTAATAATTATCCTCAAGGCCTTTGTAGATTGTTTGCAAGAATCTGAAAAATAAGGTTATTTAAATAAAAGTTGCTTGTGCCTCTTCTTCTCTTTTAAATTGTGATTGATTTGGATATACCATAGAAGATTTTTTTACTAACTGGATAATAATTGCTATAACAGCAATTATTATAACAGCAAATGATTATTTCTAAATTAATCAGGAAATCAAAATGAATACATTTAATTTCATCCTCATTTATTTTTCTTTCTAACTGCTAATTTCTTTCTTTTAAAAATACCTCCACAAATTTAGTGCTAAAAACAAAGAGCAAATGTTAGCTTTCCTAAGACCCCCATAACAACATTTTAAAACTTTTGTTGCCTCTGTAAGCCTTTCTAGTTATGTATCATTTCTGTGACTCAGGTGAAAAAACACTTGCACTTTTATAGCTAAAAATATCTCAGTTTCCACTATGAAGTTCCTGCTTTGAATTAGTTGGGATATCAGTGAAAAAGGAAAGTTTATAATTGATGTTTGGGCAGTTCTTAGGAATTAATATAAGAAGCAGAAATTTGAGCTCCACTCTGAAAAAAAATGAATTGACTTCTGTCCACCGTAACATTTAATGAACAAAACTTCAGTAATCAATATTATAGTTGCAGAAGCCTATTTCAGTAGTCTAGTCTACTGGTCCACCTAGTTTGTTTTTTCATCCTAATTGTTTACAATTAGCTTTCATTGAATGTGCATTTAAGTAATGTCACAGAGTTTAAGGTGAAGATTCAAGATTTTTATTTCATTCTAAACTATGGATCCTGGCAAAATTAAATTATTTTATAAAAGCTCAAGTCTTGTTATATTTTCAATATTGTTACCCTCAACAGTGATAACTAATGCTAGTCCTACAAGAAAAATAATGGGGCTTTCTTTTTCAACTTCAACATGTAAGAGTTGGAAAGTGTTCAAAAACTGCAGTAAAAGCCGCACAAACTGAAAATCAATGATTTTTTTTTTTTATCTCATCAGAGCATTGGATTTGCACAGAAAACTGCTACCCTAAAAGAGGTGAATTTAGAGTCATAGCTGAGACATCTTCCATAGAAAAGAAGCTGCTGGAATCATAAAATGGTATGGATTATTAAATGCTAATTCTTAAAGTCTTGACTGTGCACCAGAATATAAGAGTGAAGTTCCTGGCTCATATGGAATCAATGATAGAACAAAATTTGGTTCTAAGATTACAAATGAAACATCTAACTTGATGGGATATTGTAAAAAACAGTAACAACAAATTCTTATAACTAGCTCAACTCCTCAACTACTCATCACTAAAAATTTTAGGCAAAATAATCAAACCTGACATGTCATTAGATATATTTTTCATGGTTTATTTATATCATAAAACAAAATCACACATATAAATGTACAAACCCACACATACAAATCTATAAAGCAGAAAGTTGCTTTCAATACAACCATTATTGTACAACTTAAGACTACTTTAAGCCAAATAGGGAAAGTAAATCTCATTTTCCTTTATTTGTTCATATATTCAAACTTCTTTCTGATACCATGAATACAAAAAGATCTGATGATAATATGAATTTGTAATGATATTCATAGTCAAAATGATTGAGTTTTCAATTGAAAATGCCTTTTACAAAGAAAAAATAAAAATAGTTACTCTGAAAAAAAAAAAAGCAATTACCAACAACTATTAACAAATGAAAATCCTCATTACTACTCATTTTTCTTAGGAGCATGAGTGTCTGGAGATGATATTTTAAAAAATTCTTTATTAAATATTTCTGAAAATCTTTAAATTCTATATCCCTTTATTAATATCCCCACACACATGGTAGCACATTAAAAAAACTTAAAATATAATGAAGTGCACACTCTACTGTCATGCATATCTAAAAAGAACAAATAAAAATAAATGAAGAAAATAATAAAAAATAAATAAAAGAACCTTCCAGTTCAAGTATCCTGGAGAGCCACTAATACTTTGATAAAATAATTAATTGTACCTGTCTTGAACCAAGGACTCTATTAAATGAAGCTGAGATGCAAGTAGATAAAGAAATCTTAAGGCTTAGGTCTATAAAAGTTCTAGGATTAACTGATTATCTTTTGTAATTGGAAGGGCCATGAGGAGGCTTTCCACATTAAGTCATTGAGAAATACAATGGTATAAAAAGGACTAACAATATAGGATAGCTCTACAGTAGTTCTTGGCATGCAGGAGAAATCTGATGGAGATGCCTTCATGGAAATCTATTTTCTGATTTTATCAGGAATTGTGGGGTTCCAGAGTGATAGAGGTGGAAAAGCAGAGTCACTATCAGAGAAAAGGTGGGCAATATGGAGAGGTGAATAAGATAATAACTTAACCCTGAAAAAAACTTAATATCATCTTGTCAGACAATCAAAATTAACATTAATAGTTAAGTCATGTTGATAGGGTACAGTCTGTCTATTATGCGATCTACACCAACAAGGCATACAACCCTAGTTTAATCATGATAAAATCCTAAATTTAGAGGCATTCTGTAGGGATAAAATCCTAAGTTTAGGGACATCTGACTGATATTCCTCAAAACTGTCAAGCACACCAAAAACAAAGAAAGTCTAGTAAATTGTCACAGCAGGCGAAACCTAAGAATACATTAGAAATACTATGTGGACTATTTGATGAAATTTTGTGGGGTATAAAATGACATTTAGGAAAAAATTAAGACCATATAAATGAACTATGCACCTTAGTTAATAAAGAAAGTTTGTAGAAAGGTAATAAAGTAATAAAATTTCTTACTATTTTTGTGGTAAAATATACATAACAAAATTTAATGGATCAGCCATTTTTAATTGGATCCTTGAGCATTGTTAAAAGTATATTCCCACTGTTGTGCAATCAATTCAGAAACTCTTTATCTTGAAAAACTGAAACCCTATCTTCTTTAGGTGACAATTCTTCAAAACCCTGGCCCTCAACCCTCTGGAAACCACCCTTCTACTTTTTCTCTCTATGAAATTAGACTGTGCTGCATAATTCATATACATATAATTATACAGTAACATGCAGTGATAGTAGTCATCATCCTTTGGTGTGTGTAGGTGACTGGCATACTGTTCTCAAGGTTCATCCAATACTGCATTCAGAATTTCCATCCTTTTAAAGACTAAATAAAATATGCCACACTTAGGTTGCTTCAGTCTTCTTGCTCTTTTTAAATAAGGCTGATAGGAGTATAGGTGACAAGAATCTCTTTGAGATTCTTCTATTTATTCCTTGAGGATGTAATCCAAAGTGGAACTGTTGGCTATATAAGAAAATTTTATTTTTTAAGGTTTGTTAGGTTCTTTTTTTTTTTCATTTCGTTTTTGGTACCAAGGATTAAGTACTCAAGGGTACTTAACCCCTAAGCCTCTTCCCCAGCACCCCCATTTTTTTTTGAGACAGGGTCTCATTAAGCTGCTTAGGACCTCAATAAATTGCTGAGGCTGCCTTTGAATTTGTGATCCTCCTGCCTCAGCCTCCCAAGCCACTGGGATTACAGCCATGCACCACCATGCCTGGCCTATTTTTTAGGTTTTGAGTAAATGTCATACTTTCTTTCCATGGTGGCTGAACCATTTTATATCCTCCAAAAGAGTATACAAGAGTTCCAATTTCTACATTAATTTGCAAACACATACTATTATAATGGGCTTGAGGAGGCTATGTTGGATTTGAATTATCTTAATTATTACTGATAATTATTCCAATGTTTTTTGATGATTTGAATAACATCTTTGTAGAAATCTTCATTAAAATCCCTTGCCAATTTTTAATTCATTTTTTTTATTTTGGCTTTTAGAAATTATTAACATATTATAGATATAACCTCTTTGGTGGAAATATGTTTGCAAATACTTTTTTTCCATTCTGAAGTTTGCATTTTTAATCTTTTGATTTCTATCCTTTAATACACAGAAGTTTTAATTGTGATGTATTTCAATTTACTTACTTTTTCTTTTGTTACCTAAGGTTTTGATGTTATATACAAGATATCATTGACAAATGCCACATCATTAAGTTTTTCTCCAAAAAGTTTTATGCTTCCAGCTCTTACATTTAAGTCTTTGATCATTTTGAGTTAGGTTTTGCTTGTGGCATAGGGTGAACATGTTACATCATTCTTTTCCAAATAGACCTCGATTTCCTCATTGTGTCTGTTAAAGACCATTCTCTCCTCCAGTGAATTGTCTTGGCACCCTTGTTGAAATCATTTGATATTGTATGTGAAGGTTTATTTCTGGGTTTTCTGATCTATTCTGATAGTCTATATTTTAGTCTGTTTTTTTTTTTTTTTTTTTTTTCTTTTCTAGTACCACAATGCTTTGATTTCTGTGGCCTTACAATAAGTTTGAAAGTTAGAAGGCATGAGACTTTTACTTCTATTCTTTGCCAAGACGGGTTTTGTTATACAATTTTCCTTAAAAGAGTCCATATAAACTTTTGGATAAGTTTTTTCTATTTTTGCAGAATATGATGTTTGGTTGGAAATTTTAAATTATTTCACTGATCGATTTTCTTATCATGAACTACCTTTACATAACTAAATAAATCAAACTTGGTCATGGTGCATAATCCTTTTAATGTGTTGCTAAATTCTGTTTATATTTTGTTAAATATTTGTGCATCAGTGTAAGAGACATTATTCTGAACTCCTCTTTCGTATATATTTTCATAAAAATTTAAGAAAACTCAACAAAGTTCTGTGATGTAGTTACATAGTTAAACAGAGTTAAGTACTAGGAAGAGATTTATCATAAAAAAGTATACTTTCTTCTGTCTCACTTCACCCAATCCTCAATTTTCTTCTCCAGATAGTCATTTTTTATTACTTTAGCAAATTTTGAAAAATTTTTTATTACTTTAGCAAATTGAAAAATTTGAAGCATACTTAAAATAAAAATAATACTGCATTGTATACCAATTTGTCCATTAGTTAATTTTACCTGTGATCATTTCATGGTTAATTTTATAAACTCTGTTTTATCCATGCATTCTTCAATAAAAATATGAAAATATTTTTAATCAAGTCTGAACATCAATTATTTTTAAATACTTTGTATGAATCTCTGTGGACAAAAGTATTTTTAACAACCAAATCACCATCATACACAATTGAATAATATTTTAAAATATAGAATCAAATATTCAGAAAGTTCTTAAAATCACTTTATTGTCCTGGAAAATTGTAAAAAGTGTGAATGGAGAAACAACTATTTCAACACACTGTAATTGGTTACTTTGTCTCTTTAATCTCTATTAAACATCGCAATTCCTATCCTTTCATCCCTTCCTGCACTGACTCCAATCACAGGCAGGGTCTTTCTGTCTAAAAGATTCCCTTCCATTTAAATTTTTTGGGTTACATCAATCTACCATAGTTGTGACTTGTACTAGTGCATTCTATCAGATTAACTCGGAATTGGTGAACATTTTCTATCAAGGATAGATAGGGAATGTTGGGAGACATTTACTCAGTTTCCCTGAACTGGGCTGATGAGGAGATTGGAAAAAAAGAGGAACAAACTCAAAAATAGAGAAAAGTGGGTCTGAGTTGTTCAACCTGCCTCCTGGTAGGAGAGAAACTGTCAAGGAGCAGGCTCTGCCTGTTTATTATGTGGGTTTTTACATCAAAGGGATTCATTGTGAGAAAGTTATTTTAAAACAGAACTGAGGTAAAAGTTTGAACAGCCCAAGTACAGTCATTAGCTTTCACCTACAATTCTCCACCCCTGGGAGGCTGGTGTTTGAAGCCTAGGTCACAAACTGATAAACTCCATGGCAATGACAGAATTTCCCTTTGAACAAGGCTTCACCATATGACTGGGACATATTCTTGGTGCCTTTGCATGGAGAGATTCCTAAGGGAATTGTTAGCCTCTCTGTTTCTGGGCAGTTGAAAGATTGATAATTCATTCATGACTCATTCACGACTTCCAAATAGGTCTCTTATCAAACTATTCAACTCTGACATTACAGTATAAAAAACTTAGATACACAATATATAAATGAAAAAATGGAGAAAGATTTTAATAAAGTTTTTTTTTTTTTTTTTTTGCTAAAGCAGATTGTGGTAGATCTGTTCCTTGGGCGATAGTTTTCAAATTCCTTGAATACACCACATTTTAATATTCAGGTTGCCAAAGCAAACATTACAATAATGATGTGATTATTAATTATACATTCGTACAATTATTAAAGATGGATTTTAACATAATGATTTATCTTTTAGCTTATTATTAAACTGTTATTTTATTGTCCAAATGTTACCTTTACTATAAAACAATGTTTGCGTGTCAGATCATATATTGAAAATTATACAAGCTTTTCACAAAATACAGATTTTGAAGGAACTTTGAGAAGATTTGGGCTAGGATCCTCACTAATAATAAAAATAGCTGATGACAAATATAAAATTATCTATTCATTACTTGATAGTGGCAAAAAAATGACACATTAGACTATCTTTCAATTTGCTGAAACAGGGAAAATAAATTTTATTTTATAGTTTCCCTCTTTTTCTCTTCCACAATATTTTATGATAATAATTAGTATAAATTAATAATATGAATTAATTAGACTGTGATATTCTTTACATCCATGAGTCATCTTCTTCTACCCTTTTTCCCTCCTTCCACACTCCTTTTGGCTCCATCCACTATCCTTAATAATATCTCTCCTACTTTCAGGTCATCTGTTTTGAAAATAGACATTTCTATTTCTTCAATATTTTTTTCTTATGAATGTCCAACCAAGTGTAAAGAATGTGAAAGCACTCTGCATACAGACAATTTCCTTCTTTTTATATGAAGTTTCATTTGTAGGACAAAAAGTGAGATGGACACCAAGGTGCCCTCCTACCTGCTGATTTGAAAACAAGTGATTCAACAACTCAGACCAAACAAAACATCCATATTAGAATTATCAAATGATTCATGCTATTGTTGCAGTTTAACTTCTTAAACACACAAAAATTGGCATCTTTTTTATACTACTATGAATACAGCTGTGTGAACCAACATCTCTTGATAAATTTTGTGATGCTAAATTTGTTTGCTTAATACTCAAAATTATGATACTTTTAAGACAAAGAAAATGAGAGAACACAAAATATGGACACAGTTATTGTTTTATGAACAAGAGAATGAATCTCAAACAAGGATAAAGAAACATTACATTAAGAAATGTTAAAATATATTAAATATAGCAAATGTTAAATCTGAAACACTGAGTGAAATAACTGACAAATAGTGATTAGACTGAATTCCATTGATGCATGCTGTAAAGCCATTTATTATTGTTCTAAACTGAAGACCAATTTACTCCAGCCATTTGGCAGCAATGTACATTATAACTCTTAGAGATTTTTTCAATTAAGGATAGAGGAATGTACTGGATTTATAAACTAACTCTCATCTGTAATTGTTTGGGGGGGTCTTCTAATCAGGGTAGGGGGTTGAAGTTGTAAAATATGTTCTATTTTATTCATGAGAAAAATACAGATCAATAATTCAAAATATATCTGGAAACTGTGAGCATAATGTTATCAGTCATTGGAAAATGTTAAGATGACATGGTATCACATGACATCAACTGATCTAGGCCACTTATACTATTTATATATGCAGATATCCATTTTAATTCCCTTCTATTCTGTCACTGAGAGTATAAGCCAGAACTAAGATCAATCACACATCACAGCTGGTCCTAAAGCAGTAATTAATATTTATTATCTCCTTCTCAGTCACCCATTTTAACATATTATTTTATTCTCTTAGCACTTGTGCTAATCTAGGTTGTCAGCCCAATGAGAAAAGGAGATATTCTTTTGTGTCTTAATCTTTCACAGGATGTATTTGAACACTCATTTACAATATCACAAAAGACAATCTAGCAGTTCCTTTGGGTTCTGGACATATTCCTCCCTGCTCCCAATATACTGCTGAAATTCAGTTTCCTCATAAAAATGTATTTCTGCATATATGAACTCTTTTTTGTCTCCTTGCATGAGAAGTGCAAAATGACTAAACAGTAAGCTATACTGCTGGTTTTATTAAAATCTCTCTGTGCCTCTTGGTGTTCAAGACATCTTGCCTAGAGAGCTTAAATTTGCAAGGACTAGATTCACAAATTAAAATTCACTCTCAGGTGACATGTTTTAGAGTGTCAATACATATTCTAATTCAAAAAGTCTTAGAAAAATTGGATGTTCTACTATATTCAATGTACACTTGTTCAATAGTTAAATATGAGTCTTGAGAAAGAATTGGAGTAATTAGTATTGTTTCTAATTGTTCTATTGTGTCCTTAAAATGAATATGGACTTCCATTTGTAAGACAGATCTATGTCTATAAATGGTCTTTGATTTAGAAATGGGATGAGGAATTAGAACTTTCCACTAGGGTTGCAGAAAGTATGCCATTTGCTCACTAAATGTTTTTCTTATTGCTATTGTTCCCATGTCAAGCAGTACTCTCATTGTTTTCTTGTCTATCTAGCATCTAGGAACTCCATGTTCTGTCAGCTATCACCAAAGATTCCTGCTTATATTAGTCTTGTTGCTCTCATAATTAAAGTCCAGTTTGCCTGTGGCAGTTTATTGCTACCTCCTTATCTTGTTCTTTTGAAATTCTATCAGTTCTGTAACCTCACATCCTACCAACAAACACTCAGACTACAAAGGAAATCTACTAGTAAGTTTTTAATCATAAAAGCGCCTTCTTTAGTAGTATTTTTAAATCCTTATAGATATAATATTTTTCAGCTCTGTCAGGAACATAGTTAACTGATATTCTGGCCTCCTATAATAAATTGCTTATAATATATAACAGAAGTATTGTGAATGCTTCTTTAGTATTCTGGCCTGGTATTCTTGGTACCTCTACTTAATTTGCTATAAGATGCAATTTATCAAAATTTTGAAAATCTATTACAACAGGAAAATAAGACCAGCTCCTGGTTCCTTTTTGTTCTTGTTGCTTGATAAGCAGAGATTCATTTCAAATCCCACCCTGAGAATGTTTTACAAAATCATTTTTGGTATGGATTTTAAATTGTCTTAGAGAAAGATTCTGTGAAAAGAATTTCAGTGGAATTAGTTTATTGAAGGGTCCAGGGAACTCTGGTAGGGGACAGGGAATATGAAACAATGAAGCATTAAAAGCAAATTCCCAATGTATATGACATGACTTTAATCCTACTAGTGAGATCTTGGAAACAGACGATTTGTAATTTTCCTTTGAATGACAAGGGAATTGGGGAATTAATTAATTTTAATTTAAGTAGATCTGTATAAATGATTATTCTTTAGGAATACTGTATTCCTGAAATTTCAGATACTGGTGTTAGAAGTTAGGCCTGCAGGCACTGAAATAGTAGTTAATATTAAAAAAAAAAAAAATATATATATATATATATATATATATATATATATATATATATATATATATATATGTAGGCACTGACAGTGTCTGCTGAAGATATTGAACAAAACCTAACTTCAATGTATAACTCAAATTATCCAGGAATTCCTGAGTGAAATACAAATGCCTGCTCATAAAAGCCAATGAAATATATGTTTCAGCATGATCATCTTACCTTATTTATTCTACTTCGTCTCCCTTAAACTTTTTTAAATATTAAAAAAACCCACTTTTACTCCAAAAAATAACTTAAGTAATTGGAAACATTTTTAGAAGACACAAACTACTAAAACTTACTCAAAAAGAAAGAGAGAATCTGGAGAGTCTAGATATACAGATGCCTAGTGAAAACTTTGAATTAAGAATCCAAGAAACTACTGATAGAGAAAAGTATAGGTATGCTATTGACCATTCTAGGAAACATGAAAGAAGAGTTAATCAAAACTATCCCAAACCTTTCCAAAAGTAAAAGAGGAAACCTCACAAATAATTTGTTTTTAACCAGCAGTAAAAAGCAAGAGTGAATAAAAGGCATTAAGATAACATGTTCAAAATATTAAAAGTTAGGGAAAAAATAGTAATCAAGAATATACACATTCCCATATAAACAAAATATGGAAAACACATGTTGCTAGAAGACCAGCATTACAAGAAATAATAAAGGCAATTATTCAGGTTGAAAATAAGGGAATTTGGAAGATAAACTGAATACACAAACATGATGTAACTATCATAAAAACAAAGGGAATTAATATATATCATTATGCAATTATAAAAAATGTGTACATGTGTACTCTTTTCTTGTTTTTCTAACATTTTTAAAAAAAACATATAAAAGTATACATATATTAAATGTTGTTGAGCCCATAACACATAGAAATACAGTATATGTGAAATATATTTACCAATAATAAAACAAAAAAAGTGACTGAAACAAAGTAATTTTGAGCTAATTAAAGACTCAATAGGAAAGCAATCATGGCAATGATGAATTATTGGCTTAGTATGAGTGAGAGATGTAAAATATGTAGTGACTCCACAAAAGAGAGGGAAAGGGAATTGTTATGTAAAGTAAAGTTTCTATCTACCAAAAAATTAAGTTACATATCTGAAGCTGATTTTAATAAGCTGTGTAACTAGAGCAACCATGTCACCCAAAACAATTAAAAAATAGAGTGGATAAAACCATTAAATAAATTAGAATCCTATATTAAGATACACTTATGTCCTATAAAATAAAGCAGAAGGGGAAATAGATAAGTAAAAATATATGTGAGAGACATTTATAAAACAAATTTAAATAGGCAAATACGAATCTAATTTTATCAATAATAACATTAAATGTGCATTAAAAAAACAATCAAAAGTTAGAGGTTGTCAGATTAGATTTTTAATGACCTAAATATAGGCCATCTAAAGTAAACACTTAAGATTCAGAATTACAAATAATGAAAGTGACACACAGAAAAAAAATATATATATATCTTGAAAATAGTAACCATAAGAAAGCTAGAATGAGTATAAATTGACTTTAAAACAATAAGTATACTGGAGATATAAAGGAAAATTCCATTATTAGACAAGGGTAAATCCACAAAGAATATATAAACATTTCAATAGACAGGTACATAAAATAAAAGATCAAACCTATTACCTCTGGCCTTGAAGAAATATAAATCAAAACAGAAAACATTGTGGAGTTAGTGAAGCAAGATGGCAGCAACTGGGTAAGATCTTCTGCTGATCATCTCCCCACAACCACACAAATTTGAACAGATATCTATACAACAAACTACCTTCATGAGAGTTAAATAAACCAGGCAAAAGACCATGGTGCTTGGTTTTAGTATAAGAAACGTTTCTTTGAAGAAGGCAGAAAAGAAGATTTATCCACATGTTACCCAACACCAAGCATCACATAATGGAGAAAGATGTCTTCTGCTTTGGGAGGGTAAGAGAGTAAAGTCCCAGTTATAGCCTTGTGATTCAATAACAGGCTCATCACCATGAAATTCAGAACTTAGTACAGCCCCATAGCATCTATTCCCAAGACAATACCTGGGAAATAAGCCACTGGAACTGCATTAGCCAGATGAAAAGCGATAGCCTCTACCACTTATCCCCAACCTTGGTTGCAAAGTGGGGAACAAGACTCCGTGTGCTGGAGAGGAGGGCACAAAAGCCTGCAAAAGACTCTGCATTGGAGCTTAAAGTTGGGCCCTCTCAGGTGAGACTCAGCAACAGAGAGAAAATAAAGTCCCTGTATGCAGGCCAGAGTTTGCAGGCAAGGACTCTAAACCTGTGACATCATCAGTCAAATAGTTGAACTCTGATCCAACAAAGTCAAATTTCACACTCATCATTGCCTGCCTTAGAGTATTCCTAGGGCACAACCCTCTCATCCCACAACTGCAGAGGCCTTTGTGGCTATGAGACTCAGGTGTGGCCCAGCTTAGTATCACCCTTCGCAGTCATGGAACTGTCACAACCAACTCTTGCCTATACTTGAACAGCACAATGATTCCCAGGCTGTTGCTTATAGAGGGAGCCTCTAGACATGCTCTGGCATGAGGGAGAGACCTGCACCTCAGAAGGATATACCTATGTTTTGACCTACATCACTGCTGCCTGGAACTGGATACACCCTAAAACTGTGCAGGTCCTTGTGGTTGTGAGATTTAGGTATGACCCAGCTCAGTATCAGCTTCAGTGGCCAATGGACTGTCTTCATCAATGTTCCTCCAAGTTTATGCAGCATATCAAGAAACAGACATTATTTACTTTGAAGTGTGGTAGAGATAGAGTAATGAATACAGGATTTTTTTCTTGGAACTTAATGTTAGGCTGGTGAAACCTAATTCTGGGCAGATCCTAATGGTCACATCCTCAGGGTACCTATGACAGAGACTCTGGAACAACCCTGGTACTAAGGAATAAACAGGGCCTCTGTCTTTCAGACTTCTATTCTGTCCAGAATCCCCTGAGGCCAGTTGTAGCAATGAATTCACCTCAGCAGATGGTGCCCTAATAGCAGTATGGGCCTTGGTCCTGACCCAAATGTATGCTGGTTGTGACACTTAATGAATTAGGAACTCAAAGGAGCCTCCCAACATGATTAAGGGCATTTGCAAAACTTCCACAGGCAACATCATATTTAATGATGAAAGCTGGACGTTTTTGGTAAGATCAAGAATGAGCCAGGGTATCTCTTCTCACCACTTTTGTTCAATACTGCATTTGAATAATCAAGCAACCTAGAAAATTAGGAAAGAATATTAAAGAGAAGACCTCCATTTATGAAAAGGCAGATGCCAGTTTATGTATATTAAAAAAATAAGGAATTCACACAAGAAATCTACTGAAAGTAATAAATGGCTTTACTGAATATATTGAGTTCAGATTGATATGCAAATATCAATTCTATTTTTATTCACTTTTCAATGGTTAATCAGATGATTAAAATTAAGAAACACTGTTGTGCATAATAACATCCAAAGAGCAACATATTATGATTGAATTAAATAAAATAAATGTAACACATATATTCCAAAACCTACTAAACATTGATGACAAAATTAAAGATCCAAAAAAATGGAAAAATATTCCATATTTATGGATAAGAAAACAATGTTAGATAGCAATATTTCCTATTTGCTCTGTAGATTCAAATGGATTCTAACTGACTACTCTGCAGAAATTGAAAGATTGCTTTTAAAATCCATGTGGAATTGCAAGGAAATCAAAAAAGATCCTGGAAAAAAAGCATGAAGACTCACATATTTGTGTTTCAAAACTTACCTAAAAACAATGATAATAAAGACTACCCACAAAGTGTACTACCTACAAAAGATTAAATATATGAATCAATGGAATAAAACTGAGAGACAAGAAATAAACACAGATGTCTATGATTAACTGCTTTTCAATGAATGGTACTGAGATCACTAATTTGAGAAATGATAGTCTTTTCAACAAATGGTCTGGGAACAACTAGATAGCCACAGGCCAATGACCAAAATAAACAACTCAAGATGGATCAAATACCTAAACATAAGAGCTAAAAGTACAAAAAAATCTCAGAAGTAAATGTAAAAGCAAGTGTTTTGACAGTACATACTGGAAACAATTTGACATAAAATCCAAAAGCCACAAAAAATAATAGATAAATTAGAGTTTATCATAAGTTTTAAAAATATTTGAAATTAACTCTTTAAGAAAATGGAAAAAAGTCACAAAATGAGAAAAGTATTTGAAATCAATTATCTGATAAAGAATATTTGCAGTTCAATAATAGACAATCAAATTTTTAAAAAGCTGAAGGATTTGAATGGACAAATTTCTAAAAAAGATATACAGATGCTAATAAGTATATATAAAGATGTTGGGCATAATCAGTTTCAATAAAATGCAAATAAGTCTGAAACTAGATATACTTTGATGCCCTCTAGGATAACTAGGAGCAAAAGTCAGATAAAAGCAAGAGTAGATAAAGATGTGGAGTAATCAAAACCTTCATACACTGTGTGGTGGAATGTAGAATGATAGAAGCTTTGAAAGCCATCTCAGAGCATTTTCCCAAATTATTTAATATGCAGTTGAATTATATCTTAGTGGTCCAACTCCTAGTATATCACTCCAAAGAAATGAAATATATTTATACAAAAAGTTTGTATAGGCATTTAAAATCAGCATTATTATTAAAATCCAAAAAGTAGAAACATCCCAAAAGTCTATTAATGGAGAAGTAGATAACCAAATGCATAAAACATAATATATTCATCTTCAAAAAATATTGAACTACAAAACAACTTGATTGAACCTGAAAATCATTAAGATACAGTAAAGAATCCAATCACTAAAGACCACATATTATATTATTCCACTATACACTATATTTTTCTACAGAAAAATGTATAGAGACAGAAAGTAGATTAGTGACTTCTTATACTAGAGGGAGGAGGTTTGAGGAATAGCATTTCTGATAGTAAATGATTAGGAGTTTTTATTTTTGAGATAATAAAAATGTTCTACATTGACCCTTTTTAAATTTATTTATTTATTATTCTAATTAGATATATATGACAGCAGAAAGCATTTTGATTCATTGTACAAAACTGTAGTACAACTTTCATTTCTCTGGTTGTACATGACATAGCATTGCATCACATGTGCAGTCACACATGTACTTGGGGTAATGATATCCATTTCATTCCACCATCCTTCTTGCTCCCATGCCTCCTTCCCTCTCCTCCTCCCCCTTTGCCCAATCACAGTGCCTCCATTTTCCCATACCCCTCAGCATCCACTTATCAGAGAGAACATTCCACCTTTAATTTGGGGGGATTGCTTACTTTGCTTAGCATGATGTTCTCCAACTCCAGCCATTTACCTGAAAATGTCATAATTTAATTCTCTTTTAATGCTGAGAAATATTGTGTGTGTGTGTGTGTGTGTGTGTGTTCTTTGTATATTCATCTATCGAAGGACATCTGGGTCGATTCCACAGTTTAGCTATTGTGAATTGAGCTGCTATAAACATTGATGTGGATGTGTCCCTGTAGTATGCTGATTTTTAGTCCTTTTGGTATATACCCAGGAGTGGGATAGCTGGGTCAATCATTTTAAACATACAAGATAGATGTGCAATCATTTTAAACATACAAAGAACAAATTTAATGCTTTAAAAGGGTGAATTGTACAATATATGATTACAGGTTTAAAAAGTTATTTAAAACAAACTGAATATAGAAAAAGAAAATATTAAAAATGTGTCTTAAAATTTTTAAGTGATTCACACTTGTTTAAAATTTATGTTTTAATAATGTACTTAATACTGCACTTTTTGATTCCACACTGAGGATGAGAAAACTAATTTTGAAGGCTGTAGCACATTTTTTTTACAATTAACAAACCTGTCCTACTTGAGAATCTTAATCTTCATTCATACCCTCAACAGACAGAATTTTACTTCATGCATAAAATATTGAATTAATGATTTTATTTTCACTTTTATTATGGAGTTCATATCATATATTTCAACTCTTCTGAGAAGTACCAGAAAATAAAAATGCCAATCCTGAAATATTACAAAAATAAAATCGCATATGGTATTGATGTAAAATATATTGACATTTTGTATTAAGTATATTTTTATGGACAATGCCCTGAAAATTCCACAAATATCAGAGTAAATTGCCTCAGAAGTGAATCAATATTATAAAAAAATAGAAAAATTCAGAGAAACAACTGTTAAGATTATGTTGGTAAACCAAAGTGCCATTAATTTTTTGTTCTAATTTTCATAGACAAAAACTCATAAATTTGTGAATTGTGAACTATTTGAACAGGTCTTCTACAGTCCTGAAATATCATTTATTTTAGGCTCATAATCATGTTCTGTTTTTCCTTTTATATATCTAAACTATAACAAACAGTGAATCTGATTCAGACTGTCCCAGACTAAGATGTCAGTGAAACAATGCTGTACACCTTAAGTATAAATGCTATTTCATTCTGATCTTGATCATAACTAAGCTTTGCTAAATGAACGGTGGTTGTGTTCTCACAATGGATGTATCTAATAGTTTAGTGTGAATATCAGGCAATTAATTGCATCACTAATATTCTTATGTTTTCTTTTAGTATCTGTCAAATTATTCTCTCAGATTAGAATTAATTGTATTCAACATATGACATCTGATGATCTAATTCTCATCATATTTCTGACAAAAATTTTATTAATATTTAAAGATTTTTTCTTTCGAGAACACATTTTTAAATATCCAGTTAATCATTTTGTCTTGTCTTCTGTTTTTCTTTTGATTGGTTTTGTTTTATAAACATATAAATACAAACATAACAATTTGCATTTTAAAAAGTTGTGTATCATTTTAAGTTGCTTCTTATAACATATTTATGAGTTTTGTTATTTTGATACAATTTGTGAATTTTCTGCTTCTTAGATTTAAATTGATTCTATTGATATTTTAATAATGAAACATAATAATTTATTACATTTATTTATGAACTAATGCCTTTAGTTGTTCACTAATAAATTGTTTAAAATTTTTAATTTTTAATGTTTATAAACATTTTATACATAAGAATAGTATAAATGTGCATTCTATTTTTAAATATAGTTATGTCAATATAAAACTAATATTTATAAATAAATATACATATTAGGTTTATAAGTAAATAATATTTCACACATTTATGCTTATATATTTTCACATTTTTATATATAAAATATTTTCTATTTTTATATTTATATATTTTATTTAATATGCTCTCAAATAAACATGGCTACATGACTCAAAATAGCCACTACCCATCAATGTAAGTTATCAATATTTATTCTATAGTCATAGCAAACTACTTGTTTTGACTTTTTTTTGTTAGAGTGAACCAGAATGTATATTTAGTACTAATTATTTTTTCACACATACATTATGTATGCTATGCCTATAGGTTATTGACTGGTTGATTATATTTTAGCTTATTTTGGGCTGCAGTTTCAAAGATTGTTTTTGTAGGAAGTCGTCATATGGTAAACATTCCAAGGAGTTTTATTCTTGAAAAGCCCTTATCATTTATTTACCTGTAATGATTATTAACTATATATAAAATTATATGTTGGAATTCCTTTTCTTTCATTAATTTGGTAATATTCCATATTAGTAATGGTAATAGTTGGCAACATACTTAATAACAACTCACATGAGTTAATGCTTGAGAAACAAATTTTCAAAATTGATCATTAGAATTTTTCTTCTGACAAAGAAGGTAAACGTTTGCAACAAGCTCAGGTTCTGCTGGGAGTTCTTTTTCTGTCTTTGGTTAGCAGACAGTCACTTTCTCTCTGAATTCCTATGACTCTCCTCAGGGTGTACATATACAGGTATAGAATGATAAATTCTTTTTAATGAAGAAATTTCAAAATTTACTCTTTGTCTTTAATGTTCTTGAATTTCAGCATAATGTGTTTAAACATGTTTCAAAATCTATCTTATTTGGAACTTTAAAATAATATTTCCTCTTACCTTCATTTTTTTTAATTGTTTCTCTCCATCTTTATTTGTATCCTTCTTTTTATCTTGGACACATAAAGTGGCTTCCCATGATATCTACTTCTACCTTTTTTTGACCCCTTCTGATAAAGCTTTATATGTATTGGCTATAATCTTTTTATCCAGTATCTTACATTCTTTACTTTTTATATGGTTTAATCACATTCTTCCAGTTTGGTTCAGAATAACTTCTCCATGCTTAAAGATACAAATATTATCTGTATCTCTTTGAGAAGAACACAGACCTTAGTTTTTCTCTTTTAAGTATTCTAGAAGAAGAGTTGAACTCTAGGGTAGAGAAACCTACCACTGGTGTGACTTTTACTTTGAAACCACCATCTACAAAACACAAGGCATTATTATCACCTGACCAATTACAGAGGACTCAGTGGGGGCTGAAGGGAGGGATAGTAAAGATAACTTTTTCCATATGTGGATGACTCAGGGAAGTACTCCTCCAAAGCATTCCAATTATGGGTTTTGTTTCTTCCACACAGCTCTCATTTTCCCCTACAAGAATGACAGTCTATCCCTTATTGTTTCTTATAGCATTTTATTATTTTTCTAGATGAATATACTTCCATTTTACTTTTGTTAATCTCTATGATTGAGTAGTATAATCTAATTTTTTATCTTATTGGAAAACCAGAATTTAAACAGTGATTCCTTATAAATCTATTGGCATATTTTTATTTTCTATTGAAAACAATTTAAAAAGCACATGGTAAAATTATATAATCACACTTACAGTATTTAATTACAAAGATGAGACGCACAACTTGAAGTGAAAAATATTCAGCCAACAGGATTGTTTTTAATTGATAGAAAAATCTCAGATATAAGATATATATATATATATATATATATAGAGAGAGAGAGAGAGAGAGAGAGAGAGAGAGAGAGAAAGATAGAGAGATACACATACATATCTTACAGTTTACACATATATAAACTTATGCATCCAAGTAAACCATGATAAATAATAGACTACTTTTTTAAAATCAATTTTTGAATGTTTCTTTATTTTAACTCATTTATATTTAAAATTACTTAAAATCTTTACAAGCTATTATATAATCAACAAAATAAATTTTACATAAAGTGAAAAATAGTAAGAAGATGTGCTTAAAAGCAGTGATGCTCTTCTTATGGTTTTATTTCTGGTAATTTTGAATTCTTAGTGACTTTGTCAAAGTAGAGCATGTCAGTTTCACGTGAGCCACAGTAAAACATGTCTGTGATGCACAGCATACGGTATTACAATGGCTTGTTTAATTATTTCCATTGAGTACAAATTTCAAATGTAGTCACAAAGAAGAATAAAAATCAAACAAAACTATCCTAGAAAAAAAATGCTATCATTAGGTGATTGGATTCAGCTTTTAGACATCTGCAAAATTGTTAATTTATTAAGTGCTTTATCTTGAGGAAAACAAGTGCTCACAAAGAATAATGAAAAATCTTCTTTCATGTAAACATTGTCTGTCACATTTGGGGGAAATTATAATTATAAAATCATTTAATGAATTTCAATAAAAGTGCTAAATTAATTTGAATATATGTGTTTTAACAAACCATTTTAATGTCATATTATTAAATATGATCTTTTGACCAGCATCCCAACAGAGCAGATTTCTGCTCAGGAGGTATGAACCACTTGGAAAAATAAAAAGTCTTAATAATCAGCAAGAAATAAGACAAAGCTAAAGATTAGATTTAAAAAGCAGAGCACCTGATGGGTCTTCCAGTCCTCATAGGAACTGGAACTGAACAACCGGAAAAAAAAGGCCCCAATTCTTTATTTAAGGGGGAGTACATCAAATACAGGGATATCGTTTCAGTGGGGGAATCTTGTTTGGGTGTTTGCTTCTTGGTGTGTGCTATAAACAGGTTGGTGTTTGGCAAACTACAGGCACCTCTGGAAGGCTGTTTGGCTCTAGGGGTTTACTCCCATCTGTGGAGCTATGTTTGAACTTGAGGTGTGAGCTAGATCAGAACTCCAACATGAATTGGGGGAGTTCTGTCACACTTAGCTTCACACCAGGGGGTTCTGCTTGGGAGTTCCCAAGACATAGCTGCCCCCCTAATGGCTGGGAGGTTGCTCAGTTCACACAGGTCTCACAGATGGCTTTCTTCAATTAAATACTGAATTCAAAGTTGTTATCTAAGAGCAATTTAAGTGGAATAGCTTCTGGTATATAATAAGTACAGAACCCAACATTATGGGGGTTTTATTATAATAATCTGTTGAAGAAAATGAATTTATTCAAGTATTATATAAATTAAACTTCTATTCTATTTTTAAAGCACTGAAAAATATTTTCCAATATCCTTTTAACAGTGATGTTGAAGTAAACAGTCTTATTTTTTATTATGATTCATTGTCCAAGTTCTGTAAATCATTTAAAATTTCTAGTATATCAGAGAGTAACAGAAGGACATGAAATTCTGACTTCTTTAGTGAACATGAAAGAAATGAAAGGTTTAAATGAAGGACCAGAAAATTGCAAATCTGAAGGAGGACCCTAATAGTTGAAGCTAAGTGTGATAGTTACATTATTAAATGTAACTCTCCTGTGCTACCTCATTTAGTCTTCATTACTCTACTTAGAAATAGATTTCATTTCCGTTTTACAAAGAGAGCACCAAAACTCAGATGAATTGAATAATTCATTTTATGCAAATGAAAACAAAGTGTGAGAATCAATTAATCATTAATGATCCAGTCAACAAGTTTTTACAAAGAGACATTTTAGAGAAACTGAAATGAGGGTGTTGAAGGTGGGGAAAAGATCCAAATGAAAAAAAAATGCTCCTTTTGGAGAACATTTTTGAAGTCAAATTTCTATAAGGGTTTTTATGTCATGCCTGCTTTTCTGAACCCATCATTTCAAAATAATGCACATTAAAATGACTTTTGATAAATCACCCTTTTACCAAGATAGAGCAAAGAATTTCTAATCGTTCTTTTATGCCTCTCCTCTGGAGAGTACACACAATTTAAATAAAGCAGAAACATATTTCAAAAAGTAAGAATAGTTCAAATATCATTCAAAGTAAATGTTTTAGCATTTAATCATCTTTCACACTTAGGGAGTGCGTGTAGATCAAATTTCAGCCCCACAAACATGAAAAAGAGAGGGCAGAAAACTGGATGGCAGTCCTCTTGAATTCTAATAAATTCAGCTAATACAGAGATCAATAGGCCAAATTGACAGAAGCTGTCTTTGGTACAGTGATAGTAATGCAAATGCAATGCAAAATATTGACTTTAGAATTTTTGTTATTTTGTTAGCAAATTAGTCACAGATGTTGAACAAAGAACAAATTTGGAGTAAAACCACATAGATATAAAAGGTTTTTTTTTATTTTAATAAAAGATTAAAAGGTGCAAAATGATCTTAGTTAGGCATTCAAAAAATTATCTATTTAGTTCAACATAATCAGTGGTCAGTATTTTTTTTTTTAATTTTTTATTGTTGGTTGTTCAAAACATTACAAATTTCTTGACATATCATATTCCACACTTTGATTCAAGTGGGTTATGAACTCCCACCTTCACCCCATACACAGATTGCAGAATCACATCAGTTACACATCCATTGATTTACATATTGCCATACTAGTGTCTGTTGTGCTCCGCTGCCTTTCCCATCCTCCACTCTCCCCCCTCCCCACCTCTCCCCTCCCCTCCCCTCCTCTCTCTCTACCCCCTCCACTGTATAACCCTGAGGGTCTCCTTCCATTTCCATGCAATTTCCCTTCTCTCTCCCTTTCCCTCTCACCTCTCATCCCTGTTAAATGTTAATCTTCTTCTCCTGCTCTTCGTCCCTACTCTGATCTTAGTTACTCTCCTTATATAAAGAAGACATTTGGCATTTGTTTTTTAGGGATTGGCTAGCTTCACTTAGCATAATCTGCTCTAATGCCATCCATTTACCTGCAAATTCTATGATTTTGTCATTTTTTAATGCAGAGTAATACTCCATTGTGTATAAATGCCACATTTTTTTTATCCATTCGTCTATTGAAGGGCATCTAGGTTGGTTCCACAGTCTTGCTATTGTGAATTGTGCTGCTATGAACATCGATGCAGCAGTGTTCCTGTAGCATGCTCTTTTTAGGTCTTTAGGGAATAGACCAAGAAGGGGAATAGCTGGGTCAAATGGTGGCTCCATTCCCAGCTTTCCAAGAAATCTCCATACTGCTTTCCAAATTGGCTGCACCAATCTGCAGTCCCACCAGCAATGTACAAGTGTACCCTTTCCCCCACATCCTTGCCAGCACTTGTTGTTGTTTGACTTCATAATGGCTGCCAATCTTATAGGAGTGAGATGGTATCTTAGGGTGGTTTTGATTTGCATTTCTCTGACAGCTAGAGATGGTGAGCATTTTTTCATGTACTTGTTGATTGACTGTATGTCCTCCTCTGAGAAGTGTCTGTTCAGGTCCTTGGCCCATTTGTTGATTGGGTTGTTTGTTCTCTTATTGTCTAATTTTTTGAGTTCTTTGTATACTCTGGATATTAGGGCTCTATCTGAAGTGTGAGGAGTAAAGATTTGTTCCCAGGATGTAGGCTCCCTATTTACCTCTCTTATTGTTTCTTTTGCTGAGAAAAAACTTTTTAGTTTGAGTAAGTCCCATTTGTTGATTCTTGTTATTAACTCTTGGGCTATGGGTGTCCTATTAAGGAATTTGGAGCCCAACCCCACAATATGTAGATCGAAGCCAACTTTTTCTTCTATCAGGCACAGAGTCTCTGAATTGATATCAAGCTCCTTGATCCATTTTGAATTAACTTTTGTGCATGGTGAGAGAAAGGGATTCAGTTTCATTTTGTTGCATATGGATTTCCAGTTTTCCCAGCACCATTTGTTGAAGATGCTATCCTTCCTCCATTGCATGCTTTTAGCCCCTTTATCAAATATAAGATAGTTGTAGTTTTGTGGATTGGTTTCTGTGTCCTCTATTCTGTACCATTGGTCCACCCGCCTGTTTTGGTACCAGTACCATGCTGTTTTTGTTACTATTGCTCTGTAGTATAGTTTGAAGTCTGGTATCGCTATACCGCCTGATTCACACTTCCTGCTTAGCATTGTTTCTGCTATTCTGGGTCTTTTATTTTTCCATATGAATTTCATGATTGCTTTCTCTATTTCTACAAGAAATGCCGTTGGGATTTTGATTGGCATTGCATTAAACCTATAGAGAACTTTTGGTAATATCGCCATTTTGATGATGTTGGTTCTGCCTATCCATGAACAGGGTATATTTTTCCATCTTCTAAGATCTTCTTCTATTTCTCTCTTTAGGGTTCTGTAGTTTTCATTGTATAAGTCTTTCACCTCTTTTGTTAGGTTGATTCCCAAGTATTTTATTTTTTTTGAAGATATTGTGAATGGAGTGGTTGTCCTCATTTCCATATCAGAGGATTTGTCGCTGATATACAGGAATGCCATTGATTTATTTGTGTTGATTTTATATCCTGCCACTTTGCTGAATTCATTTATTAGCTCTAATAGTTTCTTTGTAGACCCTTTTGGGTGTGCTAGGTATAGATTGCTTTTACAATATTGAGGTATGTTCCTGTTATCCCTAGTTTTTCTAGAGTTTTGAACATAAAGGGATGCTGTACTTTGTCGAATACTTTTTCCGCATCTATCGAGATGATCATATGGTTCTTATTTCAAATGGTGCTGGGAAAACTGGAAATCCATATTGTAAAAGCAATCTATGCTAAGCCTCAGGCTAGCATCATTCTGAATGGAGACAAATTGAAGGCATTCCCTCTAAAATCTGGAACAAGACAGGGATGCCCTCTCTCACCACTTCTGTTCAACATAGTTCTCGAAACGCTGGCCAGAGCAATTAGACAGACGAAAGAAATTAAAGGCATAAAAATAGGAAAAGAAGAACTTAAATTATCACTATTTGCAGGTGACATGATTCTATACCTAGCAGACCCAAAAGGCTATACCAAGAAACTATTAGAGCTAATAAATGAATTCAGCAAAGTGGCAGGATATAAAATCAACACGCATAAATCAAAGGCATTCCTGTATATCAGCGACAAATCCTCTGAAATGGAAATGAGGACAACCACTCCATTCACAATATCTTCAAAAAAAAATAAAGTACTTGGGAATCAACCTAACAAAAGAGGTGAAAGACTTATACAATGAAAACTACAGAACCCTAAAGAGAGAAATAGAAGAAGATCTTAGAAGATGGAAAAATATACCCTGTTCATGGATAGGCAGAACTAACATCATCAAAATGGTGATATTACCAAAAGTTCTCCATAGGTTTAATGCAATGCCAATCAAAATCCCAACGGCATTTCTTGTAGAAATAGAGAAAGAAATCATGAAATTCATATGGAAAAATAAAAGACCCAGAATAGCAAAAACAATGCTAAGCAGGAAGTGTGAATCAGGGAGTATAGCGATACCAGACTTCAAACTATACTACAGAGCAATAATAACAAAAACAGCATGGTACTGGTACCAAAACAGGCGGGTGGACCAATGGTACAGAATAGAGGACACAGAAACCAATCCACAAAACTACAACTATCTTATATTTGATAAAGGGGCTAAAAGCATGCAATGGAGGAAGGATAGCATCTATAGTTCAGTTTCTTTATAGGAGTTCCTGCTGCTCTAAATCCTTGCCAATACTTACTATCACTAACATTGTTAATTTTAGCATTTCTGGCAAAAAAAGATAATACCTCTCCTGAATGATATACAGAAATCTATTTTTGTCAATTTAATTTATATTTTCCTCTTTACTAGTAAAGTTGACATTATTTCAGATGGTAATTGACTGAATTATACTAGATCTTAAATGCAGTAATCACATCTGCATATTTTTCCTGGGCCCTCTATTCAGTTCCATTGATCTATCTGTCTGTTCTTGCCCAACCATGCTAAATACTGAGATAGTAAGAGAGGAAGTGATATGCAAGTCATGAGTCACAGAACAGGTCACTGCCCCTTTATGTTATCTTCAGAAACACATTGCGTACATTGGGCCTTTTCATTTCCCTATAAATTAGAATGAACTTGTTCCTTCCTACAAAAGAAACAATATATGAAATTATTAAAAATGAAAAAAAGATCTAGTCAATAGAAGTGCAATAAACCAACAGATAAATTTTCAGTATGTTATCATTTTTACAATGAGGTGTCTTTAAAATAGTAACTATACTGTATCTGAAGATACAGTGGTGTTATTATTTTTTTTTAACTTTATTTCAAAGTGAAATATTTCAACATTTTATTATTAAATAAACATGTTTTCTTTAAGTTGTAAGACATTGTTTATCAAATGGCATTGTTTCTTATGCATTTCAGTTCATGAAAGCTTTTATTTTAAATTGAGCTTTCATTTTATCTATTTTATAAACTTGCCAGTTTTTTTATCAGCTGTGGTTACTGTGTCTTGCTTCTATTTAAATCTGTTAATGCAAAAATCAAAATTATTAATGTTCAAATGTTAACAAAATTTCCTAGAATAAAATCAATTTGATCATGATATATTTTCATCATTATACATGGCTAATTTGGTCTGCTAATATTTTATATGTATAAAACTCAATGTTTAGATTTGGAATCAATTCATCTTGATATGGGAAACAAGATGTAAGAGCCTACTTTCGTTTCATTTTGTATAAATGTTTATTCCTCAGATGGAGCTATTTAGCTTCTGAATACATAGCAAATTCTGCTATAGTCATAAGAATAAAAATTAATTTCTGGGAAATTACTGAATTATATATTTAATAGTTAATATATGACTATTGAAAATTTCTCAAGTAGACAAATTTTTCTATGTATATATCTCGTCTAATTAATAGAGAGCTATCAAATTGAATCAATGTTATTCACTCAATATTTTCCATTTTCTTACATGTTCATATTTGTTTGAAAATTTTATATTCTATATAATTGTACATGCAGATATAATCACACTGTTTTAATTCATTTTTACTAGTGAGGTATGTTAATACTTCATATGGCTAGCTTTCTGTCTTTAAGTTCATTTTCAAATATTTTATATTTTAGTATATATATAAGTAAATCAATCATATAATAAATACTTAAAGAATCTTCTTCTGTTATTTTAATCTGTAAATTTTCATTGTATAATGAAACAGACACTACATACATATGTATGTAATTAAATTAGATAAATATATATCTATATAGATCTTTATAGAAAAATCTATAAAAATTCATTTTGTTTTCTTATATCATTTTTTTTTCAATTGGGATTTTATTATAATAACCTTAATATTTTATACTGTTTTGTGGTAAATTGGATTTTGACCTATTTCAAATTAACCTTATATTTGTTTAATGATTTAATTTACTTATTTTATTTTATTCCAGAACACTGCCAGCTTATGCTTTCAGTTCTTTCTCTTACCTTTTTATTTCTTAAGAGCTCTTGCTTTAAAGTGTTGATTTTATAATTACGTTTCTAAATTCCTAACTGTATTTTGTCTCAATTTTTATACTGCCTGTGGAAGGCTCTTTCTCTTTTATGTTATTTATGCTTTATTGTTCTTTCCTATTCCTTTTTCTGTTTTCTTACAGAGATTTGTTATAGAGACTATCTTTATTTTCTTTCATTTATTTAATTTTCTCTTGAGATACAATTTCTATCCTAGATTTATAATGTGAAAAATTTTGAATTGGGGAAGGGAAAGCACAATGTTCATGAATTGCAGTAATTTTCCCTAGCTCATGGTAGAACACTCAAGACCCAGGATTGTGTTCATTTAGTTATGTCGTGTGCATGTGCATATGAGTATGTGTATTTTATATCTGAACTCTAATTAACATGTATGTCTTTCTGTTTATCAAAAGTAAGTAACTAGAGTACAGTTGACCAGTTTATTTTCTTCTCTACCCTGAATCAAATACCAATTTTTTTTGTTATACTAATTATTATTACCAAATCAATGTATTTTCTTTTGCCTAGTTATTGTTTTTTTATTTGTTTGTTTGTTAACAGAAGTTTCCAGAAAATAGTCCATACATACCTAGCTTACTTCCGCAGTTTAAAGCAAGCGTCTTCTGATTTATGACAAGTGTCTTCTGATTTATGACAACCCTTCTTTTGGAAATTTATCTTTTGATTTTTTCTATTGGCATCTTCTAGCAGCATCTTCCTAAGCCTTTGTTTATATTTGCATTGAGGAGGGGCACTTGTATATGTCTATAGCTTCTAAAGCAGAACTTACATCCCTATTTTTTATTTTTCTTGTAGAGTTTTATATGACTAAAAAGGGCAAGGCAGATGCATCTCTAATCTGCCAATTTTAATTTGTGCTAAAGCACAGTTTTATTATTTAAAATTTAAAAGCCTAATCTTTCATCTGTTAAAGTAAATTTCTCTTAGAAAAGATATAATCATGACTCTTAGGCAAATATTAAATGTATATATACCAGATATTTTTGTTTACCTCTTAAATAGTGATTTAAAGAAAAATTAAGGTGGACATGGTGGCACATGCCTGTAATCCCAGAGGCTGGGGAGGCTGAGGCAGGAGGATTACGAGTTTAAAGCCAGCCTCAGCAAAAGCAAAGAGCTAAACAACTCAGTGAGACCCCATTGTAAAGAATAATAATAAGAGTAGACAAAGAGATAAGGTGCAGAGGCAGGGAAGGTGGAAGTGGGTCTTTGTCCAAGTGGCCACGTTTATTTATAACAATAGGTTTTATTAGCTCATTAGTACCATAACCACGGTATTGTTTAGAGTATCAGAAATGTTGCTTATTCTGTAGTTACATTTCATAGTTACAATATGCAATGTTAGGAGCTTTGTACAGTTCTCAAGAAGGTCCATTGTCTGAAGTTACTGTTAGGTGGCAGGTCCAGGAGCACCAGAGCTTGGTGAAACATTGTAGTTATCAAGCAAGCAAGTTTCTTTATTCCCGGGAGTTATGTGCCTAAGATTAAGGTCCAAGCTGATAAGACTCTAGCATGGAAGGCATTATCATAGCAACCGGGCATCCTATGCTTTTGCACAGAAACTTTCCCAGGCAGCAAGCATGCCACAGCCATGAAGTCATCAGGGACCCCAATCCCCAAAACAAAACCCCTACACCCTGTTTCTAAATAAAATACAAAATAGGGCTGGGGATAGTGGTCAAGTGCTTCAGTAGCTCAATGGCCAAGTGTCCCTGAGTTAAATCCTCAGTACAAAAAAAAAAAAAAAAACAAGAAGAAAAGAAAGGAAAAATTATTCAATGAATGTGCATAAACAGATATTCATGAAATCTGAAATAAATTTAAAAATAGATGCCAAGCCGGTCACTGTTTACAGACAAATAAGCAATTGCATTCCAGGGGACACATTAGGTTGAAAGTTAGTGGACACAAATAATTTGTCTTGCTGTTAATTTTCTACAACCATTGTCTTCTAAAATAGCTCAATGATACTGAAAGGTGGAGATAAAACCAACCTGCACTAGAAAAAAGCAATTTTTTAATTATTATATTTCTTCTTTTTTATTTTTTCAACTTAAACATCTGGATGTGGAAATAGGACAGGCTTTCCAATGGCCATACAATAATTTCTGTATTACCATTTGGGCCTGTGCTGTTTAAAGCATATGAATTTGTTATGTCAACTATTTTCCTTATATCAGAAAAACGACCTTGTTTTTTTAATATCTATCAGCTTCCTTATTTTTTATTTTTTTGAAAATATTATTTTCCTTCAGTTAAAACAAGTATATTTGCTATGTATAGGCTACCAGATTATTTTCCAACACTATTAAAACTAAGGATTACTTTTGAAAAATTTTTTATACTTCCTGTCTTTATCAACAGTCTATGATCAGTCTTTGTATCATTTCCTTTATATTTGTCCTTTTTGGAGTTCAAATGGTTTATAGACGCTGTGCTTTTATATATTTAATTAGCATTTTTAAAGTCTTACATTTTCTTCAATATTATTTTATCTCATTATTTCTCTGTTCTTCTCTGAGCCTGTAATGATGCATATATGAGAACATTTCCCCATGCTACATATATGATATTATATGTTAGTTTCCACTCACTTACTATCTTTCCTTATTTATTTATTTCCTTACATACTTATTTATTTTTTGCAGTGCAGGGCCTAATATATCCTAGTGTTAAGAACAAACCATCTGGGTTTCTTATCTCCATCTCTCATTATTTTCCTTCTCTCACAAAATACGTTTTTTATGTTTGTTTTATTCTCACATAATTCATTTTAAAGAAATTTCAATTTAGAGATGATTTGTTTTAATTTATTTTTTTCATAAGAGACTACAATTCATTGTACATAAATATAAACCTGACTTTTGAAATGCCTCTGAAAATTCTTAGTAAAACTTTGTGTTTTGGAGTTTTGTTTTTCTCATGCTTGTAATAGGTTAAAACATATTAATTTTGTATAAAAGGAAGATACATAGTTGCTATTTTTCAACACACTAAAAATGCAAAAAATATCACATATTTCTTTTAATTGTCACAGAATTTTGAAGATTCAAATGGGTTTACATAACCATCTTCAATGTTTGATTCTGAATTAGAACATTAATGCTGCACGTTAATTAACTGAGCAAGAAGTTGACAAGGATCACTTGTAATGGCTCACTGTGAAAAAAGGTATGTGAGATACACACAGCAGTCATTAAACACTAGCTTTTTAAAAAAAGTTTATAGTTTCTTCTTTTCATCAACAAAAGAATGAAGTAATTTTATAGAGAACTTTTTAATCATCTGGATATTATGGTTTGATCACTTGATTATTCAGCATTCTTTGAATTTTCAGTTATTAAATTCAAAGAAATAAAAGTAAAAATTGAGAATACATAATTATTATCTATTTCTGCATGAATATTAAATTTTTATATATTTATATTTTATCATAATTTGTTGAAGTGACACATTTTTAATCAAATGCAATTTTTTCATAGATATGTATGCTATAAAGTTTTTGAAAGTTCATACAAAATATTTCTTTAAAAATGACTAAGCTATAAATATTTGTATTAAAAAGGATTTATAATCTGCTTTGTAAAAATAAGAACATAATTAATGATTTATCAAAATACCTATCACAAACCAACTGAATTAAACTATAAGAAAGAAAAGATACATAAAGTAAATTTAAACAAGACATTTAAAAATCACACAATTTGTTCCATATTTTTATTGTTGCATTAAAGAGCTATCACTCTCCTCAGTCTATACGCAAAAGACTTAAAAACAATATACTACAGGGACACAGCCACATTAATGTTTATAGCAGCACAATTCACAATAGCTAAACTGTGGAGCCAACATAGATGCCCTTCAGTGGATTAATGGATATAAAATAATGTGGCATATATACACAACGGAATTTTACTCAGAAATAAAAGAGAATAAAATCATGGCATTTGCAGGGAAATGGATGGCATTGGAGAAGATAATGCTAAGTCAAGTTAGTCAATCCCAAAAAAACAAATGCCGAATATTTTCTCTGATATAAAGAGACTGACTCAAAGTCCAGTAGGAAGGGGGAGCATGGGAGGAATAGATGAATTCTAGATAGGGCAGAGGGGTAGGAGGGAAGGGGAGGGGACAGGGGATTAGCAAGGATGGTGGAATGTTATAGACATCATTATCCGAAGTATATGTATGAAGACATGAATTGGTGTCAACATACTTTATGTACAACCAGAGATATGGAAAGTTGTGCTGTATATTTGTAATAAGAATTATAATTCATCCTGCTGTCATTTATTTAAAAAAACTGTACACAATAAGTCAGGCATGATGGGTCATACCTGTATTCCTGACAATTCAGGAGACTGAGGCAGGGAGTCAAGATTTATTTTTTTAAGATGATAATTTATTTTATTTAAAAGTTGACATTTCTTGGAAGGAGACCCTCAGGGTTATACAAAAGTACATACAAGAGGAAGTAAGGGGAAAGGGAAAAATAATACAAGGGGGACAAATGAATGACAGTAGAGGGGGCAGAGAGAGAAGAGGGGAGGGGAGGGGAGGGGAGGGGAGGGGAGGGGGGATAGTAGAGGATAGGAAAGGCAGCAGAACACAACAGACACTAGTATGGCAATATGTAAATCAATGGATGTGTAACTGATGTGATTCTGCAATCTGTATATGGGGTAAAAATGGGAGCTCATAACCCACTTGAATCAAACTGTGAAATATGATATATCAAGAACTATGTAATGTTTTGAACAACCAACAATAAAAAATTTAAAAAAAAAGTTGACATTTCTTCTTATTTATTTATTTATTTACTTACTTACTTATTTATTGTGGTACTTGGGATTGAACCCAGGTCCTTGTGCATACAGTGCAAGCACTCTACCAACTGAGCTATATCCCCAGCCCATTTGTTCTTTTTATACATGACTGTAGAATGTATTTTAACATATCATATATACATGGAGTTTAACTTCCCTTTTTTGTGGTTGTACATGATATGAAGTTACACTGGTTGTGTATTCATATGTGAACATAGGAAAGTTATGTCCAATTCATTCTATTATCTTTCTCATTTCCATCCCCACCTAACCATCATTCTGCCCTGTCCTATCCAATGAAACTTTGATTCTACCTTTCCCCTCAATCTGCCTATTTTAAGTCAACAACTGCATATCAGAGAGAATATTTGGCCTTTTGTTTTGTGGAATTGGCTTATTTCAGTTAGAATGATAATCTCCAGTTCTACCCATTTACCACCAAATACCTTAATTTCATTCTTCTTTAAGGCTGAGTAATATTCCGTTGTGTATATGTACCACATTTTCTTTATCCATTCATCTGTTGAAGGGCATCGAGGCTGGTTCTATAGCTTAGCTATTGTAAATTGAGCTGCTATAAACATTGATGGCCACATCACTATAATATGGGTGTATATTGAGGTGTGGGATTACTAGGTCAAATGGTGATTCTATTCCAATTTTCCAAAGATTCTCCATACTGGCTTTCCATAGTGGCTGCACCAATTTACTGTCCCATCAGCAATGGTTGAGGGTCCCTGTTTCTCCTGCATCCTTGCCAACAATTATTGTTACTTTTATTCTTGATAATTACTATTTTGATTGGAGTGAGATAAAACCTCTGTATAGTTTTAATTTGTATTTCCATTTTCTTGATTTGTTCTAATTAGTTTTACATGATGGTAGAATGAATTTCAATTCATTGTACACAGTTGGAGCACAACTTTTCATTTCTCTGGTTCTACATGATGTAGAGTCACACCATTTGTGCAATCATAAATGTGCCTACAGTAATGATGCCCATCTCATTACAGCATCTTTCCAACCCCTTGCCTCCTCCACTCCCACACTCCCCTTTGTATTTCTCTATTGCTAGTGATGGGGAACATTTTTTAAATATATTTGTTGACCTATCATATTTCTTCTTGTGTGAAGTGTCTGTTCAGTTCCTTTGCCCATTTATTAATTGGGTTATTTATTTTTTGGCATTAAATTTTTTGAGTTTTTATATATCCTGGAAATAATGCTCTATCTGAGGGGCAGGTGGCAAAGATTTTCTCCAATTCTGTAGGTTCTTTCTTCACATTCTTTTTTCCTTTCCTGTGAAGAAGGTTTTTATTTTATGGATTCTTTATTTATGGATTCTTGATTTTACTTCTTGCCCTTTAGGAGTCATGTTCAGGAATTCGGTTCCTAAGCTGACATAATGGATAGTTGGACCAACTTCTTATTCTAGTAGGTGCAGGGTCTCTGGTCGAATGCTCAGGAACTTTATCTACTTTGAATTGAGTTTTGTGCAGGGTGAAAGATAGGACTCTAATTTCATTTTGTTATATATGGATTTCCAGTTTTCCTAGCACCATTTCTTGAAGAGGGTATCTTGTCTCCAATGTATTTTTATGGCAACTTTGTCTAGTATGAGACAACTGTATTTTTGTGGCTTTGTCCCTGTGTTTTTTCATTCTGTACCATTAGTTCTTGTGTCTGTTTTGGTGCCAATTGTTACTATAGCTTCATAATATAATTTAAAGGCTGGTACTCTGATCCCCATGCTTTAATTTTCTTGCTGAGGTTTGCTTTGGCTATTCTGGTTCTCTTATTTTTCCCAGTGAATTTTATGACTGCTTTTACTATTTCCGTGAAGACAGTCATCAAAATCTTCATAGGAATTGCATTAAATCAGTATAGGGCTTTTTGTAGTACAACCATTTTGACATACTAATTCTGCCTATCCAAGAACATGGGAGATCTTCCCATATTCTAAGGTCTTCTATTTCTTTCTTTAGTGTTTTGTAGTTTTCATTGTGGAAGTTTTTTCACGACTTTTGTTAGATTGATTCTCATTTTTGTTGTTGTTTGTTTGTTTTTGAGGCTATGTGAATGGAATAGTTTTCCTAATTTCTCTTTCAGTTGATTCATCACTGATGTATAGGGATGCAATTGATTTATTGGTGTTAATTTTATATCCTGTTACTTTACAAAATTTATTGATGAGTTCTATAAGTTTTCTAGTAGAATTTTTGGGTCTTCTAAATATAGAATTATGTCATCAACAAATAGGGATACTTTGAGTTCTTCTTTTCTTATTAATAACTCTTTAATTTCTTTAATTGCTCTGGATAGATTTTTTCAAAACTGTGTTGAATAGAAGTGGTGAAAAAGGGCATCCCTGTAGTATTCCAAATTTTAAAGGGAATGCTTTCAATTGTTCTCCATTTAGAATGATGTTGGCCTTCTGTTAAGCATATACAGCTTTTATGATGTTGAGGTATATTCCTACTATACTTACTTTTTTCCAGTGTTTTGAACAAGAACGGATACTGTATTTTGTCAAATGCATTTTCTGCATCTATTGAGATAACCATGTGATTCTTTAAGTATATTGATGTGATTAACTACATTTATTGATTTCCATATTTAAGACAACCTTGCATCTCTGGGATGATCCCCTCTTCATCATGGTGCACTATTTTTATGTATGTAATTTTCAAGTATTTTATTAAAAATGTTTGCACCTATTTTCATCAGGGATATTGGTCTGAAATTTTCTTTCCTCAATGGGTCTTTGTCTGGTTTTGTTAACAGAGTGATACTAGCTTCATAGAATGAGTTTGGAAACGTTCCCTCCTTTTCTATTTCATGGAGTATTTTGAGGAGAATTTGTGTTGTTTCTTCTTTGAATGTTGATAATCTGCCTTGTCCGGGCTTTCTTTCTTGGTAGGCTATTGATGGAGTCTTCAATTGCATTGCTTGAAATTGATCTGTTTTACTTTCCTATATCTTCCTGATTAAATTTGTATAGGTCATATATCTCTTGAAATGTGTTGATATTATTAAGATTTCCTATTTTATTAGAATATGAATTTCAAAAATAGTTTCTGATTATCATCTGTATTTCACTAGAATCATGGTAATAATTCCTTTTTTATTGGAAATTTTAATAATTTGAGTTTTCTCTTTCTCTTCATTGGCTTGTCTAAAGGTTTATCAAATGTATTTTTTCAAAGAACCAACTTTTTGTTTTGTTTATTTTTTGGATTGTTTCTTTCCATTTCATTAATTTTAGCTCTAATTTTAGTCATTTCCTGTCTTCTACTGCTTTTGGTGTTGATTTGTTCTTCTTTTTTTAGGACTTAGAGAGGTAATGTTAAATTATCTATTTATTGACTTTCTTTTCTTTTAATGAGTGAGCTCAACGCAATGAGTCTTAACACTCTTACCACTGCCTTAACAGTGATATGTTGTATGGCTATTTTCATTTGTCTGTAAGTATTGTTTGAATTTATCCCTGATTTCTTCTGCTATCCATTGGTCATTCAACAGCATATTATCCAGTCTTCCTGTGTTACAATAGCTTCTATATTTAAAAAAAATAATCATTGAAGATCCCACAAATTTGATAGGACTTAAAACCATTGTAAAATATACCACAATGTTAATTTCTCACTTACCCTGCTGCTCTGTGGGGACACTTTTGCTACCTTCCTTGAAGTCTGATATGCGATTCTGAATTCTATCTTCTTTACCTCCTCCATCTTTGACTCCCTGATGTAGTCCACCCTCACAAGGAGGGGAGCTAGCTATTTATGGGTGCAGTATTTGCTATCTTTCACCTTGAAATCTTCAACAGGGTGTTTCAAAAAATCAGGAGAAATTTAGGTGAGGGATATATCTGTTTCCATTAATCAATGTTATGGCAATTTTTTTGTGGGAGAGCACATATCTTGAATTTCCATAGGCTTTTTGCTTATGATTTATTCAGTGTACTTCAGATCAACAAAAATCTGTCAAGATAAATGAAAGTGTCTTAAGGGAAAAACAAATAAAGGAAAATAAAAAACAAACCCAACACTTCAGGCTTCACAAACCACATTTCCTATCCATTCCCATATAAGAGCAATAATTTCTGCTATTCTTCCTTCCCCAGTAAAAAACATTTAACTGGAGAACACTTGAATTTCTAGCCTCTTTTCTCCTGTATTCAAACTAATTCAGGCTATGACTTGTTTGAAATTTTTACTGTATCCAACGATAAACCAACTACTGAACTTCACTTCATATCTCCATGTCTTTCCACTCCAAAAAGTCAGCTTCACTCTTAGCTTCAGAACCATCTGGTGCCTTTAAGCAGATACATTTTGTAGAAGATTTTTGGCCTTTCAAGATTCTTGTAGTAAGAACAACATATACCCTAAAAGTAGAGTTGTCAGTTTTTCGAGTTATAACTCATTTTTACTTCACATAAACTCAGCTTCTTGAAGATCCAACATAACACCGCTTAATGCATCATGATGTAAATCAACTATTTCCAGAATTCTGCCCCTCAGATTGATGAAAATTTTATAAAAGTACAAGAGTGAAATTCAATCTTTATTTGTATGAAACCATGGTTTTCCTTTTAGGGAGGAATCTTAGCATTGCCTGCACCAAACAGACATTTTGAGAGTGACATAGAAATAAATTAGTCTACACATACCTATATTTTATTAATAATAATATTCTCTTACTTTGACTTTTTATTAATTTACATCCCTATTTGATATATTTCTTAATAAATACAAACAAGACACCCACTTGGTTTTGAATTTCAAATGAAAAACAAGAATTTCTTTTTTCTTTTCAAAGTACATTTTTTCCAAATATTGTATGGGACATAATGTATATTTTTTAAAAGTACTTGGCTTTTCTGAAATTGAAATTAAACTGAGTGTCCTGTCATTTACCTGGCAAGCATACTTTCTACTTAAAGTCAGAGATGCATGTTGGTTAGTGGAAATAAGTTTTGTGAAGGCAAAGAGTGATTCCAATTTAATAATAAATAATAAAAAAGCCCAAAAAGCTGATGGTTAATAAACCTAACAGATAGAGATGAACAAGGACAATGAAGATGTCATTGTGCAGAACACAATGCGACTTCCAAAACTTCAAGGGTCAGCAACTAATCAGGAAAACTTTAGAGTGAAAAAAGATAAAAGAAAAAATACAACACTTTAGTGTACACTGTATAATGAAACACAAACATTGATGATTTATTTTAGGGTTTTTTAAATAAACCCTCGTAAAAAAGCAGGAACAAGTTTCAAAGCACAAACCATTTTGACACTCAGAGAAGCAATTGAATGAGCACATCTAGTGGGTGAGGATGAAACCACAGAAGTAAAAGCAGCTCCTGTAAGGTTGCAGGGTGTAATTACCTGATGTACTAGCATGAAATACAGTTAAATCAGTTGATAGGCATTTTAACTGATTAGTTTTTCATTAGCCACACTCAGTAACAAGGCTGGTGTTTTCTTTAGTCTGTTAAATAAAGGCATTTTGCATCAAATAACTTTGTACTGGGGACAAATTTAGATTAATCCATCAGGATTAGTTTCTATTTATGGTGCTGCATTTTCAAAGAAGACTTTAAAATTGATACCCGTGGAATATTGTGATTTATACCCATGGAATATTCTGATTTTGAATGCTTATCAACAAGGAAGTTTTTGTTTTTGAAAACAAAATTTGCCTGCTCTCTAGCTGATGTTGTTGTTTTTCCTATTTCATTTATTTTTATGCATTTCTGGATTCCCCACGACACATTATGTAATTATTTTCCTCAGTTTCTCACTCCCAAGTCCCAACATAACCCTACACAGCATATCAACAAGTGGAAACTTGTTCTGGCTTACAGAGGAAATATACAGGCATCTTGCTTTCTCTCCACTTGAAAATATATATCGAATGAAAATTTCTTCACTTTCTCCCAGTTTTATGCTGTGCATAATTTTCTCCAGGCATAGATGACTGTGGGACATTTAAGTCTCTTAATAAGATGTAGTAATTGCTAGAATTTTTGTAGTAATTTATTATAAAAATTCTTTCATATGCATCATTTATATTTTAATAAGAAAGTTTAAAATTGTTATTATACTCAGAAGAGAAACTTAATATGAGATTTTAAGTGACTTGCCCAAAGCCATACAGAGGAAATCAAATATGAACTTAGTCACATACCCTCACAGCCCAGGTTGAGGGGACTCTGCATACACACTGGCCACACACAGGTGTCACTTTAGAGTGAACAGCCAGAGGCAGCGGGAAGCAGGCTTTGTGATATAAAAAGGATGAGGTACTTCTTGGTTTTTACAGGAGGACATGATTGGATGGCAACCATGGAGATAATCAGGAATTCTGATAACCCTTGACAAGGAGGGCTACATGGCTAGAGGATCTTTTCTGCGGGACCAGAGTACAGAACAGAATTTGCCACTAGTTCCTTCTGCACCCTCTCAATTGTATTGGATGTTAAGGCAGTATATCACTAACGTTTAATTTTAGACTTTATACAATACGTAAATACAATAACTTATGTTCTTTTTTGCATGTGTTGCATGCATTTTAGTGTTTTATTAGTGCACTGTATTTTTACATAACATTGGGGTTAATTTCATGGAATACAATTTGTTCCACTCCAGTCTGCAGTACTTCCTCTTTCCTTTCTCTCTTACCTCCCCCTATTCCTCTTTCTCTGCTCTACTGTCTTCTATTTATTTATAGTGTTTTTTTTTTAATTGGTGCTTTATAGATATACATAAAGGTGGAATTCATTGTGATATATTCATATATATACATAGCATGATTTGGTCAATTTTATTTGACATTTTCTCCCTTTTCCTTCCCTCCTGCCCTTTCCCTTCTGTCCTTCCTCACCTTCTGTCTTCTTCCTCTGGATGCTCATCTTCCTTATATTATCAGGGACTACCCCCCCCTCACACTTTTCTTCCCCTTATTTTCCTCTGGCTTCTGTGTATGAGAGAAAACAGTTGTCCCTTGACTTTCTGAGTCTGGCTGATTTTACTTACCATGATATTCTCCAGTTCCATCCATTTACCAACAAATGCTACAATTTTAGTCATCTTTACAGCTGAGCAAAATTCCATTGTAAATATATGAAGCCAGAATTAAAAACAGCAGATAGTGTAGAATAGGTGACCAGTCCCATGGAGAAAATGGAGGCCTATTTGAGTCAGAGAAGTTAGAAACCATCCCTGGGGGACTGGATACTTCCCCTCCCAAAAAGGTTATTAGTGAAGCAACTACTAAGCAGATAGGGAGCTGGTAATCAATGCCCCCTGGGCTGCTGCTCCCTTCCTGCCTAGCCCTCCCTGTTGGCCCTTCCAGCCCACCTGCTCACCCACTGGCCATTCCACTGACATCCCCAGTCACTATGTAGAATGAGGGGGAATGAACAAGGGAGAAGAATACAGGAGAACAAGGAAAACTTTAGATGTATAAAAGGGACAGGACTTCCTCATCCCAAGGATTCCGCCTTTAAGTCCCCTTCTTCCACCCAAGAGAAGTCTTTTTACTATCTTTTAATAAATCTTCTTACTCTCTACTCCATGCTTGCCACAGTGCACTTCTCTGGTGTTATACATTTAAGGAAGCAGGACTCATCAAGGTAACCCATAACTGGTGGTATCATATTTACCAGATTTTCCTCATCCATTCGTCTTTTGACAGGCAGATGGGCTGATTTTATAACTTGCTATTAATCGCAATAATATGCTGATTTTTTTACATTCAGAGAAGGGGAACTTCAAGGGTAAAGAGGGGTTAGTCAAATTTAGTATCCCTGTTGGATTCATCATTAATGAATTCCTCACAATCAGTGACCCATACATGATGTGTCACAATTCCCTGCTGTTAACCTAGACCTGAGGTAAGAAAAGAAAGAGGAGGTAAAGAAACTTGCCAAGAACATTTTCAAAAGTCTATTTTTTTAGAAGAAAAAAAAATTGTTATATCTGATAGAACAATCAGTTTGTCTTCAGACACCTTCCGGGGTCCCCTTAAACACTAATGCTACAAAGAAATGAAGGAATGATCTTTGATTTTTTTTTAGATTTGAAAAATTAAATCACATCACAATTTTTAAAGCCCCAAGATCATTTTTGTGAACATATTACATATATATAGTTTCATAAAAGTAATTTCTTTATATCTTCTTAAACTAACTACTTGAAAATAGCTTTCTGTTGAAATATTATTAAAAATAACCAAATCAAGAATAGGAAAAATGTAACTATGTACTATACAATGATAAGTACTAAACAATGAAATCAGTTAAATATAGATTAATATATGTGATTACAAAACATTGTAAAAATGTTTTACAGAATATTTTAATATTCCTCATTAAATTACTTGACAAAGTAAAGTATTAAACTAAATATGCTAAATTAAGCATTTAACCCAGTATACTGAAAATTATCACATCTAAAACCTTACTTTTGTTTGAATAACTTAAGCAGTTTTAAATGCATGATACATTCAGATATATTCAGATATTCATTATTATATATGGTCATTTACATATATGCAAAATGAGTTTATAATGATAACATATATTCATGAGATTTTTCTCAATATTAATATAAATATCTCTTGATGTAGAATTTTGATTATCTTGTTTATCATTATAGTTTTCTATCTTCCCTACATGTCAATACTCTAATTTTATATGTAGAAAAAATAATTTTATTTATACTTTAAAAGAATTCTGCAAATATTTATAAAATAGAAAAAAAGATAAAATAGTCCTTTTTTTTCTTCCTCTGTTTTTTTTAATTTTGTTCAAGACTCTTCTGCTGGAATTTTAAAAAAATCTTGACAAATAAGAAGACTTGTTTGTCTACTTCCCTATGAAAATGCTTTTGGTATAAGATCAATATTATTCTCATCATTACTCTTTGATTCTTTTGGTTGCTGTATCCCAAAGGAGAATCACTCCCCATGTTTGTACCATAGCCTCCCACCCCCAATATATATAAACAAAAATTGAAAATGTTTTCTAAGTTCCCAGATTCAGGGTCATACATAATGGCAGTTAGGGGAATGGGGAATAGTGCAACCCAAGAGTAGGGAGTATGTGTAACTAACTTGGATCTCTAGGGAGTGCTAATTTCCACAGGCCTTCCTTTCTCTCTCTCATATTTCTTGTGTGACTTGATATTTAGCTAGGACAAGCCTATTTTAACAAAATGTGTTACTTGCTTAGGATAAACACTTTGTGTGTGTGTGTGTGCATGTAAGTTTGTGTGTGTGTGTGTGTGTATGTGTGTGTGAGTCGTAGCTATGTATATTCAAATAAACTCCAGAAAAAGAAATGTAAACAAAAATGCCTTCATGGACAGAAAACCTTTTTTTTCTAATTGTTTTGAGGCTAGGTGTAGGGTGCACAGTGATGAAGATCAGAACAACTTTAGAGTTTTTGATATTTATAGCTATTACATTTCATTGCTTGAACACTGCCATTTGTAAAACATTTGAGGACAAATTCAGCCTTTAGAAGGCCAGTTTATGCTATATCATCCATAACAAAAACCAGAAGAATGATAGATATGTCCCTTCATATATTTCATATGTATCTATCTAAAAATAGAAGAGTTGAAATATATGCCTTCAAAATGTTTTATTGACCATTATTACCTCTCTGCAAATTTGATGTGCCCATAGGTCTTCATATTTTAGTAGAGGGCATTGATATTTAATAACTTATTCAGGCATAAACATGGAATTCATTCCTTATCACCTCCTTCTGCTTAATCCCAACCAACACAACATTCTAGAGGATTCTAACTTATGGATGTATCTTAGTAAATGAACTTTTGCATTACAGCATAAGGAATTTGTTTTGATCCCCATTGTAATTGGTGAAAGTTATAAAAATCAACAATTTAAAACTTTTGGAAATGAAATTGGGTGCTTAGGATAAACAGAAAATGAACAAATATCTATGCAAGAATAGCTCCAAAATTGGTAAGAGAGATGAGAATCTATATTTGAACAAGACCATTATTTTCTGTCTTCCTCTTCTCATTTAGTATTGTGGAAATTTGCAAGAATTTGTGTCATAAATTTCCAGTTTTCTAATAAAAAAGTTTGAAACATAAAAGAAAAAAAAATGTGACCCATGTACAGTAAAAATAGAAAGTAGAAACTTCCTGTGAGAGTGGCCAAATATTAAACTCAACACACATGCAAAGAAAAGAGAGAGAGAGAGAGAGAGAAACTTCAAAATGTTCATTATAAACATGTTTGAAGAATGAAAGGAACTGTGCTTTAAAAAATAAAGAGATTCATGTTGTTAATATTGTATCAAATGATCAATATTAAAAGATAGAAACTATTGAAAAGCAGAAAATGGAAATTAACAAGTTGAAAAGTGCAATAATTGAAATTATTTAACTGAAGGAACTCAACAGCAGATCTGAATGATAGAGAAAAATAAGTGAACATAAAGATAGGTTGAAAAAAAATACTCAAGCTGAATTACAAAGAGAAATATTTGCAGAAAGAAAAAGCAGAGACTCAGAAAAATAAGGGCCACTATTAAGTGCACAATTTGTACATTGATAGGAATATTATAAAAAGAAGAAATAAGTGAACAGGAAAATAATAATAAAATAATTACTGGAAGCTTCTGAAATTTATTGAAAAAATGATAAAATACATATCGAGAAAATTCGAATAGCTACAATAGAATAAGCATGAAGAGTACTAGAAACAGAAATATTACAATAAAGTCTGAAAGTCATAGACAAGTATAGAATCTTGAAAAGAATCGCAGGAAATTGAATCACTGCTTAGAATATGATCAGCAGTTGACTTTTCACAGAAATGATGGAAGGCATAAAGCAGTGGGATACCATATTCAAAGTGTTCAAAGAAAGAAAAAAAAAAAACCTCTCAAGAATCTAGGAGTAACATTAACTATTAAAAGTGATGTGAAAATAAAGAGTTTTTAGATAAAACCATCTCTGAGAGAGATTTTTATAGCAGAACTCTCTTTAAAAATTACTAATGGATGGGACTGGGGTTGTGATGCAGTGGTAGAGCACTTGCCAAACATGTGTGAGGCACTGGGCACTGGGTTTGAACCTTAGCACCACATATAAATAAATGAATAAAATAAAAGTTTGTTAACAACAAAAAAGGTTTTTTTAAATACTAATGGAGGGGTTGGGGTTGTGGCTCAGTGTTAGAGTGCTTACCTGGCATGTGTGAGGCACTGGTTCTGATCCTCAGCACCACATAGATTTAATAAATGAAATAAAGGTATTTTGTCCATTTACAACTAAGAAAAAAAATACTAATGAATGTTCATGATAAAAGCAGTGACCATAGATGACAATTACAATCCACATTAAAAAGTATTATTAAATTAACTATTTATTTAATACCTACAGTTTTCTTTTCTTATTAAGTGATTTAAAAGCAAGTATATAAACAGTATGTATATAATATAGTGTTTGGCCTATGAGATATAGAAATATATTATGTGTGATATATTTGGCCATAAGAACAAAAAGGAAATGCATGAAAAATATCTATATATGTCTTAATAAATTTATACAGATGTCAAGAAAATGAATGTAATAATAGAAATAAATGAAAAATCATTCATCATAAACAAAAGATAGAAATAACCCTAATTGGTGAATTAATAGGTAAAGCCAATTTGGTATGCATATATAATGGAATGTTATTCATGCACACAATGTAATGACAGACTAGCATACAACATGGATGAACTTTGAAATGTATTGCTAAATGAAAGAAACAAGTCGTAATAGTCCACTTATAAGATATGATTCGTCTCATATAAAATTTCAAAATATGGAACTCTGGAGAAATAAAGCATAGAGAAGTAGTTACCTGGGGCTGAGAGAGTGGGAAGTTGTAGAGGTAGGGGTAATATCTAAGTGTGTAGTGTTGCATTTTGGGGTGATAATACTAAAATTGTTCTAAAATTGACTCTGGTGAAAGTTGCACTTACTTGTGAGTATATTAACAGCAGTTGAATCACACATTTTATATTGGTATATTGTAAGTTATGCCATCTAAATCTCAATAAAGCTGTTAAAAATAGATATTTTTCCATTTTTCTATCCACAGAACAGTTTGAACCATGTAATATCATAATAATAACTTTTATTTATGCACTTGGCTATTCCAATGATTTTGCTGTATGGCATTTGTGTTCTTTAAGTAACTGCTAAATAAATCACATGACGTCAATGCTTATAACATTTCAACGACATCCAATAACATCTGGAATGGAATGTACTTTTCATAAAATAATCATCAAGGCCACATTTTACCTGACTGCTTCTTAACATTTCCAAATGTCCTATCAAGCCATTCTAAGACTTTGCCCTGTATGTTTGCATATACCTTTCAAATCTTTGAATGCAAACTGCTCTGCTGTCTTTCCATAACCTTCCTCTTTCTGGAAGCCTTCATATCCAGGTTGGCTTTATTACAACTCCTTAGGGCTTCCCTGGTCACATATTTCATCTTAGCTTTTCATTTTATATCCTCTTTACTACCTTCAAAATTGAACTAATTTGTGAACATATTTTTACATTTGAAATTACTTTACCTTACTATCTCATTAATGGCTATAAGCAGCTAATTTAGAATGCATTCACACATCTTCCAAATACTTGGAATAGAGAAAAAAAAGAAGGGAAATAATTTAAAAAAAGATGAAGATGAAATAATGAAAAAGATGAGGATGAAGAGAAAGCAATTTGACAAACTACTAATTGATGAGCCTATGTAAGCCTATGTAAGGGTGGCAAGATAAATATATTTATTGTACTATAACTTTTTCAGTGAGTTCGAGCTATTTTAAAATAAAAGGTGGAAAAATTAATTCTTACTCACATAAGTCCCAAGGCTATGAGATCCCAAGTGAAGGTTTAGTAGTATGTTTCCTTTAGTCAGGCAATATAAAATAAATTCAACATCTTAATTTATTTTTGCCTCATCACCTAGTAGGTTTGCAATTAAATACAATTATCAAATTTAGAATCTCTTTTAAATGAGGTTCATAATTAAATAATCTGATTATTTAATTATCTTTATACGTACACATCATCCTTATTTTTATAGAAAAGAAAGTTTAATTTTTATACTTGTATATATAAGTAGATGTGACTCTAAAATATGTTGCTATAAAACAATCTATCTCAAATAATGTGCCTTAAAATAATCACTGTTTTAGTTCACAATTTTGTAACTCAGAACTTAGGGAAAGTTTGACAGGAAAATTTTCACTTGAGGCCTCTCGTGATTGTAGTCAGATGTCTGAGTGTTTGTCTTGATCAAAAACTCAGAATGACTTGCTCCAACTGACTTCTCAACAGAGCTATTGATCTGAATGAGTATATGATACTTCTGCAGTCTGACAATCATAGGAGATTCTATGTGGCTCTTTACCACAGAGTTTTAAATTTTATTTTCAGACTGGGTCTCACTAAGTTGCTCAGGCTGAAGTCACACTTGGAAACCTCCTGTCTCAGCCTCTTGAGTGAGTTTCTGTCTTCTTTTATGATAAGTACCTTATTTTGTTCTTTGAGATGAAGCTTCACAAAAGACTTTGAATGCCCAGTTACATTTTAGAATTGGATTCATGGGTGAGAATCACTTGACTATATTTCTACAAATTTAGTCTTAGTAATAAACTATACTTCTTTATATTCAGTTGGAAAAGAACACCTGGAAATCAATTCTCTTAGCTTTTGCAGCTACTTCAGGCTTTCTATCAGAACTTATTTGACTCAGAGCTAAGTATCAACTTTTTTGGCAAATTCAAAACTATCTTCCCAGCACCTCATAGATCTCCTTCATCATCCCTCGTAATCTTTTCATGGTGTCTTGAATGTTTATCAGTATAATAAACTGAAAACATATTTTCATAGGCAGAAATGTGGGGGAAAATATTAGGGCTGGGGATATTGAGGAAGTGTTCAAAATCAGGAGTTACTCTCATTGCTATAGTGAATCAAACTCAGGATCTCAATGATGTGTACAAGTTTGGCAGAGAAAATGAAGAAAGAAAAAGGGCAGAATTTTTATTTTTTTAATTTTTAAAATTCTACCTTACTTAATCATTTATTGGGATAATTCATGGGATTTAAGATACATTTCTGCTGCTTATTTTTAAAAACCACTACTATTATATCCCAATAAACCAATTCATATTTAGATGTAGCATTAATTTTACTCAAATATAAACAACACTGAAAGAGGAGTTTACATTTCTTGCTTATTCTTTTGGTCTGTATAGAGATTAATGTTCATCGGGGCAACTAGTGTGATATCAGGTTAGTGATTAAAGGAAAGGGGAATGCTGCTGAGCTACATTGTTTGGCAGAGTCATTTAACCCAACATTTCAGGTTGGCATTTTGCACAGTTCTAACTTCAAAGTTGGTATTTAACAAAAATATTTCAAAAATAGATATCCTCCACATTATATACTTTTTGTAAAGGTTAAGCACATGGTGTTTCACTTTTAAGGTGATTCTCAAATTGACAACAAAGTTACTCCCCTTTTTTTTTGAGATGTCAACCATAATACATGGTTCATTAAAAAGACCCAGTCTTTTTTGCTATTAAGGCCTTCCTTTCACTACTTTAAATAAAAACTTATGCTTGACTCCCTCACCTAGAGAATTTATTGTCATTGACTTTTCTCTACAGCAATCAAACATTATAATTCACCTTTTCACATCCCACCTAAAATGATTTATTTTTCTATAAAAATTAAGCTAGTCAGTGGTTGAGGTTTAGACATGAATGCTTCCAAATGTCACCTTTGACCAACCACAAAAGATGGCTCAATGCAGAGTGTGTAGTGTTATGCACTTTCCATAATGTAAAATCTGTGTGCTAGTTAAATGTTTATGGCTATGACATTAGAATATATTATTTGTAATAATTGTATTTATTTTTTATAGCACAGCCAAACAGGACATTATAAAATTATATGAATAGTATGCAGATTTATAGCTGAATAGTACACTGATTGACCATGAAGAATCATAAAGTAAGGAGTATATTAAATTACACAGAAAAGTCTAACACAAACGTCATGTTAAATAAATGACTTAGAGAACTTGGGAGTTTAATCCTAATATTCAAATAACACATTGACTTCGTCATTTTACAATAATTCTAGCTCTGTGACAGATTTTCTCTCCCTTAGGTTTTACAAATGAATAAGAGTGCAAATTGATGTTCAAAACTAGATCTAACTGAAGTTATTTTTGTTTTCCTTCTATCCATTTGACAATTAAAACAACAACAACAGAAAATACAGCACCTCTCTCAGGGACATTGTACCTATGTGAATTTTGTATGAGTGTGTGTGTGTGTGTGTCTTTCTGTGTGTGTGATCCTAACATGTTTTTTTTTTTTCTTCTTTTTGATCAGTGATTGAGTCAATTATGATAATCTGAACTTTTACCATTGAGAAACAAACATAGATCTTAGGAATAATGCTTCAAGGACTTTATCATTACTTAAATAGATAATAAAAACTTTGGTTAATGTAACACTCCTAAAATTCAGTGTTTTCTCAGTGAAAATACCAGTGCAAATTATATTTCCTTAAACTAAGCATAAGAAAGTAAGCACCAACAATTCCCTTATTAATTGTTTTTCCTTCCCAACCCTTGCCTTCTGTTTCCTAATTCAAAATAGTTAATATCAAAAACAATCTCCCATTTCCCATGTCCAGAAACATGAAAATTTTTCCAAGAAAATGGATATAATTTTTCCCTAAAATGTTACATTTAAAATATCAACTAACGATTTTTTTTACCAAAACAATAAATCTTATTTAAATCATAATTTGGTGTAATGTAAACAGAATGCCCATATAAATATATATGTGCATATGTGTATATATATTATACAATACACAATTTTGCCGTTTTCTAATACCCAGTCATATTCTCCCTGTTCCAAACTACAACTTTCCAAATTCAAGGTGAAAGATAACTGGTTAGATATTTGAACTCTCTTAAAAAAAGTGTTGGTCAGAATTTGCAATTCTGAAGGAGTAAGAGGGGAGGGGAATAGACACCATGATTAGCCTTTAATAGTGCTAAAATCCTCATTTTTCATTCACTATCATATCCGAACTTGAGAAGTAAAATATGTTGACTTCTTGTGTTCTTTCTAAATTGTGATGTACTTTGGAAATAACCTCTCAATTATAGCAGGCTCAGTAACTCCACAAAGAACCCTGGAGGTTTGTTTGAGTGAATCTGAAGCAGCTGTGATAAACTTTTTCTAACCAAACAGCTGGAATTTTATTGCTTTTTCACTTTTCTTAAGTGATTTTCACACCAAGTCTCATCTCATCCTAGTAACCAGTGAGTGAGATATTTTTCCCCTTCAAGAAACCTTACAAACCTTCACACTGAAAACTTGAATTATCTTCAAAAATAAAATTTCACTCCATTTCATTATTTTTATAAACTCCTGGATTGCAAGAAGCAACAAGATTAGATAAATATTTTAAAGGAATAAACTCCAGTTTATATAATACTACAAAATAATACTGATATACAACAATGTCAGAACAAAGACTCATATTTGAAAAAAATATATACTTATAGAAAATGAGAATTTAAAAAGTATTTACAGAAGAATGTGAACTCCCCAAAAAACCTGCTTAGAATTAGGCATTGCCTTTTCTTTGCCCAGATGTTATAGATCTTTGAACACAATGAAACTTGTTTAAAAAAAATCATTTTAGTAAGAACCGATTAATGTAGAGATAACAGAAAAACAAATAATATTCCATTAAAATTTGAGAGAAATCCCATGACACTTCTAATTATTAGTTATTGGTCTAACATCTGCAGATATAACCAAAATTTTACTATCAATATGGGATTACCATAACAAAAATTATATACTAAATGATAGAGAAGTTAAATTCTGCCACCCACGAATCTCATCATGCGAATGTGGGCTGTTTCTTTTAGTTATCATACATCTTCAATTTCCAAGCTTCTATTAAATTCTGCATTTGCTTGTTACTCATATAAATATAGCCAGAGGAATAAAAAAAGATTCTATATACATATTGGATATGGTAAACTGCTGCTTTATGTATATGAACACTTATTAACCTAGAACAAGTGCCTATCATTTATTATTCTTTGTACACAAAAAATAAACCACAACCAGTACACCAGTTAAGCATTCTCAAAAAAATAAGCCTAATCTTGATTTCATAGTTTAGTTATTTTTAGTACTTTAACTGAATTTTAAATGCATTAATTATTTTACCATAGGCAACTGACAAAATTTCTCCCATCACATTTCTATTCTTTTACCTCTTCTTAAAGTGGAATTTCTGGAATGACCAAAATTGAAAAAAAAAATGTGTAGACAAAGCAAATCTCATTATTTATTATACTAAAGAAATTTTACTTTTTCTGTTAGAAAATGGTTCTAAAAGGTTATGTTCCTTCTAATTGTATCTTATGGAATAATTTGTCAGTAATAATATAATGCTTTTGAATATGACTTAATGATGTGGGGAATATGGACAGTGCAATGATAGGAGGTAAAGAGCACAAACTTAATAGGCAATGTGAGGCCTATTTCATATGTGAATGCATATTCATGTTAATACACTGGATTTTGTGACTTTGTGAAAATTTAATTATAGTATTCCTGAATTTTCCATGTGTGGTAATTCAGCTTGGAATTAGCTGGACATTAGGAAATTAGGTTAAAGAAAATATAGTAGTATGGTTTCAATGAAAATGCTTTCTCCAAAATTCATGTTGAAACTTGTATTCAATGCAACACTATTAAGAGGGGTACTCTTGGGAACGAGCAGGGTGATTAAACATGTGGTTAGCACTCTTATGAAAAGGGTGCTCCCTTATGAAAGGGTTTCTTTGCACCTTCTGTTCCTTCCACCAAGTGTGATTCCTTCCATCACAGTATTCCTTCCTTCTGAAAACACAGCAAAGTGCCATCTTGGAACCAGAGCAGAGCCTTCATGAAAACACTGATGCTTCTGCCACCTTGATCTTGGACTGTTTTTCCTCTACTATGACAAGTAAGTTTTATTATTAGTAGATGCCCCAGTCTTCCATATTTCATTATAGTTGCATAAGCCAAGACATATAGTAAATAACTTAGTTATAACTAAGAAAGAAACAGGCAAAGGGAGAAATATGTAGCAGTTGTTCTCAGAAGGATGTAACAGGAAAAAACCCTGGTAGATTTCTATAACTTGTGAACAATTTCTTAGGCAAATTAGTGATGCTAAAGGAAGACAAGGCAAAAAAAAAAAAAAAAAAAGACTTAAAATTAAGTGATTATTCAGTGTGGGATCTTTGATAACAGTTGTTACTTTTGATTAAAATAGGGAAACTGGACTCATGAACATTGGATGAAAATCTGGGACTCATTCCTTTGGCTTTGGGCTAGAGCAAAAATAAATTCTTTGAAACAAAATTCAGCATTTCATCTATTATCTCATTACAATAATCTAATTTATGAAAGAGAGATTGTCATAAAATTTCAATCCATGGCCTCCATTTATTTTCTACTGACTGAATTACAAAGCATTTTGTTCCTAAATCATGACCAATAAATATATAAACTCAGTTTTTCCCTGACTTTACTGGTTAATTTTATTTAAAAGAAAAACTGACAATAATCACATAAGTAGACATGATCTAATCCTGACCTACATTTGATGTATTAAAAGTAAAGTCAATATGAGAAATATATTATGACATTTGTAATGCCTGGATTTACAGGCTACCAAACTGAGTGAGATCATCCTAGTCTAGCTTATACAATTTGAATCATCAAAATCAAGAACCTTAATAATATTTTTATCCAATGATGGCCAGATTCTAGAGACTGTGTCAATGCTACCTGAAGACAAAATAAATTTGAATTATATTTAATGGCAAATTTATATAAAAACCTGGGTCAAAAATCACTTAGGAATTTAGAATACTCTTTTTCTATTATTTATGTATCTTCAGGATATAAATTTATTAACAAAATGACTGTTTTAAACATACAGAAATGGCACAAGCAAGTTACCAGATTTTCAATATTGGTCTGGAAAAAAGCAAAAGACACTAGAGTAATAATTTGTTATTAGGAATCTAGTTCTTGAATTTGGTATTAATATCAGACTCAAACTTCACCTTTCTGACCTTTCACAATTTTCAGGTCCCATTTTTGTGGCCTCTTGCCTTTCAACATCTGCAACATTATTTTTTTTCACACTTATTTCTTTCTTGGCATCATAATTTTCTGACTTAGAATGAAGGTTATGTGTAATTGGTTAGAAAGTTATAGATCCTGATTTCACCTTTACTTTGTAAAACATTAATTCATTTTCAAACAGGAGACAGGTCAGTTCAGTAACATTTATACCTTGTATGTCTTTCTATTTCATTCATTCTAAAATATTATTAATATCATTGCTATAATCATTTTTTTATATTTGACAGTTGATAGTTTTCAAGCTCTGCCTCTTCCCTCCCCTCTGCCTCATAGCTGAACAGGCTGATAAGAAAGATCTTGGGTTCTTTCCTTTGGCTCTGACTCATTAGTGGAAACTTCCCTGTTTCACTCTCGAGATGTGAAAAAGTCACACTTAAGCTGCTTGGATCTAAATTCCTGCCTTACTTTCCTCAGGATTCCCTTGTGTCAATACTAAATTCTGATTTTGTTTTGTGTGTTTGTTTGGTTTGGTTTAGTTGCAGCCTGGAGATTAAATCCAGATCCTTACACATGCTAGACAAGGCCTCTACCACACTGCTACATTCCCAGCCCCCAAAGCTGTTTGATATTCTCCTGATGTCTGGAATATCCTTGGATTCCATAGTCAACTTATTAATTGGGGATGGGAGTCTAAGTCACCTCCACTAGTATCTATAAATGACATTTAAGCTATGTGTAAATTTCTGTTCTGTCCTTGTGTTCAGTTATAAATGCTGTACTAGTTAAAAAATAAAATAAAATAAAGAAGCAGAGGAGGATTAAGAATCTCAAAAAATTGAAGTAGTTTGTCTTGCAAGTTCATACAAAAAGTACTATGAATTCATCTAAAAGAAATTTCTTATTTTCTATTTTTCCCAGAATTTTAACACTTCAGGTAGAAATTTGAAAACATGGCAACATAGATACACTTAATAGAAACCTCAAAGTGATCTAAAGAGAACATATAGAGAAACTAATCTACTAAATGAAACAGAATTCATGTTTAGATTTAAAATACTAATTGTATTCAGAACTATTCATTATATTCCATACTCTCTGTGTTTTAGGGAAAGACAATATTAGATTCTTCAACCACATGATTCCTGTTTGACACTCTTGTTATTTTCCTTTCTCTTTGGTTAAAACGTTATTTTGTTCTTGTATTGTTCTCCTGTCCTTGGAAGTATCTTATGACATTTATTTTGAATTCTCTCTCAGGTAAATCATATATTCATTTGTCAAAGTGAGTTTCTTGTTCTTTTATGTAGAGCATATTTTCCCATTTATTCTTTTTCCTTGACTTTCTGCATTGGCCACTGAACATTAGACAAAGCAGTCTGCTCTCCCAGTCTTCAGAGACTGGCCTTACGTAGGATAAGACTCTTACCAAGGAGCGTGGCCTGAGATTCTATGGACCTCTCAAGCCTTTGTGCTGGTCCAACCTGCTTTCTTTGTTCTTGATAGTCCTGTGAGTCCAGAGTATGCTGAGTCCTGTCAATGATTCCAACTAAGACTGAAGGTATCTCTTCATGCAGTCTGCAGAAAAGTTGAGTCATTAGACACTGTATCAAAGCCTTTCCCTTTCTGGGGAGAAGCTGGACACCTTTTCGCTTGTTTGCTCTGTGTTAAGTTAAGGATAGGGCTGTGGCAATGAGTTGTATGCTTGATCAAATCACTCCTCAAATTGGCTAGAGTATGCCAGGTTTTGCAGTTGCTTTGAGAAAGGCAAGACAAAAGTCAGTCTTTTGGATTGGCCAGAAAAGTTGAATCACTGAAATTTGAAATCAGTCTTGACCTTTCCAGAAACAGGTTGGAAGCTGAGATTTTTTTCATCCTCTAGTTATGTACTAAGCCATGGGTAGAATTCTGGCAACCACCATATTTGTTTTCCCCTAGTTGATTAGAGTATGTCTTCAAATCTCTGACACCGACAGCTCAGAAGTCTCTGGAGACCCTGGAAAAGCTGGAGCAGCTCACATGCAGTCCAATTCTTTCACTTTCAAAGCATGAACTGAGATCTAGGAGAAGGGTTCCTCCTTGTCATACAAAGCTGCACTACACTGGGGGCAGGCATTTTCTTGAGACAGTAACTCAAATTTTGCCACCAGCTTCAGTGTGTATGGTTTTGTACTCACCCAAGGTTCAGAAGTCTCTCACTAATTTGTATTGCTCACATGGGAATTCATTCATGAATTATTCTTTCACTGGGAAAAGGAGAGGTATAGGGTTTCCTAATCTACTCTGTTGCTGACATCTTTCACATACAAATTTTACACGTTTTATTCTTAAAAAACTAAAAATTTAAGACAGTTTTATATTAAGTATAAATTGAAATAATATAGTGACTTCCTTATTCTCAGTATGTAAATGCCTATCAAATAATTCTTCTACTCTAGTTCCCCACAATTGTTCTGAATGAAAGGATTCTGTTGTATTATGTCTTCAAATTCTACCATGTAGAAGTTACTATTATAAACATCTAAATTAAAAATTGAGTTTGATGTAGCTTTTATTTCTAATTAAAATTACATGTACACTACTGACATTCATATCAAAATTTTATTTTTGCCTATTATATCATATAATGATTCATAGTTTTAAAAATAATGCATAGCATAATACCATTAAAGAAATGAGACTCATGTATTTTCTTGAGAAAACAATACAACAATTTTCTTTGATTTATTTCCTTATTTATGCACGTAAGGAAAATGTACCATATTATGTGCTTTTTAAAAGTCCTAAGATAAAGGTTCACTGAAAATAATTATATATTCATAGTAAAAAAGGAAAGAAAAATATACAGTCAACACAGTAAGAGCTATATTTGGCTTGTTTTATTTTATTTTCAGTATGAGTCTTCATTTAATCTAAATCTTTCCTTTCTTACTAAATATATAGGGTTTAGTTTCCAAAACATTCAATGTATCTATTGGACTCTACTCTAGCACATTATGCTAACAACAACATAAAAAGGTATCACATTTTATTTTTGACTGTTGAATGTATCTAATTTAGAGAACTATTCTTTTATTCCCATGCTTCTCCTGCATAAAATAAAAAATGCAGGAACAAGCTATCAGGGTATGTAGATTTTAGACATGCATCTATTACTGACTATATTTATTACTCAGAGGCCTCAAATTTTCACTTCCATATAGAATGATAAAATAGTTTTTAGAGATTCTGGTATTTTTAAAATTCTATAATTAGATCCTCAATTTCTTTTTTATTCATATTTGTCAAATTAAAACCCTTCCTTAAGAAAAAAAGTAAGGGCTGGGGTTGTGGTTCAGTGGTAGAGCACTTGCCTAGCACATGTGAGGCACTGGGTTCCATTCTCAGCACCAGATATAAGTAAATGAATAAAATAAAGGCATATCAACATATTTTAAAAAGGTAAATACAATTAAATGCAGCATTTTTTTCTGCGAAGTCATGCAGTTTTAATAAATAATAATACTTTTTTTTTTCTTTGAGGAAAATTACATCTCTATATTCATCATGAGTTGACCACTTTAAAGAAAATGTATGCAATTTAAATTCTCATATAGAATATCTTTGTTTTACTAATTATTAGCAGAAGCTTCAAATAGAATTATATTCAATTTCATGGTTGTTACTTACAAAAGAAAGAATTATTTTGTTAAGAAATTTGCAAAGACCAAATTCTAAAGTCAGCTGGTATCACCTACAACATCACATAGAGTTTCTTTTCATTAATTGTCTCTGAGGTAAAAGGGCAGAATAAGTAAGATCCTCCGGAAACATTAGAGAAAGTAAATATGGTTTGTTTCCTTGTTTTTTAAATCTGTTTTTACAGTTCTAAAACTCAGAAGGCATGAGTGAAAGAGACCTGCATCATATACAACAGCTTTGCTCTTTACATCATCCATGCCCTTGAAAAAAGCCAACTGATTTTCTAAGAAGGGATAAAAAATAAAACTTTGCGTGTTCAGATGGAAAGAGACATTCATAAAGTATATGTTTTAATATTTGAAAATTTGGAAGATTGGTTGCAGATCCTGAAAACAGGCAGCAAGTACTGAATTTGAAAAACTGAAGCAATAGTACTCTTATAGACTAGAATTTATTGTGATAACAATAAAAGAAAATAATTATGCTACTTTTTATGATTTTATTGAAAATGATTATGGTAGATCACTAGGTCATCCTGAAGATATGGAATTCTGGGGTAACTGTTGACTACTGTTCATTAGCACCTGTTTTGACTACCAGTGATTATTCCCCCATCACAATATTCAGTATAATGTTATCCCAGCCCAATTTCATTTCATCAAATCACTAAATTTCCTCGTACCCATGAGTCCACATGTAAGAATCAGGTTGCAGATTATAGAGGCTGAGTTAGGTGCAAGTGGCAGAGTTTTAAAATAAACCTAGAGTCAACAACAAACAGGGAGCCCACAAGTGACATTCAGCCAAGAGGTGTGAAGGAAAGAACAAAATCACCATATGAATAAACCCCTGATGCCCTATGCTAAAACAGGGACATGTAAGAAACTGACATTTAACCAATAAATCAAAAGGTACCTGTTGGTGCTGCATATTTACTACTCTTAAGCCAAGAATGAATAACAGGCTGGGACATAGTTCAGGAAAATGAATATTAGGAGAGAGAGAGGGGTAGGTGGTGGCTGGGGGAGAAAAAGAGAATTAGAATAGGAAAAGAAAAATGTATAACAGGGCATGGTGGTGGACACCTCTCATCCCAGCAGCTTGGGAGACAGAGGCAGGAGGATCACGAGTTCAAAGCTAGCCTCAGCAACAGGGAGGCACTAAGCAACTCAGTAAGACCCTATCTCTAAATACAAAATAGGACTGGGATGTGGCTCAGTGGTAGAGTATCCCTGAGTTCAATCCCCAGTACACACCCTCAAAAATGTATATTACTTTAGGCACAATAAAAAAATAAACAACATACACACATACACCCTATGTCTATATATGCACATATTTACATAAGGAATTTGACCCTAGTACTGTAGCTAAAACTATGTTGATATGTTATTCACTGATTAGTTCGTTTAATAAGTTTCTACCATGTAGAAACCATTTTAATATCCGTGCTCTCCCAGACCTTATCATCTAGTGGGCAGGAAGTAAATAAATCATAATTAAAATACATACACAAACCAAGACAAACACTATATTAAATAATAAGTGACAATAAATCCATGAAGCTGCATAGGATTAAAAACCATACTGAAAAACAACATGCAATTTTACATAGGGTGTGGACACAGAAGCCTTCAAGAGAAAGTGATATTTGAGCTAAGCCCCAGAAGAAGTGATGGGTCCAACTATTCGAGGCAAGGTGCTCAGATGAACATTCTATATAAAAACAAACAAACAAATAAACAACAACAACTACAAAAATACCAGGAAATACAGAGAATGCCTTGTGTAACTGAGGAAGCCTATGTGGATAGAACTGAACAAGCAAGGTGAAGCATACTGGCAGATGTTTAGAGAAGTAATGGACACCCAGTCATAAGGAGTATATCTGAGAAATTCTGCTGTAGGAATGCAGGAAACCATTAGTGGGTTTTGAGCAGAACAGTAGGATAATCAGATTTATAATCATTCCCTTATTTATGATGGTTTTACTTACTATTTTTCATTTTTACAATAATTAAAAATGTATTTTTCATCTTTACAATGAGTAAAAATGTATTCATATAACTATATTGTTTTCTTCTTCAGTACTGTATTCAATGAGATATCCAACAGATAAAGTAGGCTTTGCATGTGGTTAATGTAGGTTAATGTAAGTATATTAAGTGTGTTTAAGGCAGACTAGGCTAAGCTATGATGTTTGGTAGATTAGATGTATTAAATTCCTTTTGACTTATTTCAATTCATAATTGATTCATGGTGCCATGAGCCCACTGTAATTCACGGGATTCCTGTATTTTAAATGTATTATCCTGTCTGCATTGTTGAGATTAGACGTTATGGGTCTGACTGATCACTTAACTATGGCTCTATGGGCCAAGTTACATACACTCTTACTGTGGGAGTTTTAATGTCAGAGTTGTTTTCAGAGTTAGAGTGAAGTTTTACAAGAGTTAGAGTCATGTGATTAATTGTATGAGACACACAGACTTGTAGTCTAATGAGAGAATATGGAAAGGAGCAGTGTGCTTGCAACTATCCTTACAGATTCATCAAAAAATGTAAGTCCAACATGAAATTCAGTCCAGTAAATTTATGAGCTTAACACATCATATTTTTACCTAAATCTTAGCATAACCTATAAAGTGAGACTAAATATAATTTACTTTTGAGAGAAATTTTCTACCAGTAAGCTCTTTTCTTGCAACACAATATTCACTGAAAAGAAAAAAAATCAGTCCTTTTTTAAAGAAAAATATCAGAGGACATAAAAATTCATAAACATGTTCAAAAATCTCTATCCTGCCATCTGGAAAATTATAAAGATAATTTTACACAAATTCTATTGCAGGTGCTAGAGCTGAAAATTCTTGGCATTCTAATTATGAGCAGTAAATGGTGTATTCACAGGACTTAGAAAATATGCAGATATATAGGCACCCTTTTTATTTATAGTCCTATCTGTAATTTCCTTTAGTTTAAATGATATGAAAACAGATGTGAGAGGTGTCTAGAGAAAGAACAAAGTGCATCACATATGACAATAATATATACTATATTAAAAATAAAGATTTGAAATAATAATGTATGTGGTTGCTATGAATTCATATGGTCCTTTTAATATTAAGCTGTTAATATTCTTTGCTTTATAGTTGTTTTCACTTTTCTTATTGATTCCCTCCTCTGCTTGTGCTAAGCCATCTGTTATAAACTTAGATTTATTTATAAGAACACCTTCAGCTTGGTTAGAGACAATCAGAATTTAGGCTGTAATGGCATTTCATACCTCTTTTTGATCCCTGTGGAGAAGGAAGTCTCAAGTTGACCTTCATGTACCTATTTAAGGAAAGCTATTATTGAACTGCTGTGTTTGATAAGGTGATCTAATTCCACAGGAATAGTAAAACTGAAGAAGAGGGTAATCATATTTGAAAAAGGGTAGGCTTATTCATTCTTCAGAAATTAGAAAAGAGCAAAGCAATATTAGGGGTGATGTTCTCATTTAGGACAAGGTGAAAAGGGCTTGAAGAAGGGACACTGGTTCAAAATTCTCCCAGAAAAAAAAATCACATTAATTTATATGTAAACCAAGACCAAACATCAGAATTTCTACACTGTATTCTTTGTGTTATGTACCTGATCACTATTGAAGAAGTAAATAATTTGTATTATATTTAAGATTTCCATTATAATGCATAGGCAAATAGCTTGCTTATAATATCTAAACCATATATATACGATATATATTAATGAGGGTTAGGATGAGGTAAAATAATAAATGTTGATGAAGAAATAGAGGAAAAATTAATGTAAATATATTTTCTATCTTCATCATCATTTAATTATATGCATGATTTCCAAACAGGGTGCTAAGGTCAAAGGAAAACAAAGAATTGTAGTGCAAATAATATCATTTACAGAATCAAAGAAGAAACTAGTCTTCCCAAGTTTAAAAACTCAAATTAGAACCTAAGTTTTAGTAGTTTATTGCAGGTTGTTCCAGCTTTCTCAAAAGATGTGAGCTTTTGTCCTTAACTAAGTTGTCTGTTAAATTATTGTCTTCATTGAATGAACTTCTGCTAGGTTAACAGTTTTATGGTAGATGATAAGAAAAAAGAGTAATGTATATTTCCTTCCTATCAGACACATCCTAAGGAAAACAGTTACAAAACAAACAAAGCCAAATACTGTACATTCTCATGGAGGTTGGTACAACATATTTCAGGAGCAAAGAAGGGAAGTGGATTAAGAACAGATTCTTATATTCTTTTGATTTTATTTAGCAATGAACTAATAGACGACAAGTTTCCCAGAGAAATGTGACTCAATTGCTGGTCCTGCACCTGGATATTGTGGAATTGGATTAAGTGGATGAAGATGAAAGTAATAAAGACTTTACAAGTGTGTTAGTCAACTCTTCACTGCTGTGACCAAAATATCTGACTACAACAACTTAAGAGTAGGAGTTGATAATTTTGGCTCATGGATTCAGAGGATTAGGCCATGGTCACTTGAATCCAGGCTCTGAGCCCCAATTGAGGCACAACAAGATAGCTGTAGGGTGGAGGAAAGCTGCTCAGCTCATGATCCAGGAAGCAGAAAGAAAGAAAGAGAGGGAGTAAGTGCCCACACTGGGAGGCATGGACAAATATAATCCCCAAGGGCATGCCCCCCAGTGACCTACTTCACTTCCTCCAGCCATGCCCAACCTGCCTACATTTACTACCCTGTTAGTACATACAAATTATTAATCAATTAAATTGATTAATCCTCCTATGAGTCTATAATTCTCATAAGCCAATCACTTTACTTCTTGCACAAATATATGCAGAAACTTTTGGAGGACATCTCGTATGCAAACAATAACGGAAAGAAAGTAAAGTGGCATCTTTTAGAAGAGTACATTAATAGAAAGACATCTTAAAGCACTAAGGGAGCCTGATGACTCACTGCAATCCTAAAGCAAGTCATTTAGAAAACCACTTTTCTACAAACTCTATTCAACTTGTTTAGAGTCTTTTTTGTTTTTATTATTTGACTGTTTCTTTGTTTGCTTATTTATTTATTTATTTTTAATGGGGATTGAACCCAGGGGCACTTTATCATTGAACTGCATCCCCAGGCCTTTTTTATTTTTTTGAGACAGGATCTCACTAAGTGCTGAGGGTCTTGCTAAGATGCTAAGATTGGCTTGGAAATTGTGATCCTTCTGTTTCAGCTTACCAAATAGTTGGAATTACAAGCCTATGTACAACTTATTAAGAGTCAAATAAGAAGTTTTTATTTTTATTTTCTTAATATAAATACGTATAAACATAAGTCAACTTGAAAAGAGTTTTATTGTAATACTATGTGTATTTAGTTATCACAAATTCATTTAATATGACGTGTTTTCATATTATTATTATATCATAGACTTATTTTAGTGTACAATGTGTCTGGAGTCACCTTAATACTCAGGCCTATAATTCATAAGTGGAAGCCCTCAGTCATCACTTTATCTTACATTCAATAGTTAATTCATTAATAAAAGTTGTTTAGAATAGAGCTAAGGGCAAAAGTGTGTGTACACACTTTCTATGTCACCCTAGAATGCTGCCCAGTAAAATCATCTAAGGGCCATTGGACTTGAAGAATTTTTTTTTTAACTTGCTACTTGCTATCGATTAGAAAACATATTCAACATCAGTGGTTAAAGTGTAGAGAAATGACAATGTGAAAATGATTTTTTTTTAAATCAAGTAGAGGAAGTATCACTAAAGATCATGGTTTAATTGCCTTCTAGGACACCACCAGTTTTGTATCTTCTTGAGTACTCTTTTTCCAGTTTTCTTTGCTCTCCATTTATATCCTCATTTAAACCATATTTAATCTTTATAGATATTTCTCTGTTCATTTCATGCCTAACAAGTTAAGTAAAATGTAGTCATATACTAACTAAACACTTATATTAGGATTATATTTTTTTAATGTTTTGAAAATTGTCTTTTCATACCTGGAGATGATCCAACATGACACTGCACATGTCATGCTACCTTCAGATAGGCTCTGTAGCCTTAAATAATTACTATTTTAGAACAATGAAGACATATTTTAGTTAGCTTTCTATTGCTGCATAGCAATTAACACAGTCTTAGCATCTAAAACAGCACAAAATTATTATCTCACTGTTTTCATGTATCAGCAGTCTGGCATGTCTAAGATCAGGGTATCATATGATGGAAATTGTACTATTGTCCGTTCATGATTCCTTTCCAAGTTCATATTGATGGTTGGTGAAATTCAGTTTCTTAAAGATTTAAGACTAAGGTCACCAATTTATAGCTGGATATGAGCACGGGACTGTTTTTAGTCTAGTATATGTTCACCATTCCCCACATAACTCCCTTCACAATACACCATTTGTGCCTTCAAAGCCAACAAGAGAACAACTGTATTTTTTTTTTTTTTGATTATTGATTTTTCTGTATCTGATCTGTAGATCTAGATTTAAAGGCTCATGTGATGAGATCAAATTCATCCTAATAGTCTCCCTTTTGCTTAACTTAAAAATCAACTAATTAGGAAACTTGGTATGTCTTCAAAAATCCTTTCAAAATATGTTTCACATTAGTAATATCTCACACTCTTGCTGACATTTAAGTGGAGGTTTTACAAAGACAAGGGTTATGAGGGGTCATCTTAGAATTTTATCTATTTGAATTTTGTCCTTAATTATTTTTTTTCTCCAAAATCCCTGAAGAATCGTCTTTCAAGTGATCTTTCTATCACTTTCTCCAAACATGCAAATATATAGATGAGTGTAAAAAAACACTTAAATTCTTTCCAAATGACTCTCAGCCATCATTAAAACAAAACAAAAACAAAAACAACTTACAGGATCTGCTGTGGTTGTAGGAAAATGATAAATCCCAATTCTTCCCTAAAGAGATACACTCTGATAATTCTCTCCAGTGAAACACTTGTAGATATTCATGTAGTGATTGAAAGGAATTGGACTCCCAGAAATGCCAAGCATGACTGATAACTTTTCTTGTCACCCCAAGAATGGCATCCAATCTTCAGAAAACAATTGCTTCCTCAGAAAACAACTGCTCTCAGTATGCTTATTCCACCATAGCTTCCTTTAGGGAGGAGTACAAGTATGGAAGGCAGTGTCCCTACAGATTTAAACGGCTAACAGAGTGATCACAGGTTCTGAATGAAGAACACACATGTGTGTATATATGGGAATGTGTGTGTGCAATTTGTTCAGCTATGAAACATACACACACCTGTGAAGCCATTATTGCAATTAAGATAATAAGCATGATCATCACACTCTAATATTTTGTGATTTGTATGAACCTAACTCAAGCAGTGACTATTCTAGAGCTAAATATTTCATCTTACTAAGGCAAGATTCTTCTGTGAACAACACAAAATGCTTTGTGATTTTTTGTTTGTTTTTCAAGTTTACTGGAGATGTAGGTACTATTCTATCCCAGTAGGAATGCCAAGGACCCTTACTACTGATCCTTTCACATGATTTCTTCCTTGGTTCTACATATTTTCTACATATGCATGAGTCAGTCAATACTTAGCCAAATACTGCTGGGACATCATCTCTGTATTTCTGGAGTTCTCTGTCAATGCAATTCTTGTCTTTCTGGTACTCTCTCCTGAAAACTCTTGCTGCCTTTGTCTTCTTCTTGAACCACAGTTTCTTTAAGTCAGTTAGTTCCTCCACCATCATAGCCTACAAACTCTCACAAGATAATAAACTGGGGCAATCACAGAGTTTGCCTTAATTATTTCTTACTGTTCAGAAGACACTGTCATTCATTTTGATGCTCACTGCTTTTAAACTGTTATTGTTTATATTAATATATGTGTTGGTTGTTTTAAGTGGATAGATAAATGCTGTCTCTGCTACCCCAACTTCTACTTCAGATTCTTGGATCTCTCTACTTTTGTGCATCTTGCTCTCTCCATCTTCCTTTTACCACCTCCATCTGCTGCAATAGCCTTTGTGGCAGTTTTGAATTCTGGTATCACTATTGCCCTCCAGATGCCACCGTTTCCTGATTTACAAACAGAAACAATGACAGTGTCTAAGAAGCTTCAAGATTAAGTAAGACAAGGTGTTAAGTGATCTTATTGTTTTCATATTGGCTTTCTCTACCCTGTACTTTACCCTCTTTATCTAAGATTCCTTCTAAGATTAAAGAGTCTGTAGTTATATTATATTATGTATAATTGTAGGACTGTGGTACAACTACTTCAGGTTGATTATAATAACTGAACACCTGTTACAGTTTTCAGGTGATATATAGCACAATTTATGCGTAATAGATGAACATAGGAACAAAAGGGAACTCAGAAAGTCAAATTTAATGATCAGTGATATTTGACAAATAGGCATATTTTGGATTATAAAAGAAAAGATAGAAATTTGAGATACTGAAAAAACAGGCATATCAATTACTTCAGATTTACAGTTTATGGGGTTCTGTATGTTCAGTAATGAAAAAAGAGAAATAAATGCATATTACTAATTTATAAGAAGCAACATCATTTTAAAATGGAGAGAGAAAAAATAAAGTTTTCTAGTGGTTGGGAAGATAAAAATCAAGTGAAGTCATATTAATTTAATTGAGAAATTTAAATAATTTACCTCAAGTAAACAAAATTTATGAGACTGCAGCTTTGCATTTAGATCTGAGCTAGAAAAAGTAGAATTATTCAGTTTATAGACAATATTTAAATTAATGATATAATAATACAAAAGGTAGATTATCAGAGACTGATATGAATAATAGTTCTTAAATAATGGAAAATATAAATGATAATTCAAATGGTACAGATAAATATGCTCTATTTTGAAAGAGCCCAAGTCTTTCAGTCATAATTTCAGGAAAAAATATGATAACTCTCCCTTAGTTTCTATTATGGTTTTGGATTAATGGACAAGTTCTGTACAATGTATGTAGAAACATTCTCAAAAGGACTCATCAGTTTCACATATAGAAGACATTCAGTTTCGGTTGCTATAACAAATTGCTATAGAATGGTGATGGTTTAAACAACCTGTACTTCTCACGGTTCTGAAGTCTGGAAATTCTAAGGTCAGGCTGCCAGTAGATCTCGGGTATAGTGAATAACCTTGTTTTCAGGTGACATTTTTTTTTTTTTAATTCTTACATTGTAGAAAGAGGACAAAGAGCTTTCTGGGGTCCCTTTTATAAAGCTACTAATCACATTTATGATAATGGCACTATCAGGACATAATTACCTCTCAATGGCCCCCATTCCTGATATTATCACAATGGAGGTTAAGCTTTTTTTTTTTTTTTTTGGGGGGGGGGTTAGTTGTAGATGGACACATAATATCTTTATTTATTTTTATGTGATGCTGAGGATTGAACCTAGTGCCTAATAGAGGTAAGACAAGAGTTAGCACCAGAGCCCTGTCCCAAGGTTAAGTTTTTAATGTATACATTTTGGGGAGAAACAAGCATTTGTCTATAATAATATATCTAGTTATTATTCTGCAGTCACCTATTCCCCCAAATGTTTTTAAACTCTGAGAATGCATGCAATAAGCAATCTATACATACTGGTGCATTCTGATAAAAAGACAATTCTTTTTAAGTGTAGAAAATCATTCTTATATTTCTGCTGGTAAACTTCAAAGCATGTGCACAGGACATAAGTCCTAAATTCATTATTCATACTCTATAACTAAAGAAAATAAATTCTGTACTGTTGTTATTTCTTATGTAGTTTAAGGTCAAATCTATTTCTTTTTCAGGCAAATAATTTTTATATCACTTATGGACTTGAAATCTGTCTGCTGAAATATTTTTTATTTTTGCAGTGGAGAAAATACCATCTAAGGGCTGGGGATGTGGCTCAAGCGGTAATGCGCTTGCCTGGCATGCACAGGATGTTGGGTTCGATCCTCAGCACTACATAAAATAAAATAAAGATGTTGTGTCCACCAAAAACTGAAAAATAAATATTTAAAAAAATTCTCTCTCTCTCTCTCTCTCTCTCTCTCTCTCTCTCTCTCTCTCTCTCTTTTAAAAAAAAAGAAAACTCCATCTAAGTGGTGTTTGTTATATTTAATTCTAGTAATAATAAATTGATCATTGCATTTTACAGTTGTGATAGATTAAAATTATTCACTATCATGTTCTGCTTTTTCTGAGTAAAAATGACCTTTTCCAATATTTCTAGTGAATGTGGTGGTGATGATAACAGTCTATTGTTTAAGCATATTATAGATGCTTTATTATAGTCTTTGCAGATATAAGCTTCCAGATACTATGAAACATAGTCCATCTGTCTCTTCATATGGACAATATGATATTGATATTTTATGTGTTTGATCACATTTGAATAACAGGATGGGGGATTTCTCTTTTCTTCTTTAGTACTGGGAACTTTAGAAATCAATAATGACATAATCCCCATGGTATCTTGTCATAGTTTACGCTCTCTCTGTTGTTTTTAGAAAATGTACCTACTTAGCCTTGGTTATTAGATTTATTGACTATATATCCTTAAAAATACCAGAATCCATGCTATCCTTCCTGAGTAAAGATAAAGTCTATCAAAACTATTAATGGATTCTGTGTTTCATTAGTTTGATGATTTCCTCAAAAACTCTCAAGTTGTTAATTTTCTTCCCTAACAACTAGCTAATGTCATTCTCCTGAGGCAGTGCACACCTTAAATCCTAGAAATAAGAGGTAGTTAACTAAAACCCTAACATCAAATTTAGCCTGACATATCTAGTTCTAATCAAGTTTCCACATGAGTTGTTACCATGATATATTTGTGGTATAGGGCAGGCTGAGGACACTATAGGACAATTTTGTAGTCCACTAAACTATAGGGCAAAATCTTGTCCTAAATACAGCTCAGTATGGTTGCTATAAATAATATTTCTGTATCTATCAAGTAAAAGTTTTTGTAATATATGGCTACCATATAATTCCAAAGTTCTAATCTCTTGAGACTACTTAGTTTCTAAGGCAACTTTCTTAAAGGTATTTAATCTACATTCACATTTGTTGTATACAAAGAAACAAGTCAAGGGCTGTACTTCTGAGAACCTAAAATAAGTTGGCTTCCTATTATATATGGGCAACAATTTCATCAGTTTCTTTCCAATTCATACCATGTGCAGAAGCTTAGTAACATGATTCAAGTATAATATTCACTTCAACATAGATTTAAAACACTGAAACAATACATGAACCCAATATTGGTTTCAACTTGTTCATTCATCAGAGGCACTATGACATATTTTTTTCTCTCTGTTATCCAGTTGATTATTTAAGCAGAATTCGTAAATCAGCAAAAGTGAGTCTTCTTTCTTTACACAGAGCAGGCCAGATGGCTTTCCCACATTTCTCATTAATTATCACAATATCATAGATATAGCTATGAATATCATTCTCTGTTTTGAAATACTCTTATGAAAATAAAGTTACTGCATCTTTCTCTGGGATTACAACTCACAAATGATTTCCATTCTACTTTGCTATAACTCTTCTTTTCCTTTTTCTATCTGCTTTATTCCATCTCTTCTTTCATTGATGGGATGGTCTGGTTTTAACAAAATGCCTTACCCATAGATAGAAGCACTAATAATAATTGCATTACTAGATCCTCTCTTTACTGCATTTCTAGAAAAAAAAAGTGTAAGGACTTAATACGTAAAAATTTATTTAGAACTGATCCTGTTACTTAGTAATGGGGTCATAGTCATTATTATACCTAAATTAAATATAAGGGATTAAATTTTGTTCCACCTTAAAATTTACTTCGGACTATTCACTGGGAAATTTAGCTAATAAATAGTGTATTATATCCATTAATATTGTTTTTCTATCCTGGCATATATAAATATAGTGCTTGACAGGGGAAAAATTTCTATTGTTGGAGAAATAAGAAGTTGCATATTTTTCTATTCTCTCTTAACATTGGTTCTCATATCCTGATCCTTTTAATTGTTCCAATGGAACCTTCCTCTAGGTTTCATAAAGTCATTGTTGGTACAAATACATTCAATAGACTCTAACAGCCTCTCAAACCTTTCTCACCACTTGTTTTACTTAGCACATTATTTAAAACCGTGTGTTCAATGAAACCACTAGTGTGAAGAAATTAAGATTGTAACATATGCGTATATATATATATATATATATATATATATATATATATATGATTACTATTATATTCTATTGCTTCTTGCTATACATGCATGCCCATAAAATATGTATGTTGATCAGAAGAAAATATTTTGGTGGAGCAAATTGATAGTCTGTTTGTTATCCCAAATCTTTATTGTATTTACCACAGTCATGTGAAAATAAAAAAGCATAAATACACCATTGAGTAAAACTATCATTGATTCTAAATAATACCCATTTATACTTATGTGTGGCTATTGAAAGGGGCTCATTGCAAGGTGGTAGGCCCTGAGCAGAGCATAAAGAATTCTACATAAAGTCAACTTAACAAGAATAGTTTCTTTTTGCTGCAAGCAATTTCTGAGCACTTTTGTATTTTACTGGATTTGAGCCAAACAGTGGGCTGAACATGTCATTTCCACTCATTTCATGAACTCTGGTAACTAGTTTTAGTATTGAATCATTAATTAAGTCATTCTCTGTAGCGTTCCAATCACTTCTTAGCTGGCAATATTTTTTTATGAAGGACATCTCTGTGAATTGTCTCAGTTCCTTTCAGTGACACTTCCAAAACTGTGTAACTCAAACAGAAGCGTTGTTGGTCAAATAGTCAGCTAGGATTTCCTTGTCTCAATAGAATGCAAGGAGATCAGCTACAACACCAGGGTCTATAAATGTCCAAACACTATTCTCATGTACCTTCTGTGTAAACTTCTCCCATCCACATTGTGAACCAAATAGTATGATTGGCTTTGCTGAAGTCAAATTATGATAGACTATACTGAAGAAGAGTCAAGACATCTCTCAAGAGCCCCACCTGTCTCTAAAGTCAGTGAAGAAAACTGGCCCCTTATGCATGAATTCATAATAAAATTCCTTTGATGCTTGATTTTGAATATGTCATCTTCATTCTATCAATGACATTTATTGTATTGCTCTATCTTTTTCAGACTCTTTTCTCTATGGTACCAAACACATGAAAGATACCTATGGTCTCAGAATTATCTGATATCCTTCAATGGCTACAGCACTCTCCTTCAATGCTCAATAACAAATTAGAAACTGTCTTTCTAATGGGTTATAAAAGTGACTGTGTTGGGCATATTTAGAACTCAAAACATAAAATATTTTAGATGAATAGTAATATTTAATGTCTGCCAAAGAGATCTGCCTACATAAGATCTGGCTACAAATACATTTAAAATCTTTTGAGCTACTGAGTTATAAAGATCCAGTAAGATTTCCTGAACAACTGGCTTTTGTTAATTTTTTAAATATTTCTGTCCAAAAACTAATTTAATTTAGATTTAATTTTAATGACTGTGAATCAAACAAAAATCTCAAATGGATTTTATCAGAAATCCAAATAGTAACTTCAGTCTCTTAGAATACTTTTAAATGGTAAGATTTGAATACTGTACTTGTTTTCCATATCTTCAGGGATAACACTGGTTGCACTGGATTATGTAATTTCCTCAGATCTTGCACATTGGGCTAGACCTTGATATTTGGGTAGACTCTTTAGCCAATTGTATTTTTTCTCCATGAGAAACTGCAGTACTTTATTTTTCCTGCATTTATTTTCATGAGAAGCTAACAAATATGGCATTACCAATGTAGTGCACTCACTTATATGTAATGGTTTTCAGATCCAGGTACCTATAATACCAGATAAAGACAATGCTGGTGAATTTAAATATTTTAAGTTAGGACCATAAAATATGCTGCTTATCACTAATATATATTTATGATGATGTATTTTGCTGGTTTTGTGGTTTACTGAAGATATTCCTAATCCTTCTAATAACATTTCACTCAGATATTTTTGGATAAAAAATAATGTCAAGATACAAATTTAAGGGATTTGTATCTGTTTCAGTTTTTTAAAAATATTGAAAAGGCAAAAAGTCATTGTCCTTTTAAATTCACCTGTTATTTACAGACAAACAACTCAGCAGGGTGGCTGTCTGCCTAGAAGTGCTCTGAGGGTTTTTCCAAGGACAAGGGTCAAGCCTCCTTCCTTGGGGTTCAATCCCCAGCACCGAAATGGAAAAATGAAAAGTTTTTTGCTGATACCCCCTTTCCCCTGGGAACTATGGCATACTTTACAGACACTCCTATATACTTGAACTTTCTAGTACCAAACTCTGACCTTGTTAAATTCCTTTGCACATAAGACCCAATATTGAAGAACATTTCACTTTTCTTTTGTGCCAGTGGCTTATTTATTGTGCAATTGTTTTTCGTTTGACTTAAAACCTATAGCATGTTCAGGCTACCTAGGTTAATTAGGTAATGAAGCCAGAATTAGACAGGCAGTCAGTGTGAATAGGTAAATCGAATCAGGTCAGTTCTAGGAGGCCAATTTTGAGCAAGTCTGGGAAGTTGGAGACTGTCCCCTGAGGGATCTTATCAAGAACCTGCCTCTGCTCCAACCTGTTGCCAAGGTAACCTGTTCCTGAATTTCCCCTCCCTACAGGGAGCTCTAAGGTTGTTAATGTGTCCTTGTCTATTCCATCCTGCCCTTCCCCCTTCAGCCCACCTATTTCTCACCTTTTGGCCATCCCACTGAGCATTCCTGGGCCTAGTCATTATGCAGGAAGGAGAAAAGGCAGGAGAACAAAGGAAGCCTGGGATGTATAAAAAGGGTAGAACACAATGTTTCTTGGGATACCAGGATACCAGCTATGGCCGCCTTCTCCCTTGAGGGAGAAGTCTATGTTACCCCTTTTTAAATAAACCCTGCTTCATATGCTTGCCTCGGCATGCTTCTCTAATGTTCAAACTTCAACATGTGGGGAAGCAGGACTCCTCACTGATAAAAGGTGGTATCAGTAGGAAATCTATTCTACACTCCTTAATTTGACCAAAACATGCTGGTTGTGAATTTTGATATTTCTAAGAATTCCCTGATGACAGATATAAGATTTATTTTCAGTAATAATGGTTTAAAATATTTGATTATTGTGAGCAAGGACATGTACACTCAAACTCACATTTTAATGAACTTATTTTATAATTTTGATCATAGTGACACATTATGTATATATATATATATATATATATATATATATATATATATACACATACACCTTTATGAAATATCTAATGTCATTAAAAGTTATCTTATAACTTTAGTATTTAAAATATAACAACAGGATTATCTCTAAAATTTGTGTTATCTTTAAAAAAAGGTTGATGAAATATTTGTGCTTGAATCACATGTGATCCAGTCTCTAATAATATGGGAGACTCAAATAATCTGTCACTTGATTTGGAAAGAGGTGGAATTTTATATAAAAATAAGAGATAACTTATATTTTTGGAGAAAAGTGGCTTAAATTCAAGTTGAGGAAAGCTTAAGAGGGTTGATCCCAAATTGGAGAACCCCAGAGAGTTGTTTCTAAGTCTGAGAGCTATATGCAAACACAATTTCATTGTCAGCCCCAAGAGAATACCTACAGGAAGATACTATTTTGAGGAAGAGGCATTGATTGTCACAAGATCACAGGACACCCCTATTTTCCTTAAGGAAGTGATCATTTCCTCTTTGTTATCAGACTGAGGAATAAGAATTTCTTTACAGTCCATTTGAATGGAGAAAATATCACAAAGAACTGGGTATTTGGTGGGGGTAAGAGAGAAGATAGAATCATTGGGTAAGTAGTTATTAAATCTGATCTGCTATTTTCTTTTGAAAATACATTAAAAGCACAAAACTTATGTTCTGAATTCTAAAACAAGTATTCAGTTTTCAAAATGGACAGTAAGGGAAAATGTTGCATGGTTTTAAAATTGAAATGTGTGCTTATTTATATACATAGACATTCATGAAAAGTCAATTTATCTTCATACAAAATGTTTCTTGGTCTTTAGGTTTCATTTATTGGAAGTATGTTCACAAAGTTTTGACAAAGGAGAACTTTTTCTAGTTTTTAGTGAAAATTAAGAATCACAAAGTACAAAATGCATAACGTCATCTATTTTGAATCTATTATGGAGCATTTAAGCCAAACATGTACTCTCTTAATCAATCAAGTAAGAAAAGGAGGAGTTGATCTCAGCAAGATTCTTTTTTCAGTCCATCATCATTTACTGTAAATAGGAGTCTGCGAAGACTGTGCAGCACACTGTGCATGAAAAGAAGGGTTATCCCACTGTGTTTTTTGTATGGCTTTACTTGCAAAGGGTAAAAAATAAAATAAAATCACCTTCCACAATACAATATTGCTCTTAGCATTTGGTACTGTGCAGTCTTTAAAACTACTGAAATAGAGAAGAATATTTTATTAAAAGCAGAAAAGAAAGGCTGACTTTTTGTCAGATATGAAAAATGAGATTATTGATTTATAAATGAGAAATGAATGGTTCAATGATAATGGCCCACCTCCTAAGATTCTGAAATTAGATAAAAATTACTTTCAAATAATAAATATGTTCAAATGAAATTTTTCACTGTGATAAGCTAATCCCAAAATTAATTTAATAGAAATGCAAGAGGTACAAAATAATTATGGTTATAAAAAAGAATATGAACAGTTTCTCCTCATTATGCTTTTATTTCATATATTTCCCAGAATAGGTTTTTCTAAAGATATTTCTTTCAAAGTAATTATAGAAATCTTAATAGAAAGAAAAAGTGAGGAAATGAAGGCAGAGAGTAAGACAGAGGGGCATGGGAGGAAGAGAGAGAGAATAAGGAAAGAAGTAATTGTGAAAGAGAAAAACTAGTGTTTACAAATCAAACGATATAGGCTCTGGAGATGAGATTCTTCATAAAGACAAAACCTAAGAAAAACCTGGAAGAGTCCTGTAGATACAATATTGCTCTATTGCTCTGCAAATATTTTTTGATTCATGCATAATTTTAGTATGCCTCAATTTATTTCTCATGAAAAGCTGATACTGAAGATATCCCCAAGGGTATATGCACGGCCATGTAAAGAAAAGTGGTTTGTATTTCATAGAAAAAAAACCTGATACCTGCTTTATTTAATTTGGTATTCTTAATCCCAATCACTGGGCATAACCACAGTAGCTGGTCAAATATTAGTAAATGAGTGAATGAAAGAAACTTGGAAAATTCATTATAGTAAATCCTTTCTCTAGAAACAATATTCTAGAAACATGTTTCAATATTAAGAATATATAATAGATAACTCAAATGGCCATAAAACACAATATCTTTATTTTTTTATAAAGTATTAGTTATGCACTTTTAGTCTGTACATGACACAGGTGGCAAATAGTTCATTTCAAACCTTCTAGAGGCTTTAACCTTATATAAGTCATGTTATAATTCTCAGTTCTTCTTACATAATTCCAAAATATCTGAAGTGATGGAAGAAGATCTGGACATGTACCCTGAGTCCAGCTTGTCTTTGAAGTATCTGTTGTCCCCATGTCCATGTGGCTTTTATGTCCAGTGTTTCTTTTCTGCCCCAATATAGTCACTGGCCCTCTGAAATGGCTTAATTAAAATCTTAATTTAAATTTAATTATTTTAAATTAAATCTTAATTCAAATTAAAATCTTAATTTACGTATGGGAGGGAGAAAATGGTACCATTTTGGTGGAAGAAAAAATGCTAAGAAATTTTTCTTGAAACTGGATTTGCACAGAGAACACATGTTTTTCATTTGAACTGTATTTTGTTTGAGTGGACTTTAAGGTAGCTGATAAAAACAATTATAGAGTCTCTAGCAGCACTGCTAATGTACCTCCCCAGCAGCACTTTAGTGTTGCTATTCTTTTCTACCTGATAGTCAGAGCTCAAGATCTTTCTGCATTTCCTTGCCTTAATTAGTATACAATAGATTTAGGGAGGCCTGTGACTATATCTCTCTAGATTTATCATGCTATTCCTGAAGTTTTTACACTTAGTAAATGTCATGCTTTAGATGTGAGTTGCCCCCTAAAAGCTCATTTGTGAGACAATGCAAGAATGTTCAGAGGCATGATTAGATTATGAAAGTTGTATCATCCATTGATATGGATAAGCTGATTGGTAATTATAGACAGGTATAATATGATGATAAAGTCAGTCACTGGGAATGCCTTTAAGGTTATATTTTGTCCTTTAAGGTTATACTTTGTGAGCAGAGCTCCCTTTCTGTTTCTTGGTTGCCATAATCTGAGCTGCTTTCCTGTGCCACTCCCTTCCACCATGATGTTTGCTTTAACTTTGGATCCAGAGCAATGAAGATGGCAGGTTAAACATTCCTTTCTCTATACTATTCTTGTCCAATCCTTTGATCACAGCAATACAAAACTGACTACAAGTGTGAGGATGACCACAAGTCTTTACTATTGTAATCTAAATAAATCTGATTCTAGAAAAGGCAAAGTTGGGCTTCCTTTGTGATTTTAGCAAAGTACATTCTCTGTTCCAAAAACTTCATATTATAACAACTTAATTAAATTTCAGGCCAAAAATTTTGGAAAGGATTATCAGATATTTGCATACTTAATCTCCCCCTTTATATCCTATACCTTTAACTGTAGCCTTTTTAAATGCAAAAAAAGAAAATATGAATATAAAAATGTGATTTTAACGATATATTTTCAAGTTGTTTATACTAAAGGCTTAACATAAAGAAAAATGATAATGTGTTTTAATCTGTCTTGTTCAAATTCATTTGAGCAAGAAACATTTTTATCCCTTTTAATCTTGTAGAGTAGCATCTTGTGACAGAATTTTCTATAGAATAGTTTTGGAGAAAAGCTTATGTGTGTACCTACAGAGATTGAAATTATGAGTAATTATATGGAGGTATTGTGTGGCAATAACTGGAACTGTTAGTTTTGAGTTTACCAATAAACAATAAGTGAAATGTATAAATAAGTATTCATTTAGTTTGGGGAAAATGACAAAATGATGACTGTCATTAAGTAGAAAATGAATCCTTGTGGAGAATAGAAAACCATTGCTTTTCCTCTTTATTGAAGAAAGGAGATTAGCAGATACTGAAGGGATAATTTAATCAATCAAACATGAATTATCCATTAGAACACAGTATTCCAATTTTTCCAGTTATGAAGTGAATCACAAAACATAGCTACTGATATTTTTATCAATTTATAAATGAAGAACCTGAGCTAAAAAGAAGTTACATTACTCAGCAATGTTTATACAGTTGGTTATAAGAGAGCTAGAATTCCCAGCCAATAGTCTAAGTTGGAGCATAGAAGGCTAACATGTTGTATATCAGGGGGAAAAATAACTGTGATTGATTATTTAAATGAAGTTTTTGGAAAATAAAGATATTTCATATGTTTTACAATAAGTTTCCGTTCAAACTCTCTTGATATTAGTAAATATGGCCTATCAGAATAAAATCATAATAAAGCATAAAATGAACAAAATGCCAAACACGTATTAAGGTTGTTTTATTGTTATTCCTAGTAACATATGTATAATTGTCATAATAAACAATATAAAGTATATCCATCAAGCCAACATTTCTTTATTTATTTATTATCTAGTTAATTTCTACTGCTCATAGACAACCTTTATGTTCGTTTCTTTTACTATTAGATTAGTTTTACCTGCTCCTGACTTTCAGATAAACAAAATCATTTGATATGTATTATCATATGTCTAGTTTATTTTGCCTTACATACCTTTGAGTTTTATCCATGCTGTTTTGTACTAGTAATTTTTTAAATATTTTTTCTTTGTTTTTCATTTAAGTAGTATTAATGTATCAATGCACAACATTTTGCTTCCATAGCTCTTGAGACTGGGCACACCTGCTCAACTAGTGAGATGCTCCCTCCCAGGACTGAACAACTGTTGGACTAACACAAGACACCATCAAAATGGAGAGGCCACTCACAGGGATAGCAGTGTGGGAGTCCCGAGCAGCAAGAATCCAGTGAGAGTTGCCAAAACAGAGTCCTAAGCAGTTGCAGCAGTGCTGTTACCCTCACTATTCAGGTTTTGCCAGTTCTGCCCATGTTTCCATACTGATTCTCCATCCTTCCCATGAATCTCATGGCTTATTGATATAATTTCTATTAGTTTTCTACTTAGTACAGTTTCATTGTCTTCTATTTTTGCTATAAAAAATCTCTATTGATCATTTCAATTCTTGCAATAATTTAGGATGATATGTGTAACAATCTCATTTTACACATAATCTAATAAAAACTTAAAAAGTTCTGATCATAGCAGTAGAAGTATTTACAGAGTAGGGTAAAATTTCTCTGTTAGTGGATTAATGGTTGCTTTTAATTCAGAAAGGCATCGAAATTTAAAAAATTAAAATTTCTTACCTATTTACTTGTTCAATTAATTTATTTGGCAAAAATAGTATAAAATTACTGAAACAAAAATTCTTTACTACGTGATTTTATGTAAAAGTTGTGTAATCACACAAAGACATATATTTTGAACTTATGTTTAGAGGCCATGTTTCAAAGTAAAAATAATGTTTGCATATGGATAATAATGATTATAAAATCATATCTGATATATTTTTGCTAAGTTGCTTAGGGCCTCACTAATTTGCTGAGATTGACTTCTAAGTTGATGATGTTGACTTTGAATTTGCAATCCTCTTGCCTCAGCCTCCCAAGCCACTAGAATTACTGGAGTACCTTGACATCCCGTGAGGGGAAGTTTTTGATAAACAGTTTCTACAACTTTCTTGACACCAATGATTTAATGTTTATGGTTAATTTTTGTCTGTAGTTAATATAAAGTAAACATTTCTTTTAAAATAGATTTTTTAAAACTTAAAAAGTGGCGCAAGAGCAATGCTAAATAACAGTGTAGATGGGTCAAAAATTCACAAAATAATAAAGGCCTGGAAGTATGAGCAGTAGCTTGGTAAGCCTTAAAATAATGTAATGGGACAAAATGAAGGTTTGTACTAGAGACCAGTATGCTCAAATACATTGTGTACAATCCAGTTATTTAAGTAATACATTTTAGTACACTTTCAACTTTTTCCTTCATGAGCATAATTGTGATTGAAGATGTGTGATACAGTGGAAAGAAAAGCAGTCATGGAATCAAGGTCTCCATTTTCTTTGAATATTACTGAATATTTATCAAGCATACTTTGCCATCCTCTATGAAATCTCCAATAAGTCACAAAATCTTATGGTCTCCTTCTCTCAGACCTTTCTTTCAAAAGGATCCCTTTAAAGGCATATTGATAAATGAACTTGTTAGAACAGTGTAATTAACTTCAGTTCATTCTCTGATATTTAAAAAAAAAAAAAAAACTGTTATGGTGGAGATGGTGAAGTTAGTAAGAATAATAAACGATTTTTAAATAGCCATAAAGATAAAGGGCTCCATATCTCCATTTCCTCCACTGCTTCTCCACCTGAACAGTTACACTATTTATATATTTTAAAGTTTTAATAGATGAAAGGGCCTTGTGATTAAATTTGAAAGCTTTGCATTAGATGTTCCCAAAAATCTGAATCACTTGTAAACAATGGAGCATATTGTACTGATTTCATTTCTCCACATATACTATTTTTGACTATTAAATCTAGTATATGTTATGCTGGTGTAATTAGGGTAACATTTTTTATAATTTGGATGATTATAGCACATAGACTCACCTGTAAATTTATACCTTTACTTCTTTATAGAACAAGGTGCTATAGGTCACTGTACAACTGTTTTTCTTTTGGATATCCCGATTTATTCCTGGAAAATAATTGTGGAGCTGTCTAGATAAACTTTCCAGCAAAATCAGGCAAAATGTGTGTAGTTGATACAGAAAGATTTTTTTTTTTTCATTTTTTCATCTAGGACAAAAATAAAACCCATTCAAAAGTATCAGCATCAGTAAAATGAAACAATTCAAATAGATTGAGTATATTTTATAGAAGTTTTCTTTTTCTTTCTTTTTTTTTTTAAATAAAACATAGCTTGGCATATCTGCAGAACAAATCTATTTAAACTCAATAGGGCACTTATCTCTTTTTTTCCCTGAGGCAATGCTGTCGGATACTGAATAGAGTAGCATATAGCAATTACCATCATATTAAAATGACAAAATTTAGCTTCTAAAAGGGTTAGAGGACTACAGTATGAAAGAAAAGAGGATTAAAAAAAGCCAGAGACATGCAAAGCAAATCCATTAACCACTCATTTCTGAACTCAGGAGAATTTAAAGATGCATTAAAGAAGCTGGTTGTAGATTTTACTGTCATTTATGGCAGGTATTTAGGGGTATAGCCAGATTTGATTTCAGTTTAACCTTGGCATGAATAATAAGACCTTTTAGATTTAAAAATATCTTGAAATGTAATTATTTAATAAACACTTGAAATGTTTTCTTAATAACTTCATTTTAAAATAGTTTTGGAATTACAGAATGTAATGATCTGAATATTTATGCCCCTCCAAATTGTGTATGGTAAATCTTGAATGCCAAGGTGATGGTATTAGTCAGTTGAGCCTTCGGAAAGTGACGTGATAGTGATGTCCTCATGAATAGAATTAGCATCCTTATAAAAGAGGCCCAAGGAAGCACATTTGTTTTTCTGTCCATGTGAGGTTATAGGGAAAATATGTCCATTGATGAAGTGGCCCTCACCAGTCATGGAATCTGACAGTACTTTGATTGTATATTTTCTAGACTTTCCAGAACTGTGAAGAACAGATGTCTATTGTTTGCACATTATGATAATTTGTTATATCAGTCTAAACAGACTAAGACACATGAAAACTAAGAAGGTAGAACAAATAATCTTCAGGTACCCTAGCATGATTTGGATGTGGTTTATCCCCAAAGGGTCCATGTTTCAGAGAACTGATCCTCAGTGTGGCAGTGTTGAGGTCATAGGACATTTAATATGTAGAATTTAGGAGGTCATTTAAAGTTTTACTTAAGGAAGGATTAAAATAATTCTTGTGGTACCTCAAGTCAGTTCTCAAAATAATGTTGCCATATAAAAAACAAACCTGCCCCCTCCCCTCACTCTTTCTTCCTGTCCTATGATGTGCTCTCTCCCCCCTGCACATGCTGCCACCATTGTGATGCCATCTGCCATAAAGTCTTTGGCAGAACCAAGCTGGTGCCAGTACGATGTCCTTGAATCACTAGAATCAAATTATGAGCTAATTAAACTACATTTCTAATAAAAACTTAAAAAGTTACTCAGCCTCAGGTATTACATTATAATAAAGAAAAGAAGAAAATACATAAAATTGTATTGAGAGTGGGGTCATTACTAGAACTTTAACTAAGAATGTGAAGATGGCTTTGAAACCTGATTACAGTCAGAGGTTAGAAGAGTTTGGAGAAGCAGGACAGAAAAAGCTGAGAAAGCTGTAAGCAGAGCACTACAAGCAATTCTAGTGAGGGATCAGAATATGTGGAGAGTAGGGGAAATGCTTTCAGATTTGAAAATTCTATTGAGAATTAGAGAAAAGGATACATTTGTGACACTGTAGCAAAGAATGTAACTGCATTAGATTCATGCATTGGACTTTTATGGAAGGCCAAATTTAAGAACAATGAAAGACTTGCAGAATTTTCTTTTAAAAAAAATAAAATGTATTGGTACTTTTGGCTACTTTCAGCCCAATTTGACAGCAAAGGAAGTGGAACAGAAAGATTTGGAAAATTCACAAACTGACTAAGGAAGGAAGGAAGAAAAAATATGTTAGTATGTGGCTGAGAGATGCTTGTTTAAAAGATTAGTGAAATAAAGGGAGCCATGTGCTGATTGACAAAATAATAGGAAAGAGGCCCTGAGGGCACTTAAGACACTTGGAGGTCCCCCTCTCATCTCAGGTTCAGAGACCTGCTGGAGCAGAATTGTTTCAAGGAAGGGTTGTGGAGTGCTCTTCATAGGCTTGCTTCCCAGGACCACCTCGGGATTCTATTCCTTGTTTTCTGATGAACACTGTGTCTATTTCCCTGATTTTAGTGAGCTCAGGCACTGCTTATGCAGGTGGCAGACCTTGATGTCATCCATCCACATGATACTGGTTGTTTTAGTCAGCTTTTATCCTTCTGCAACTAAAGGACCTGACCAGAACCACTGTGGAGGAGGAAAGGTTTATTTGAGGGCTCATGGCTTCAGAAGTATCAATCCACAGACAGCACCCTCCATTCCTCAGGCTCTAGGTGAGGCAGAACATCATGGCAAAGGGAAGCAGCTCACGTCATGATCAGAAAGCAGAGAGAAAGAGCCTCCACTCACCATATATATATATATACCTAAAGCCATGTCCTAATTCCCACTCTCTCCAGCCATACCCTACCACTTCAGCTGCCACTCAGTTAATCCCTATGAATGAATTAATTCACTGATTGGGTTAAAACTTGCACAACCAAATTATTTTTCCTATGAACCATCTTGTGTTGTCTCACACATGAGCTTTTGGGGGACACCTCACATCCAAACCATAACACTGGTTTTACAGGTACAAAAATGCAAGAGTTATGATGTCTTGGCAGCTTCCACCAGGATTCTACCAGGCCAAGCAGAATTTCACACTACTTGCAGAGAGCCCGATCATGCAATGGCTGTTGGAAATATGGGGAGTTATACATTCAGAGCATCACTTAACATCCTTGTGCCTCAGTTTTACCATCTCCAAAATGAAATATATGTTCCAGAATACCATGATAGATTATCTGCAAATTTCCTTATATTGCTAATATCCTGTATAAAGTTGTACAAAAGCAGCATTCTGAAAATGGAATACATTTGAATTTTCTAAGGCAGTGTGATTCAAAATACAGTTTCTTAAATTACAGTTTCAGCATTATCTGGCAACATTTTAGAAATATATGTTCTTGCGCTCTGCGCTAGACCTAAGGAATCAGAAACTATGGATGGGACCCAGAATATATTTTAAGAGACCCTACAAGTTACTCTAGTTTAAGTTCAATTTGAGAACCATTTCTGTAGGGCAGTGCATTCTTTTATATTTTCCTAAATTTTTAGAAAATTATATAATCATAATTTAATTTATATTTATGATTTCTTTCTTCATGGGCTTTTATATATAAGTTTTCAAAAGAATATTTATATGCTTACTTATATAAATATGAACATTTGTACAGTGTAATTCAGTTTCTGTATGTATCTGGGACCTTACACAGATGGATCATTTAGCATGTCTATAGAATCAGATGGAAGCATTTGTCACTATAAATGGAAGTGGGTCTATAATGTTATGAGGTTTTACAAACATAGGTTTTTTAATGGATTTGTAGCAGGAGTTTAGAATTTGAATTTCCACACAGACACATGTAAATGCAAATCAGGACCAAATTACCAGTTATGACTATTTCATGCTACTAAATTTTATAGATGTGGATGCAACTGAACCATTACTTTTCCCTAATAGGCTTAGCTGCTTTTGTCATTGGGTAATATTTGAATGATATTTCACTTTACCACAGCCAAATAATACTATATTTTCTCTTTTTACCTATTTGTTATCAATATGTGGCTTAGATCAACATTTATATAAAAGCATACATTATTTTCTCAGATGATCAAGCCTTAAAAGGGGTGACTGTTATGGTTTAGATTATGGGGTGTCTCCCAAAAGCTCCTGTCTGATACATTGCAAGGATATTCAGAGGTGAAATAGTTAGATTATGAGAGTTTTAACCTAATTGGTGGATTAATCCACTGATAGGAATTGACTGGGTGGTACCTGTAGGCAGGTAGAGTATGGCTAGAGGAAGTAGGTCACAGGGGGCATGCTTTTGGGGTATATTTTGTCCATAGTGAAGTCAACTTTCTCTGCTTCCCGGTGCCATGACTTGAGCTGCTACACCCTTTTGCCATGATATTCTGCCTCATCTTGGGACCAGAGCTGTGAGTTGGCGGACCATAAACTGAACCTCTGAAACTGTAAGCCAAAATAAACTTTATCTCCTCTAAGGTATTGGGTCACAAGACACAAAGCTCACTAAAATAGTGATGCTGGATGCTTTCTGTAGACAGTCAGCCTAGCAGAGTTTGCTATAAAATAAATGATTGGTAATTTGTGAGCAAATTACTTTGGACAACATTAATAATATTCTTTGCAAATGAGGTAGATGTTGACAAAGAAATCAAGATTTTTCACAATGCATCCTACTGTGACTCTCTTTTGAAGCAACTATTTTTAACATATATCTCATGTCGAATTCATCTCCTCTCCTATGTCTGAACCAGTGATTCCCTACATAACATTTTTAGATAGGAAAAAAACAGTGACTAATCTCATTTCTCAATATGCTCCAAGTAACACCTGCAAAAAAATCGACTATAATGTTTATTAAATATGCAGATTTCAATATTAAACCAATGACATTAAAATACAAGAATTTGGACTCTAAATATTGGCTTAAAAACCTAGAGAAATTCTGGATTCTGTTACTAAGTAAACTCATTTCTAAAATCTACTTAAACATTACTTTGTAATGAATACTGTGTGTCAGAAAAGTAACACATTTCCTTAATACCTTTCTATAAATACATATGTATTGTTAGTAAACTTTAATGATGGTCCAATATAGAATTTAAATAGTATTCATGAGACAGAATTCTGAAAATATTGTTAGTAGCAACATTACTAACTATAAAACATTAGAGTGTACTAGTAGTTATAGATATTTAAAAATACTGATTCACTTCTCCAAAGACATTTTTTAATACACTGGGAAAGTATACATTACATTTTAATTAAAATATAGTTCAGGACAATAGAAAGTGTAAGCACTTTACTTTAGACTAACAGACATCAATAAACCTAAATTGGAGGGAACGACACATTAAAAAGTAACAATCATGGCTTTAGGTCTTTTGTATTCCTTCCCTTTGTGTTCTGAGGGAAGCTAAAGTATATTTAAGACTGAGTTGTTTCATGATCTTTTAATCTTGTGCTCTAGGAATGGGTTTCACATGGTGATAGGAACTAAGATTGAGAGGCACTGTTTATTTTTAGGACCACATTGATTTTTTCACATCTGTTTTATGTGTTACAAAAACTAAAGCAATAATTTGTTAACAAAAGGGCCCTGGTAAAATTTACAGTAAGAAAATGTTGACCTGAAAAGAAAAAGCTGGTAATGTTCATATAAATAATTCCTAGACTATATTGGAGTTCAATAAAAACTGCTGAATGAAAAAATAATAATATGAAATATGTTAAGTATTTACTTAACAGAAATAGTATGTGCGTCAGATAAGGAATGTAAACACAATAAGACTTAAAATAAATGAAGAGACAATATTTACAATTACTTTCCAAGCAAAATTAGTAAACAATATCATATATATTTCACATTTTTTAATTCTATATCTTAATAATGTCCCTCATCTGATTTTATTTAGAAAATAAAGAGGGACACTCAAAAGGGGTCTCATGGCCTTCCCACCCATTTTCTTTTCAGGGATGGCCATATCTTTGATTCCTCATTCATTTTGCAATTAATTTCAGGAAAATCCCCTCCTGAAAAAGTGGTACTGTTAGCTGTAATCTTCTAGGTGCTCAATCCTGCTGCAGCAGTGCCAGTGGAATAACTGGGTAGCAAGTTTAGAAGATGTAGAGTATGGAACCCTTTCTTCTGTCTGAAATTATATGTTCTCAAAGAGGGTGCTTTTCTTCTTTCCTTTCCAGGAAAGCTGCTGTCCATGGGAGAAGATGCCTACCTAGGTCAAGTTCTGCAGTTTCTAATAGGGTAAAACTCTCTGCTTTGTATTAGAAAGTGCAATTCCCCATAAGTGGAAGTCATGTAGTCTAAGGTAACTACAATCAGCAATGCATCAGCAATGATATCCTTTTTCTTTTTTAAAACATCTGCTTTACTTGACTTCCAAGGGACTTTTTTTTTTTTTACTTTTTATTTTCTCTCTTTCTTGAAAATTTTATGTGAAATGTGACATGCAAAAATGTTAAACATAGAAAATTGTATAAAACATGTAAGTGTAGAACAGTAAAAACAAAAACCATGTAGCTATAACCAAGTCATAAATAAAATGGCATTACACTTCAGAAACTGTTTTTGTCCCTTTTATTAGTTAGAGCTATTTAGCAATTGTTGAACATTGAAAATGACAAACCCCAAAATACTGTGGCCTGGGGACAGGGAATGCAGGAGAAGGTGATACCTTAATTCTTTCCCAATACATTCTTCCCCAGTGACAAGACAGGCCCTGGGGAGGAAATATCCATCAATTTGGAAATGAAAATCTCTGGGAAGAGGCCAAAGCATCCATACTTCCCTAAACAAATCCTTTCATAGATACTCACTGCTAACCCCAGCCCCCCTCCCATCCTGCCCAGTAAAACAGACCCAAAATTCCTGAGTGCCCAAACTGACATGCTCATTTATTAAAACCACATCTCAGTGTAACCTGTGTAAACATGGACTCCTCCTTTGGCCAGTGGCTCATTTTCTACCAGGAAAGCGGGCCAATCAGAGGTGTCACTTCATTCCTGAAGAAAAGCTGTGCTAATCTCTGAAGTTTGCTTTGGCCCGGTCCTTTTGTGCTAACATCAATGGAAGTATGGCAGTCTTATTTTTGTGGCACCCATTTCTTAATTACTCCATTTATTCATACATTTTTAAAAATTTGAGTTGTGTAGTTGTAATCTGTACATTTTTCTTAAGGATATATTTTTTTAAAATGTTTATTTTCATGTTATTGCTAATGAATAGAAAAGAGTTTGTTTCAATTTTGCCTGTATGTTTGTATCCAGAAATGTTGATATTTACTCTTTTACTAATACCAACATTAACTTGGAAATTCTCATAGATTTCCTTTGTATAAAATAATATAATTTTAGAAAAATAATGGTTAATTTTCTTTGTTTTCTAAGATTATACTATTTGTTTCTTTTTCTTGTCTCATTGCACTGCCCAGGTCTTTCAATACCAGGGGACAGGGGACAGTTTTTGCTATCAAAGAGAATGCTTTCAATATTTCAATATTTCACAATTAAGTTTGCAGATTGCTTTAGATTTTGACGTTTAATTTATCTGTTTCCTTTCATATTTAGTTTGTCAAGATATTTTTAACAAATAGACGTGAGGTTTCTCAGACTTTATATTTGTATACAGCTAATGATCAAATGCTTTCTTCATTAAATACAAATATTTTAATAAAAAATCATCTAATATTAAACCAACCTTATACTCCTAAGGACAAAATCACAAATTATCATTTCATATGTTGATGTTCTGAATTATCCAGTAATTTGTAATTTTTACATTCATGCCTATTGGAAAGAAACATTGTGATTTTTCCCTTTGTGTTCTTTCAAATCATTGCTATTAAAGTTTTATTGGTTAAACAAATGCGATGGAAAGCATATCTCTTTTTTTTTTTTTTCCTGGAGAATGCCATCCTACTCTCCAGGAAAATATATTCAAGAATTGAAATTTTTTTCTTAAGTATTTAGTAGATTTTATAATTGGTTGAACATTATTTTCTGTAGAAAAAGTAATGTTTAAATTAAACTGATGATAAAATAGCTCTTGTCTTCTTTGTGTCCTTACATCACTTTTGATAAGTTATATATTTTGATGTGTATACATTTCAATTTGTTTTTAACTTTTAAAAATATATTCATAATATTTTTTCTTTAATTTGATATATGTATCATCTGAGAGACTACCTTCTATTCTGATACTGGTAATTTGTACAAATTCGTATTTTCCTTCAATACCTGTGTCATATATTTCGCAATTTGCTTCACTTTAAGTTAAAGCTATAAATTTTCCATTAAGACCTCCATTACATTAACTCTAAGACAACTAATATGTGAAAAGCAAAATGACTATGCTAGATTTTAACAAAATGTGATCATATAATGTATAATAAATTTTTACTAGTGTAATAAAAATATATCAGAATATGTATTTATTTATAACTATACATCACTATGTTATGTACTTTTCTGTTATGTTACTACTTAAACATAAACAGTAGAAATATTTAACAATGGAAATTAGGAAATTTGTGTGAAATAAGCAAAACGATATTTTGTAATTTTCCTTTTTGCCCTTTTGACTCTATTTTAGATGTTAAATGTGGTGACCTATATAATTACATAGTCCTAAGATCATACATGTAAGCATTTTTAAAAAGAGAATATAAATACAATAGGAATAATTAAGTAAATATTACCTATATTCAGTTTTTTAAGTGTGTTGCATTTTTCCTGTATTTATTTTTACTTTCTGTGTATATTCACTGTTTGTTAAAAATAAAGTGAACCTTCTACAGCCTTTAGAACATCTGCCTTCTTTACATTGTTTTGTTTTGTTTTGTTTTACAGTTTTTATATTTTTTATGCATTTGTAAAACTGAATAGTCAAAAGTAAAATTCTGCCTTTATAAAAGTCACAACATAATGATTTCTAGGATCAGTGCAATATGATATCAACTAAATTGGTTCTCACTAAAACTGTTTCACTTACTAAAAATAACAGAGTTTTAGACACACGGGAATGTTCCACACTCTACAAAAATGTACATCCACTTATATCCAGAGGCTTGTTTGGCAGCCTGTATACCACTTTCATCCATAAGGTTGTTCATGTCTGACATGTCTTTCATTTGTAAATATTATGAAGCATATTGGATTTCATAAACCAAGCATTTTATCTCAGAGAAAATGGATTTAAAGCACTGAGATAATTTGAACATGTGATATCCAAGTTAACTTTCGAGTGAGTAATGGTTTTGGAAAATAATATGAGAAAGTTCTTTAGCTTTGTTGGTGATTATTATTTTTTGAATATTGAAGCAGTAGTATTTTGAGAAATGGATCATTTTAGTCACTGAATGATTTTTTGTCAAAACACATTAATAAGAGAAATGTGGCATTTATGCACAATGGAGTACTACTCAGCACTAAAAAATGACAAAATCATGGCATTTGCAGGGAAATGGATGGCACTAGAGCAGATTATGGTAAGTGAAGCTAGCCAATCCTTAAAAAACAAATGCCAAATGTCATCTTTGATATAAGGAGAGCAACTAAGAACAGAGCAGGGAAGAAGAGCATGAGAAGAAGAGCACCATTAAACAGGGACGAGAGGTGGGAGGGAAAGGGAGAGAGAAGGGAAATTGCATGGTAAAGGAAGGAGAACCTCACTGTTATACAAAATTACATATAAGAGGAAGTGAGAGGAAAGGGGAAAAAAAACAAGAGAGAGAAATGAATTACAGTAGATGGGGTAGAGAGAGAAGATGGGAGGGAAGGGAAGGGGATGGGAGGGGAGGGGAGGGGAGGGGGGATAGTAGAGGATAGGAAAGGCAGCAGAATACAACATACACTAGTATGGCAGTATGTAAAAAAGTGGATGTGTAACTAATGTGAATCTGCAATATGTATACGGGGTAAAAATGGGAGTTCATAATCCACTTGAATCAAATGTATGAAAAATGATATGTCAAGAGCTTTGTAATGTTTTGAACAACTAATAATAAAAAAAAAATTTAAAAAGAGAAAATTTCAGATGCAGTTGGTACAAACTTTTCTAGCTTCCTTATAACCTCTTCAGAGTTCTTTAAACCATCTGAAATCACAGGCCTTACAAAAACTGGTGGTCGGTAGAGCATTTATGATATCCAAAATCTCAGTTCAGTGGGCCTGAAATAATTAGGGAGGTTGACTATCAGAAGGAAACACCAAAATGCAAAGTGTAAAATGGGGACCAATTAGAAGCATGTCTATACTAGCTTGAATACAAACATGACCACTTCATGTAATTTTAAACAAATATACCAAATTAGGCTATGTCCACATATGAATATATCACAATGAATCCCACTTATGTAAATATGTGTACTAATTGCACTAATTGAAATAATAGTACAACAGAAAGAAAATCAGTAGAGCAAGCAGATCAGAGGAAGGGAGGAAGGGAGGGAAAGGAAAGGTACTGGGGAAGAAGATTGATCAAAATATGTGTATGTACTAATATGGCATAAGTTAGTATGCATAAATACAATGCACCAATAAAACTTTTAAAAATAAGAACAAAAAATGAGTTAAAAAAATCAATGTAGTAGTTACATAAAAAGTGACATATCCACCTACCTTCAAAAATAGGTACCCCTGTTAGCAAAATAAGACTTGAATAAAACCATGATTTTTCCATAAATAACTAAAATATAAATACAGAATGTAATTAGAATATATATTCATAATTCTACTGATACTTTGTTCATGTTATTGAACAAGCAACTAAATAAATAAAAAACATACACACAAATACATTAATGAATTGTGCATTTATAATTTTTATTTTGACAAAATCAACATTAATGAATTGTGCATTTATTATTTTTATTTTGACAAAATCAATAACTTTTTTGTTTCAATATTCACATTTGGGTTAATATAATAACAATATAAAGTCTATAATAAAATTTACTTGGATTTGAATGAGAAATATCAATAAATTTTCCTCTTTTTTTCTACTGCTTCAATAAATTGTAAATAAAAATACATATCAACTTATTGTGTCACCTCAAATAAACTCATTTTATATATGTGTTAAAATAATTATTTCCCTAGATTATTTATTTATATAATTCTCAAAACCACCTAAAATAATTAGATGAAAAAAATTATTTCAAATTACAAAAGGAAAATAAAGTTCTAGTTAAGATTCATCAACAATTTTAAAATAAAAATATGTAAAAGAAATTGACATTTTACATTTTTAGAAATTTAAATATTTTTGAATAATTTTATACAAATAATGCTGTTAAAATTTTGTTATTCAGAGTTCATTAAGTTGTCAATGTAAAGGATTGTTACTATACTCTAGATGACTATAGAAAAAAAATTAACAATAAGTGAAATCACATTGCAAAAAATTCTGCGGTCCCAAATGCAAATTGGGTTATATTACATTAATTCATATTATTTTCAAAACTACTCATTGGATTGTAAAATTAGCAAAAAAAATGGACCCTTCACATTAGTGGGAAATAATGCTAAATTCTATAAGTTCATGTAGCTATCACAGGCAAATAATTTTACAAATTAATAAATTAGTAATTTTCTAATGAAAGACTCTGGCTTTCAAATTTACCTTGCAACTTGAAGTATGTTTTTTTCTCTAACTTTGGAGGTAATACCACTTTTATTTTAAAACATTAAAGTGCAATTTTTCTTCAAGAACAAAAGGCAAGTTATGTAGAGATTTTTCCTGGGTCCTAAGTGAGGTTAGTTTCCATGAAGCACATTAAGGTGGAGCTAGCTCATTATTGGATTCAGCAGTGCTGAAATGGTTAAAAAGTTTTATGAATCTATGCATTTTAACTGAATTTATGCAAATATATATTTTATCATTAAGGGTTTTTGTTGTTGTTTTGGCTTTAGTGAAAAGAAGAAAGAGGTGCTCTTTAGGTTATTTAAAAATAATTTTTCTTTCTTCTGAATAAGTAATAGATTTTCTACCCAGAGCCTTGAATTAGGCAGGCCATGTGGCTTACTGAGAAATAAGATCAGGACTCATATGTAACATTCAAGTGCAAATGTCCAAGTATCTGAGGTACAATTCATTGGCTTCCTTTTCCTTGCCATGGTCACTGGTATTCCAGATGGTAGAAACGACATCACCTTGCATTATTAATTGAGACAGCACTAGAGCAGAAGATCCTGACAATTCACATAGGACATTTAAGCAAATGATAAATAATCTTGTGATTTTAAGACATTTCAGTATAAGCTAGTTTATTCGGATTAAAACAACAAGTTTTCTGATAATCAAGTGATTTGAATTTTGTTTATATGAAAATTTTGAGTATATGAAATGTAATTATGTACTTGCTATCATTATTGAGATACAATTATGTGAAATACAACATTAACAGCTAAAATTTAAATAAATATAAATGTCATTATTTTTAAAGAAATACTTAGATCATTTTATCATATTTATGAAAGCACACAGCAAGAGCCCATTCCTCCTAAGGTTCTAGATTAACGTAAATTTTGTGTGTGGTTTGGGTACATTTTTGTGTTTTGCTAAACAAATAAATTTCCAAAGGTAGAATTTATATGTATTTATATTGGAAACATTAAGTCCTGGGCAATTTTTCAAGTTAAAATATTTCTAGAAGCAATTTTAATTTTTTAGAATTATGACTTCTGGGTTGGGGTTGTGGCTCAGTGGTGGAGTGCTTACTAGCATGTGCAAGGCACTGGGTTCAATTCTCAGCACCACATATAAATAAATAAAGCTCCATCAATAACTAATAAAAATATTTTTTAAAAAATTATGACTTATCAAAATGGTAATTATAACCTGGAAAAATAAAATCGTGGGAAAAGTTGTATGCTGCAGCCTAAACTGAAAATTTCAGATTCCTACATCCAGTCTAAACTATAGATAATCAAAGAAAATCTCCAAGTTACTGGATTCCTTAAAAGTGTACATGGATTTTTTTGATAATATCAATCAAAAGTGTTTTCTCATAAATATCTTTTACTAAGTTACCTTATATATATATACATGTCTTATAAATTGACTACTTCTCATCTGCCTTGATTTTTGGAATATTGTGTTTCAGTGTTGGAAGGAAGCACAGCTAAGTGAATATTGTGCTACAGAGAAAAGAACTGAGGCTGAACTCCTCTAACATGCTTGCTATGCAATCTCAGGCACAAGAAGAAACTTCCTGAGCTTCTGTTTCCTATCTGAAAATTGAAGCTTATATGTAATAGTTATATTATAACTGTTTTAATTATCTGAAGAGATTAATAAAAATCAAATTGCTCGAAAACACTTCAAGTACTTAAATAGCAAATTGGAAAGAGAGTGTCTCTAAACATGTACCTTAGGCATTTTTATGTGCATAGACATGTAGAAAATCACCTAGCTCAAAAATATTAAAAATGACATGAGAAATAAATGAAACTTCTAACAAGGATACTTAGAAGTTATTGTATCTTATTTCCACATTGGACAAATAAAATACATTTTAAATGGAAAAAAAAAAAAAAACTTTAGAATCAGTTTCTCAATATCCAAGGTAGTATTAGAAAAGACATTTCACATCCATATGTGGAAAGTTTTTCATGGTAGCTTTGTTTCACATGCTCAATCTGCCTGATTGCAAGGAATGCAATCAAAGTCATGATCTTTATTTATTAAGAACCATTCTTTGGGGACTGGGGTTGTAGCTCAGTGATAGAGCTCTTGCCTCCCACATTTGAGGCACTGGGTTGAATCATCAGCACCACATAAATAAAAATAAATAAAATAAAGGTATTGTGTTCATATACAATTAATATATACATATGAAAGACCTTATTCTTTTCCCAAAGTTTTTCAAAGTGAATATATGTCTTAGCAATCAAATTAGAATTTGTATAAATTAGGTACTTTCTTCAAATAACTTATCTGGCGTTAAAATATTCATGATTTTTTTTTTTTTGGTAAAAATACAAAAAATTCTCAGTTCAAGGATATGGAGTTCTCCCAGTATTGATAATTTAAGGAACAACAGAAGCTTTCAGAGCATCTTCAAATAGTTTGCAAATGCAAAATTAAAAGAATATTAACTGGTTATTTAAAATCTTATGTCTTTTAGAAGTAAGGATACTTCTTTCCAAAAAGATGTGTGCATTTCCCTGGATCATATTTATACATTTACACCATTGTGCACATGTGCATTTCCGTGTGTGTGTGTGTGTGTGTGTGTGTGTGTGTGTGTGTCTTTTAACCTATGGCACAGTGGTGAAAGAAGAAGGACATTGTAAAAAACCCACTTGTCCTAAAAGTAACCTACATCAACTATCATTTTAAAATGAATTTCTTGGATCCACAGAAGTTTGGGGCAGGCACATAATCTATTTGGCAACATTCATAAAATGTTTTTACATACTGTAACTTGCATTGTCTTGACTAATATTAAATGTTTACTAACACAATAATAGTTGACATTTACAACTAAGCATATTTTAAGGAGTATATTTTGAAAGACAATTAAGTTGAATTAATAATTTTTATTAAACTACTTCATATCTTTTCAAAAATCACTTTACTCAATAATTTTTCAATGACATAGTAGGGAAATTTGAAAATTTTTTCTTGAATTTAACATACTTGAAATGGTTATTCTGTTGATGATAAAAAACCAGTTTTTTCCCCCAAGAAAGATGTATGCATTTCTCAGACATCTTGATTACATAGCAGTGGGTATGGACAAACAAAAAGTCACTGTAAAGTTCATGAACACCTCTTCTGAGTGTCAAGTGCAGTAGAAACTGTACAAAGGTGAAGCAGACTATCAGATTGTGGGGATTTGCAGACATACCTAGTTTTCCTTGTTGACTCTTTTATCTTCTGATTTTTGGACACTTATGTATAGACTTACATTGAATGTTTCATGTTTTTCCTTCATGGTTAAGAAACTCCTTTGGAATTGACATTCTATCTTCTTATATGACATTCTGTCTTAAATGTAACTTCTTCATGACACTTCAGATCAAGTGATGTCACCAGTTGGTCAGGAAGCTAAATCTCAAAATTTTTTTATATCACTCCCCTTTCTTTAGATTTTATATGATGTGATAGACCTGTGTCCCCAAAGAAAACTTGTGAATTTCCTTTTTACTATTCCAAGACAGCCCCACACAGTTTAGCAGGACCCATGAGAAATGATAAGGCATATACTTGTGGATTTGTAAGGACATAAACTAAGAACCTCAAGAATGATTAAAACTTATTCCACTTCTATTAAATCTCTTATGTTAGTTAATAGATTCATTATAACCCCAAGCTAAAACTTTAAGAATCATATTTAGCAATTTATTATCTTTTCACCCACATCCTATCAGTTAACTACCTCAGCAAGTTTCTTGAAATTGTCCTGCCCCTGGCCAACCCCGGAACTTTTTTCTTATTTAGACCTTTACGGTTCCTTGTTATGGTCTCTAATTACTCTCCCTGTTCTTCTTACCTCCAGGAAGTCAATATTCCCATCCATATTTTACTCTGTTATCAGAATTATTTTTTTAAAGAGAAGATAAATTTTATCAACTTTCTTTTTTTAAAAAAAAGATACTCTCAGTTTGCTACATGTAAAATTAAATAGAGATGGCCTTTGACTTATGATGGTTCTACTTAAAATTTTTCATCTTTGTAATGGTGCAAAAGCAATAAAAATTTCCTAGAAACTATACTTCAAATTTTAAATTTGTAACTGAGCTAGCATTTTACATCTTGATACACTCGTGATGGTAGGTCTTGGCAGCTCTCTGCCAGCCACACAGTTAATAGGATAATCATCAACACTATGGTGCACTAAGGTATGACATTTGGTAGGACAGATGCATTAAATTCATTTTCAACATGTGATATTTTCAATTTCAGATGGGTTTATCACACACAACCACATTTTTAATCAAGAAACATTTGTATAAAATTTTAACCCTGATAAACTGTATTATTTACTAGTTGATTTCACACCTACTTTCAGTTTTTATCTTCTTCCATATTATAGACATGGAATCTATTCCTAGATTCAAGTTTCTTTCATCTTAATGCACTTCAAAAATTCTTTAATGCACACTAACATGCCCCTGGGAATAACTTTCCTAGTCTAGTTAAATCATAGTCATCCTTCAAAAACAAGTTTAAATATTAATCTCCAAAACTTTGCCCTCTCCTTTGTAAATCTGTATTGTTTTCATACTTATTATATCTTAAGGCTTTGTTTTTGACCACTTTTCTTTTTGACCACTTTTGTACTTTCCACTAGATCTTTAACTATATAAAATATTTTGGCTCATAATAATTAAGTGTAATACAGAAAAAAGTGCATATTTCTTGTTTAAGTATGGGCCCAATTTACAGAAAATCTTGATTACAAATAATCTGCCCCATTCTTCCCATGGTAAGCATTTATCATAAATTCAGATATTCTATTTGTAAGTTCAAAAATAACTTAATTATATTACTTTTATAGTTAATCTTTAAATGCTGAGTCTTATGATTTGGGGGTGGAGAAATCTCATGAAGTATGAGAATGTTCCATGCATAGTCTCACATGTTTTCCCATCACAACTAATTTAAATGCAATAAAAATGCCTGCTTGGTTGTTTACAAGCAACAAGGGACTTGAATTCCTTCATCTAAGACCACTAGAGACTCTAGATGAAGTACTAGAATAAACAATTTAATGAATAAATAATTAACACACAATTAAAAAGTTATTAAAACAGACTGGCATTAGCTATCTGTGTATTGAAGGTCTCATAGGTCTCCTGTAGATTAGCACTTAATACTTTTATCTCCATTATTAATCTTGGTTAATGGCCTTTTTAGTCTTAAGTAAGAGACTTTTTATATTATTTCTCCTCAGACTGAAGGTATATAGTGTCATACTTCCTAAATTGCCTAATTTTCAAGTATAGATTTCTAAGAGCGTCATAGCTGAGTCAGTTTTCTGTTTTGTTTAAAAACTGTTGCTAGATGAAATGATAACAGTCATGCCAATCATTTCAAGCACAGTATTTACATAAAATATCCTGCAGTTGGCCCTTGGGCTATGATGAACTTCCTGTCCCAGAAATTCTAGAAAATAGCAAATTAAATGTTTCCCAATGCTAAGCACTTTAATTCTTAAATACCTTTCTATTCACATAGTTTGTATATTCTTCTCTTTCAACCATGCTTTTAATGTGCTATAGTGTTTGATTTAGAGACATCAAAGATCTCCCTGGAATGCCACATCTTTTTCTTTGTTCACTCAGACACCCTCTTCAGAATGTCTCAGACTTCTCGAGGACCTTATAGAAATGACTTGGACACAATTCATGTGCACCATACCTTCGCTCACTTAGAGTTATAATAAGTACAGGAATAAATCTGAAATGATGGATCCATCACCACATATTCCAAGAAAAATGTTATATTTAAATTTTATATTTTAGGCACTAAAGTCTTGCTTCCTTCCTTTGTTTCTCTACCGGTACATTTGTATCTCTCAGTAATAACAGGTGTGTGGTGTAGAGGGGAGTAGATTGTATTTCTCAGTAATAACAGGTGTGTGGTGTAGAGGGGAGTAGATTGTATTTCTCAGTAATAACAGGTGTGTGGTGTAGAGGGGAGTAGATTGTATTTCTCAGTAATAACAGGTGTGTGGTGTAGAGGGGAGTAGATTGTATTTCTCAGTAATAACAGGTGTGTGGTGTAGAGGGGAGTAGAAGAGCAGCTAACATTTACTGAAACTTACAGGAATGATGGGTGTTTAATTACAACATGTGGTGTACAATTAAGAAATATCAATAGGTAATGATCAAAAAAATGATGTTAGAAGGAAATGATACATTTTGTGTTAATTATATGAAATTCTAGCATCACAACTGGTGGACCTGGAAAAATAATACATTTCTTCCATCTTAAGTTTATGCATGTGGAAAGAGGGATAAGACAATATATATTAGTATATAAGGCTCACAGATTTGTTGCAAAAGTAAAATGAAGTTTGAGGTCAACAGAATATTGGTTGATGCATAGTTTTTGATTAGTAAATTTATATTCTTTCCCTAATTATAAAAATAAAGAAAAGTAAGTCAATATTTGTTTTTTGAATGGACTGCCAGATAAGCCACTTATCTAACTCCATAAAATTATTTCCAAGCTTATATTAGTTTATTCAGCTGTGTAGAAAATGGCAGCTTAAAATTGTTTGGTACAAATGTTCAGGTATGCCTGTAAAAATTTTTATTCATAAAATGCACGACAAAATGGTGTTATTCCTTTCATAAAAGTTTAGTTTTGGAAAAGTTTGATTTAAAAAAGCCATTCTACATTTAGATATGCCAATTTGGGGATGTGTGGGTGTTTTAACCTTTTGAAAAAAAATCAATATGCCCAGGGCATTCATAAGCTAAATCTGCAGATGTGTAAGGTATCAAAAACAATGGGCATCAGTAGGCTGTTATACTCAGCTCCACTGCATTATCTAAACAGAAAATAAACATAAAAATTTATTTCTACATTACTTTGCATTTTTGTTTTTCTTTGATTAGCAACATAGCATGGTATTATTTCAACTTGATTAGGGAAGCAAGTCATTTGATCACACCAGTTTTCTGCCCTGATATACTTTTAGGAGCTGGTGTAGAGAGGACTGAGCACAGTGACTTCACTGAAGTTAAAAGATAGGGGTCCAGATTCAGAGTCTAAGGCAACTAGAATTGAAGGGCAGACTAACAAATAGTGGGAAGCTGTACAGAGTAAAACACCAAGAAATCTATTATGATATAGATTGATTTTGGCTTTAGACTATGGAAAAACAAACTGAAAACCTCCTAGAGCTTGCCTAAGTTCAGGATATGTTCAAGTTTAAAATAATAAAACAAGAGACTACATTAATCTCCCTAATACTTAGGGAAGAACCCTTTTATATTTTAGGAGTATACTTAAAATGAAGTCTAGTCTAGACTTACATTAGTAGGATCTATAAATCAGACCTATACAAAATCAAGTTGAGCCACAAATATATTTATTCATGAATAGAACAAAAGCCAATATTCTTAACAAAAGATAAGCCAATCAGATTTTCAACAATAAAATTCACATTGTTCAGCATCAATTAGAAATCTATTAAGAAAGAAAATACCATGAATGAACAGGAAAAAAAATAAGTAAATGTACAAACCCAGAAATTATTAATATAATGTAATTATCAAACAAGTCTTAAAAGTAGCTTTGACAAATATGTAAGAATTTAAAGAAAAAGTGAATATCATAAAGAGAGAAAGACATATAGCATAAAAATAAACAAATGAAATTTCTAAATTAGAAAAATACTAATGATACTACTCTGGGAAATCTGGATCAGGTCTATGTCCCTTCACCCAAGAAATATTGAGGCAAGCATAGAAATAAAATTTTATTTAAGAACGCTAGGGTTAGACTTCTCTAAAGAGAAGGGAATCCAGAACTGGGTACCCAGGGGATGGGGGTTTCTTACCCCTTTATAGATGTCAGATTTCCTTTCCTCCTCCCCATTTCCTCTTCTTATCCTATATATGTTCCCAAAAGGCAGAAAAAGAGCCACCCAGGGAATACTCATTACCCACTCCTTGTGTTGAGGAATGATTCTCCTGAAGTGTGGGTAACCAATTGCAGGAGGGATGTGCTCTGGAGGCATTAGCTTACCTTTTTTTTTTTTCTTTGATAATTAGCCCCCATCTTTCAGACTCCATCATTCTCTATGTACACTGACTACTTATCCTCTGTCCTTTGCCCTGTCTCATTCATCTGAAGTGAAAAACATTAGTGCCTAGGAATTACAGCCAAGAGACATTAAAAGTAATGAAAACCAGAAAATATCTAGAATCTGAAGACACATGAATAGAAACTGTCCAAAGTGACATATAACCAGGCCAAAGTTCAAAAGGTAATAAAACCCCAGGGATCCAAAGGAAAATAAGCATTTTAACTGGTGTGTGACTGGGTCCTGAACCAAGATGGGAGAAAAATATATTTGAAGAAATAATGAACAAATATTTTCTAATTTATAAGAAATAAAAAAAAACAATATATCAAGAAAAGGAGACTGTAAAAAAATATAAAAAATCACCTCAAGATATCATGTTAAAAGTTCTAGAAATCAATAGTCAAAATATTAAACAGAAAAAGAAGAAAAATATAATATAGTCTATATAGAAAAACAAATACAAAATAACATTTTTGATGCAAGCCAAAAGATAATATATACATTATTTATTGAGATAAAAAATATTAAACAACATATTTAGAGGAAAATGTTCTTCAAATGTAAAGGTAAAATAAAAACATTTCTAGATGAACAAAAGTGGATACAGTTCACAATATAGGAAAATTGGACAAGCTAAAAGAAAATGATTCCAGGCAGAAATAGAAATCTTTAGAAAAAAATAAGTCATCTTAATGAAAAGAATCTGGACAAAAATAAACTATCTTTCACCGTTAAAAATAAGTCAGACCTTGATACCTTATATTTCAAATGAAGTCAAAATTATGGGGACTGGAGAATGTAGCTCAGTGACAAGAGTCCTTGCTTAGTATGTATGATGCCCTGAGTTAAAACTCAACACTTCAAGAAAATAATAATAGTAACAATAATAATATGGTTTGCCTCAAACTACAGTTCAACCTCGAAAACCAAAACTACCAATATACAGTGAGATTTATAACACAAGTAAAAATAAATCTTATGACTATAAATGCATAGAGGACAAGAGGAGGAAAACAGAAATATATTTTGCAATCTATTTAGAGTTCAGGTTAAGAAGTATGGTGTTATTTGAAGATACACTGTGATAAATTAAATGCATATTTTGTAAACTCTAAATAAAACCTAAAAACATGGAAAAAACTAAATAAAAATATAGTCCATAAGTGATAGAAGAATAAAACTGAGTACTAATAAATAGAAAAATAAAATGTAAACTCACCATGTAAATGAAAATCCCCGAAGGATTTTATATTATTATTTATTTTTTGTTTTAGAGATTAACAAGATAACTCTAAAATGCTTCTAAAATCTAAAAAATCAAGAAAACAAAAGCAGCAAAAGCAAACAAACAAACAAAAACAGTAGTTTGAAGAAAGTTAGTACTATTTTGAGATATGCCATAAAGTTATTCTAGTTGTGGTAGGCATAAGAAATAGCCTCTAAAATTATTCACATCATCCCCATAATCTGTAAATATACCAGACTGCATGGCAAAGAAACTAAAGTTGCAGGTGGAATTCAGCTGGTCCATGAGATGACCTGTGATGGGAGCTGCACTGAATAATCAGGCTGGACCAATGTCATCTCCAGGGTGCCTCCAGTGTGAAGGAGAAGCAGAGGAGAGAGAAGAGAGATGGCAACTTGGAAACCTTTGCCTATTGTTGCTGGCTGTGAAGGTGAAAGTGGAGATCTGAGAGAAGGAAAGGAAATTGGCAAATTAATTCCAGAAGTTGGCAAACACAAGAAAACAGCCTCCCTGTGGCTGGCAGAACAGAATAAAAGTTGGCCTGCGGTGGGCACCTTAATGGTGCCATAATGGGACCCACTGTACTTCTTACATCAAGAACTACAAGAAAAGAAATATGTGTGTTTTTAAGCTACCATGTATTTTGTAGTTAATCAACAAAGCAAGAGAAAATTGATACACTAATAAAGACAGTCTCATATTAGCTTGAAAATACACGTTTAAATCAATAAAACCAAAAGGCTCCAGAAACAGGGCTGGATACATCTCCTAAACTGAATTTTGACAAAGTTGCCAAGATAAATAGGGAGAGGATAGGCTTCTGCAGGGGAAACACAATTAATTTCCATTTTTTCTTCATAGTGTAATACCAATAAAGGAGTTAAAATGGGTCATCAAACTAAAACAATAATTAAAAAAAACTAAAATTATAAAATTTCTACAAGAAAATGTAAGAGAATATATTCATTTTTTGAGGAAAACTGTTTTTTTCTTTAAAAGAAAAAAATTGTCTTTAAGAGAAAAATAAACATACAATGTTTCATTAAAAATTAATATTTATGATCTTAATGACAACGGTGAGAAAATAGATAGGTAAGCTACAAGGAGGGGAAAATGTTTGCGATATATCTATTTGACAAAAGACTTATATCCAATATATATATATATATATATATATATATATATATATATATATATATATATATATATATTGGATATAAGAATTGTCCACAAAGAGCCTGGCACATAAATTTTCATTAAAGTTTTATTCAGAAAAACTAGAAACAAACCTCATACCAGTAAACTGGTAAATGATTCATAAAACAAATGCATATCATGGGATACTATTCTATACTTAAAATAAAGCACTTCTAATATATATAATAGTGTGGGTAAATTTCAAAACATTATAATGAAGAAAATAAGCCAGGCAAAAATAAGAACATACTGGTTTTCATTTGTATGAAACCCTAGACTTTTTCAAATTAATAAATTGTATCTGATAGAGATCAAATCAGTGTTGCCTGAATGGAGTTTAGGGTGGATCACTGAATCAGAAAATGAGAAAAGTTTAGAGTTATAGAAATATTCTCGATTTTGACTGGGTAGTAGTTGTATGAGTGTACACTTTTATCAAAGTTTTGTCAACTGTAATCTTGAAAAAACTGAGTTTGTAAAAATCATGTCAATATGGTTTGTAAAAAATACAGAATCAAATTATGTCTGGAGTTGTTATACCACCTATAATGTGTGATAAACAATAAATATAAAATCTGCTAGTTGTAAATATCCACACAACTATTGAGTAATTAGTGCTTGTCACAGATAAGCTTTTCCCTAGAAACTCCTCTGCTCTGGAGATGCCATGCATAATGCAGTTTATTATCTTTGAACTTTAACAGGCCTGGGCTCACACCTTGCCACTCTTTCTGAATAAACAAACAGTAAAACTGCCTGAGTCTTAGTTTTTTCATCAATACCATTTCAATAAGACTGCTCATATTGTGTCTGTTTCACTTCAAAATTTGATATAAGCAAGTGCCTTACTCAGTCAAGTCACAAATACACCAAATTTAGCCCTGTTTGAGCAAAACTTTACCCATTCTTTGCCAATAACCTAAGATATAGAATAATGTCTACCTTTAAAAATGTTGATATTGCAAAGGGATTAAGTGATTTTGTATCTATGAAACATAATGATATCAAAACATAATGATATCTCTTTCATCTGTGCTTTCAAAGGAAACAGAAGAATGTTCAGAGTTCTTTTATCTATTTTGATTTCTCTAGGAAGGAAAGAAAGAAAAAGAAAGAAAAGGAAAGGAAAAAATAAGTCAGTCCAACTAATATGTTCTCTTGGTAGATAGCTACCTCCCACTTTAAAAGTGGGTCCCCAGTGAAATGAGACAGTATTGAACTGACCTCTCAGACTTGGCTGATGTGTAAGATTTTAGGGAGAGGAGTAAAATAAATAAGTGAAGAAATAATGCATATTTCTTTAGTGTGCTGACATAAGAAAGCAAAAAGAACTGTGGAACAAAGACCAGCCAGGAATCAAAACTGAATATTTTTCTGAAGTATCTCATGAAGAAACATTAGTAGAGATTTGCAAAGAATCATTAGAGCAGAAAAAAAATGAATAATAACATATGTGAAGAACTAACACAGTGCTTAATTAGCTGTGCAATAAATATTACTTCCGTCTCTCTCCATCCTACTTGTGCTTAATCATCACTCAGCATGTACCTAGAACTTATAACAGAGCGAGGTCCTGTTGGGATGGGAGGAAATGACATTACTGCTTCCAGTGATGAGCTTGGAGGCCCCCACCATCAGTGATGGGTAATAGTGTTTGGGCTGCTCATTTGTGCTTTGAGGCAGTACAGTCAAACCAGGAAGTTGGAACTAAAGCACATGATTTGCAAATATGGGAAAAATACAGGCATTTCAATATGTGGAGATTTGAATAACAGAGAGCAGAGAGGATGCCTTTCTTCCATAACAACTCCCTGTCAATAATAAATGACTAACAGAGCTCACAGAGCCTTGCTTAATTTTCCAACCCCTAAATTATTCCAGTCTAATCCAATTTGGGGTAGGAATGATGTAGAGGTGACACATCTTTAAAATGTCCTAAAACATGCTGATCAAATAGACTGTACTTTGAACCATGGAAGTTTTTTTTTGTTTTTCCTTTGCTATTGTTTACCTGTTGTTAAAATGCAAACATATAATTAAAATAAAGTTTTAGACATGCCATGTGTACTTTTTTCTTTTTTAAAGAAACTGGAAATTGTTTCAGGAAAAAAAGATAGGAGGAAATCTGTATTTATGGTGCTAAATTAATAACTTTTAAAAATTTTGGGTGTCACTTTAAAAGCTGCAGAGCAACATAAATAATATCCTGCTGTCTGAAGCTGATTTGCGCAATGCAGCATACAGAGTGCATTGAACAAATGATGCAATAGTTCCATAAATATGTTGACATCACCTAAAAAAATACAGCTGTTCTGTTCCAAGGAGAAAATATTCACCCATTATCTAATCTTTCATTTAAACTAATTACTGGAAGCTTTCTTTAGAAAACTATTTTGCTTTTGAAATTTTAGAGTTATAAACAGTTACCAAAAATTGGCTTAAACAATAGTTTCCATAAAAAATATGTCTATATATTGTATATATGTTAAGTGTTATCACAAGAAAGATATTATGTGATTTTTAACATTGTAAAAGTTTTTGCCCTGTGATTTCCAATGGCCCTTTACTTTATTAATAAGTCCTAAATATAGATGTAAATTATGTTGTTATGAATACCCCATAAGTTATAAACATCAATACATTTAATTGTTTTCTTAATTCAATTATATTTTGCTGGGTCCACATAATATAAAAATTATGCCAGATTATTAATCAATTTAACCATAGCAATTCATATAATGCTAATATTTTTCTCATAGTTACACATGAATTAACTGGTTAATTTCATTGATGTTTTAAAGAAATATCAATTTTAAGCAAATTACTCAGGAAAAATGATAAATAAGAATGTCTCAGAAAGTAGAATACCTATGAAATATTAAAGAAAGTATTAAATATTCTTGGTGAATTGCAAATGTAACTTTTTAAACTTGGTAAATGGTCAGCATTTGTGATCCCCTTAGCTAGAATAGTATCTATATGAACAAATTAATTATCTGAACTTTTTCACTGAGTTGTATTTTTTCAGACTCTACCTTATTCATTAAGAAAATGATAGAAATAAAGTTGAGCAAAATAGTAATTATTTAGAAGTTCTCTGTCTTAGGAATGAAATTGGATCCTGGTTACATTGAAGTTCATATCTTGGGGCCATTTCCCAAATCTGCATATCTGCAAGAAATTTTAGAAAAATAAAATTGAAATAAGATAGATAACATTAAAGGAAGTTGGATTATAGAAATAGTCACAAGACATTGCTGTTTAGGAAAAGATATAGGCTGACCAACATGCAAAGCTAAGCCTGGAAAAATGATCATATTTCCATAAATTTGTCTCCTTCTCTTCCTTTTTTTTCTACTGTGTCTGATAGAGCAAATGTTCAATTATCAATAAATAAGTCAACTACTTGGGCTGGAGTCCATATGAAGACTAGTTTATCAGACATTTACACCATTGTCTAGTAGTAGCTATTGATGAGAAAAGCTTGGGAGATAAAATAAGCTAGAAGCAGAGGATGATATTGTAAGTAGATGGGATGGTGGAGGATGGATCAGGGAGGAACAAGCTGTGGGAATGCGCTCTTAAGCCATAGTGTGATAGACACCTGTGTTCAGTGACTAAATCTTTAGGGAGTATATAGTCAATAGTTATGCATTTGGGGAATTTCTATCAATATATTTTCTCCCTAAGATTTAGAAAGAAAAAAATTAAACAAAAATCAACAGGTCCTATGAAATTTCATTCAAAAATCAGATTCACTTTTTATCTCAATTTTGCCTTTGAAATAAGAACTCTTCATGAATGAAGTCATTTATATTTACATGGATTTGTTTTCCAAAATTCCTACATATTACTTGTTTTTGCCAAAGTAGAATAAGGACCTCAATATATACTTTGAAAAGATCGTTGAATTCCATGCTTCTAAGATTCTAGTTTGATTTTTAACTTTGATTTCTTTATGAAATTATAATCTAAAAGGAACTACTGCTTCTGAAAATAAGGATCAGAATAAATTTGTTCCATATAGTTATTATGGAATAAGTACCTTATCTATATAATGTGTGTGTTCCACTAAATATCTTGTAGTAGTGAATATTTAAGGATTAACAAAAGAATATGAAGTTAAGCTTATTGTTCTAGAGAACAGAACTAGGACAAAGATGTGGAAAATAGAGTTAATAAATTTCCACTCAACATAAGGAAGAACTTTCAGCAATGAAAGCTATCCAAGCATAGAAAAGGCTGAATCTCAAGTAGTCAGTTCCCTGTCATTGAAATTATTCAAGCAGAAGCCAGATATATGACTATCATTTGAGGATGGTGTGCATGTGGTGAGAAGTGAGATTATGTGACCTTTAAGGTCCCTTCAAACTTGGTTATGATTATAAGTAGATGTCTGATTAAAAATAGTTTGCCGTGAACATTGAGGATGTTGAAATACCAAGCACAGTAAAATTCCACCAGAGAAAGAATAAATTGAAAATATTGCTGTGATTAGGGGAAAACAAGTACATTTTCTAAAATTTAGTAGCAATGAGTTGCAGAGAGAGACACTGCAATGAATCAGTGCTTGGCATGAAGGAGACACAATGATTTAGTGCTTCATCCTCAGTCCATATGGAGTTAGTTATCAAATGCAGCAATTGCTATAAAGCATGCTAGAATGAATCTGTTGCCCACTACACAAACATTGTGTAAAGTCACTGTCTTTTGCAGAAATTTTGCTTCTACATGTAACAAAAAAAAAAAAAAAAAAAAGAAATCTCTTACCATTGTTTTGGTTGTAAGATCCAGCTAAATCTCATTTTTCATTTGGGGAAAAAAAAGAGGAATTGACATAAGCATGATAAAATATTAAAATTCAAAGTTTAAAAAGTGTGAGAGGTGGCTCAGTTCAATCCCTGGTACAAAAATAAAAGTGTTATTTTGTAACTTTTATCAGGCATTATAAACAATGTTCTGAGATAGTTACAGAATAAATTTTGGCTGGACTTTCAGGTATTCAATGTATACATGAAAAATCCAGACACATGCCTCAAGAACCTGATTTGTATATACACATTAGTGAGCTTTCTTGCTTTGGGCTTCTAATTGAACATAACAATGAAGGAATTGGCAGGAACATGATGAGGGGAGTATATTGGAGACAGATTTATTATTATTATAGCTTCCTATCTGGAAGATTGGCTTCATCTGATTGACTAACTAACCTAGGGCCCGAGCTCCTTGAGGTGACCTTCCCTTAGACTCTTTGTCTTTAGTTTCCAAGGAACTCCTTCCCTTGCTATTTTGGTCTGGTTTTTCATTGCTGTGACAAAAGACCTAACATTAACAGAGGAAGAAAAACTTATTTGGCTCACAGTTTCAGAGGTCTCAGTCCATAAATAGCCAAATTCATAGCTCTGGGTCAGAGGTGAAGCTGAACATCATGGTGGAGGAAAGCAGCTCATAACATAAATTGGGAAAGAGAGAGAGAGAGAGAGCGCTTTACTCATCAGGGATAAAATATAAATCACAAAGTCATATCCCCAGTGAACTGCCTCTTCCAGCCACGTAACCTGCCTATAGTTAACACCAAGCTAATCCATGTCTGGTTTCTGTCTGGACTAAAAGACTCAGGGGTTACTCCAGTTGAACTGGGCTAACTGGGCTGCATAAAATAACCACACAAGAGCACAAATACCTTTTTCTTTGGGGTCGCTGTGATGGCTCCTCTGACCTTAAGGGTCCGCAGGAAGAGAGAGTGAGAGCATACGCTGAGCCCTTTTATTTAAGAGAAGCTATTCAAATGAGGCAAGGGATCAGGTTTCAGGGGGTTGAGTCTATCTTCATGATGTCCACTGTCAGCAGATTGACTGACACCTGGGTAGGTCACACCCAAGGGCACAGTAAGAGAAGAGGACACACACAAGGCACTTCCATGGAAGATTGTATCCTAAACAGGACAAGGGGTTATATTAAAAGGAACAGGTGAGTGTGGCTTCAACCATGCACGAGACACTGACCCTTGAACCCAAGAAGGGAGGGGAAAGCTCTGCCACATTTCTGTGACTGAGCACCTCAGTACCCAGCCTGGGAGTGTGACTCAGTCACATAAGAGGTTGGTCTCCCACAAATCCATATCAGTAGATCAATCCACAAATCTCATAATTTAATCATCTCACTTATGGATGTCCTTGCATTGTCTCATATATGAACTTTTGGGGGACACCTTATTTCTAAGCCATAATACCTGCCTACCCAGGCCTAGGGAAGAACAATCTTGTCATTACTATTACTAGCTCTTGTGTACTGGTCTCTACCTTAAACTACCCTACACCTTACACATGTCTTTGTGAATAATTTCTCTATTAAAATTTCTACAAATGACCCTGTTGGAACTTGCTATTTCTCTATGGCTCCTGTGTCTTGTTTCCTGTATCAGAAGGCCTGTTTGGCCACTTAGACTATCACATGTGTTTTAGGTACATCTTATCTCTCATTCTCAATGTCAATAAACTAAAACTTTCAAGATTATGTGCTGTATTACATTATTTATAACTACTATATTTCAATTACATATTTAAATTTTTGACAGTTTTCAAACTATAAATACTAGAATGGTTATTATAACAAATGATGTAGCCTGGGATAGAGCACACAACCCTGGAGTACTAGGTTGATCAATCATGCTGAATCATGTTACAGACACATAAACAGGTATATGTGTATAGTACTTTTAGTTATAATATACAGTAGTCAGTTATGTTATTCTTCCTTAGAAAGTATAATTTTCTCTAAATGTGTTTAATAAATTGTCTGAACACTTCAAGCTTCACCATAAAAATATGAACTATATATTAAAACTACTTATTGAACGTATTTTCTAGTAGGTCAGATAGAATTTTCCCTCAAATAATGCAAATATTATTAATGAAGATTAAAACTTTAATTGAGAATGAAATCTTTGAGAATGTAATGAGCTAGGTTAAGGTCATATCCTCCTAAAAGTAGGATAGGTCCTAAATCCAGTATGACTGGTGTCCTTGTGAAAAAGGGGAAAATAACACAGACATAGACAGGGAGAGGAGGAGGATTTAAGACATAGGCAGATTGAAGTGAAGTGAATACCAAGAATGACCAAAAATCACAAGCACCTAGAAAAAGGCCAAAAGTTACCTCCTGCCCTCAGCCTTCAGAGGGAATAGCTATGCCAACAATTTGATCTTGAAACTCTGGCCTCCAAAACTGACAGAATAAATTTAGCCTTTAATTCATTGTACTGTACAATTTATTGTACTGTGCTAAGGCAGCCATAGAACACTAACATCCATGCATATTTCATATAAAATATTGCACACCTCAAAATTTTTTTAAAAAAAAATTAATTTTAGGGGTTGGGATGTGGCTCAAGCAGGAACGTACCCGCCTGGCATGCGCGGGGCGCTGGGTTCAATCCTCAGCACCACATAAAATAAAATAAAGATGTCGTGTCCACCGAAAACTGAAAAATAAATATTAAAAATAATCTCTCTCTCTCACTTCTCTCTCTCTTTAAAAAAATAAATTTTAAAGTCCCTCAAGTTTAAATTTTATTTTATTAAATTTTATTTTCAAAATGATGTATTTAATTTATACTGTTTGATAAGCATGCAAAGAAAAAAAGTAAAGCAATTACTTTCAATAAATTGTCATTATTCTGGGGGGTTAATAATCATTGGCTACACATTTGCTCTGGTAAAATACCTCATATTTTTGTGTTTTCAGATAATCTCACACTTAGAAACATATATATTTAAAATGCAAGGCACATTCTTATTGTACACAGATAAGAAGCATGAAAACAGCTTAAGTTATTAGAAAGAATAGTATATTATACAATACTTTGCACAGAAATATATATAATTGTTCTATTTCAAAATTAAGGACGATGCTTAAAGTTTAAATCAAGTAGAAATAAATTGAACTATTTATTAAAAAAATAGTGAAATATAATTTAGTTCAACATTTTAAACTTACTTCGTCTTTTTAATGAACAAAGACAATATTTAAAGCCCATCATCCTGCATTATTTAAATAAAAGTACTTTCGTTTAATTGGAAAAAATTCTTGAAAACAATTAGAATGGTTTTTGTTTCAAATATGAATTCCTACTGAAGCAATAGGTGTTTGACACTAATGATAGTGGTGTTATTTTAGGGCTAATTATTCTTCTGTAAAACTAGTACAGAAATGATTAACAACAATGGCAAAAACATTTCATTATCTGTCATGAGAAAACAGACAGTACCCACAACTTCTTAATTAAGACTATGTGAGGAATAAAAAAAGGAATGTAAACAGATACATTCTCATACTAAAATGTTTACTGATTATTGGGACACAAATACCAATTACATGATTTATCTGGCTAGTAATCTCAATTGGTGAATATGTGATCCTGTTGAAATCAGTTTTAAAAGAATCAGTTAATCTCTTCCTCACTATTCATCTTTCAATAAATGTATTTGAGTTAAAAAACAAGCAAATAACTGTCTATTTAAATAAATACTATCAAGGAAACTCATCAAAACTAAAAAAACATTTCATGCCATTCTTTAAAATAATTTATACAAAAATATTTATTATGCATCAGACTCTTACAAATAGTATTTAAGATCCTGACTGTGACAGGTAAAGAGTTATGATGACTCAACTCCTTTATGGAAAATCTACAGGAGAGATAATATTGCTTTCTATTTGAATTTAATAAAGCATTCACTCCCAAGTCATTGGAAACTTTCTGAAAATCACATTGAGATCTGAACCTATTCTCTCTTATTTTTTTCCACTCTCCTTTCACAAATGTCAGACCTGTGTCATGACTTTATAGTACACCCATATTCTCTTATCTGCATAAGCTTTATCCTTCACAGGTCTTCCCCCAACTAAATCTCTGGGTTATCTAATACCATTTCTATATAAGTTTCATGGAGACCAAAAATAATCCACAACAACATTTCCAAACCAGGAGATATAGCAGACATGCTGATAGGTTAATATAAAGAAATTCATTAACTATTGCCGCAGTCTGGCTGGGCACAAATCACGAGCCACTGAAGCAGGAACAAACTTTATTTCTGAACTCCACCAGCACACTCCACACACGCTCCCCAGGAACTCTCCCGAACACCACGCGGCTCCTCCAGGAACCACCAACCGGAAATCCCTCCTCCGGCACTTCCCCAACCAATGGGAACTCCCCGGGAATCCCTGTGAGAACTCCAAAGTAGCAGGCCGAGGCGGACATCAGGGGTTTAATATACACAGCTTAACATAACCATTATCATCTCAATGGCTTGCTGGCGTCACCTCTCAACCACTCCATTCTGGCAAAAATGCCATGCGTCATTCGGACTCGGCTATGGCTCTCAGCAAACTGTCACAAAAATTACAGTAATAAATAGTTCAAGCCACAAAGGTCTGTCATCCTGGGAAGCCAGGGACCAATTAACACACAAACTTGCTATTCAGAGGTGCCTAAAGATGGATAAAATTTAGTACTGAGCACAGCTGCTTCCTTTTACTCTTACCATCTTCAGATTCCTTGTGTTTAATTCACATCTCAGATCCAATTGTTTTATGCTAATAGAGAGGAGGTCAGAGAGCAAATGAGACAGAAGCACTAGGTAGATCTCAGGCACAAGAAATGGCATCCTCCAAAGAGAAGAGGTAAATGAAAATAGTGAAGAACAAGGGGAAGTTCAGAGTGGAAAGAATGTCATTCTTTTTTCTGGTGTGCTTTTACCTACTTGTCCATTGATTAGCAGCTCCATGACTTGTTCTTGTGGTCTGTTTGATATCTATGCCTTCAATAACCAGGTATATAGTGATGGTCTGCAAGTATAGACTGTCAGCAGGAACCTCTCCCCAGAGCTCTAGATGCCTCTCTTATTTTCAGAATCATGTTATGTCCTAAATACTTTAAATTCCTCATGCCATGGAAAATATCTGCCTCCCTCATCCCATTAAAACAGTCAGCATTTTCCTTCATTATCTTCATGTGCTTCTCTAACCAGATGCACAGGCCAGAGGCTGGGCCATCATCTGTGATTTTTTTTTCTTTTCCTGCCATTCTGTTTCCCCACCCAACTTATTAATTTACCAAGTGCTATTAATTCTCTATTTAATTTTTTTTAAGTCAAATACATCCTTTCCTGTTACCACATGGTAACCATCTCAGTACAGAGTCAGTTATCTTTTAGGTATTACAAAAATAACATAATTGCTCTCTGTTTTTTATTCTACTTTAACACTTCATACAAATAAAAACTTTAAAATAACACCCGATTGCATCAGTGCTCTGTCTAAAATTATTGAGTAGATCAGGAATAATATATAAACCCCATTTTCTTTAAAAAATATTTTGTTTATTTTTTAATAAACTTTGTTAATGTTTACATCTTTGTTTATTGATATTTTTCAACCTCATTCCCAAATATAGAAACAAACACACACTTGCTTACATTGCAACTCTAATTCTGCCTCTTTATTAATTCCCAGTTATTTTTTCTTTTGGTTTCTTTCTGTAAATTAAATCATGGTTCACTCTGCTTCTTCCCATGCCAGCTTCTAAAGGACACTACAGTGAGCATGACATTCTTCTGTAAACATAGAAGTGACCCTCAATATTGAAAGCATCCCCCAGAAATAATACATACTCAGTTGTATGGAGAACTGTTAGGGCTTTTTCACTGATATTTTGAATATGTAAGTGACCCATTGGCTATGGATCCAGATGCCTATTCAAAGCAAAATCCCCTTAGCACTCACTTTCATGAAGTATTATTGGAAGAAATCATTTTAAAGTCTCGTCACTTTCAATTGGTTGGTAGCTGGTACAAAGAAATAAATAAAGGGAAAGCAAAATGACAATAAGACAACTCTGAGTTCTAAAATAATTCAGATGCAGTAAGATTCCTATGTACAGATATGTTTTTATATGTGTGCCACTGGTAAAAGAAAAAAAAAACTAGATGAGTTTTAGATTCATACTTAGAATGAAAAACTTAGCTTTGTAGATATCAATAAACAGTTAACTGGGTGGTCAAAAATATACTGAGTTATTTTGCAGTGAAACACCAGCTGTAAAAATAACAATTTGAGTCACTGTTGAGGTAGCAAATATAATGTAACAGCAGAGACAAGATGACAGTTTGATGTGAAAAAATCCATCAACCCACATGGTTTGTGTGACATTGATTCTATGGAGTGGCTCTAACCTATCCATCCAGTGGAAATTTTATGAACTCAGACATCCAATGCTTTCAACTTTAGAGATAGAATAGTGGAAAAGAAAGAAAAAAATGTTTGGATTCATTTGATGATATATCAATTTTCAGCTTCCATGATTTATTAATGTGACAAGAAAGCACAATCAAATACCAAGTAATGTTGATGCTATTCTGTGGTGAGAAACAGTGTTAGTGGATCTTCAAAGCAACAGAGGGACAAGAATATAAGGAAGATGCAGCATGCATCTGTTTTCCATGAAACAAAACTGCTTTAAAAAGTGTTTTACACATTGAAGCTTCTAAATTTCAAATGGCTAGAGTATGTCCATTTGAAGTCTCATTCAAAAACAATATGATGAATAGTATATTTGCCAGACATGTACTCCATATTGAGGATAAAAAGATGAAAAATAAACAATTCTGATCTCAAGAACTAACGGCTAATTGTATCAACTGAGGTCTGATGATTTTTGATTGAACAACAGTTAGTACTATTTCTGAAAACACACCTTCTGAAGCCAGAGTGCTGAAGTTGGAATTCTGACACTTCTTCCTAATTAACTATGAGGCATCATACAAATTACTCAAACTCTGCGTGACTTCTACACAGTCTAAAAATGGAAGCAAGATACCTTTCTCATAAGATGTTTATAGGATTGAATAAGGAAATACTTACAAATACCTGAATACAGGACCTAGAATATAATAATAAGATGCTCAGTAATTGCTGTTTATGATTAGTGTTTATGTAAAACACTAATAGTAGTGATTCAGAAAGAGAGACTTGTGGGCACAGATGAAGGACTGCCTGAGTCTCTTCAGTGAAAAATAACTCGAAAATAATTTCCAGAGAAATTGCTTCTCCTGGAATCATGAAACTGAGTAGTAATTTCCCAGGATGCTAGATATGGAAGCATTTCAGCAGAGACGGCCACATGTTCAAAGGTAAAATAGATGAGAGTTTGGAACATAAAAACAAAGACAGTGGAAACTTGTAAGGAAATCTAGTAATCCACTTACTCAGATTCACTGATAAAATTTACTCTGTAAGAAAAATACTGAGAAGTTCTCAAAGCATGCTAAATTTTTGAAAACAGAAAAATCACACTCTTATAATAAACTAAATAATTTATAAATGTTTGAAAAAGATGAGAGTCATTCTAAAATTCATTGTCAAATTAGGAATAAAAAGACAATAGTGACCTATTGGAAAGTTAATCATAATATTTAGACTGATTCTAGAAAACTTACATTCAGAATTTTTATTCTTTTTTGGAAGAAAGCAAAACTGAAAAATCTAAATTATGATGAATTTTAGAAATGAGGCAGTATCAAATTGCAGTCAGTAAAACCCTAAACCAAGGAAAAATCCCTGCAGCAAATGTTTGAAAAATAAATATCAGTGGAGATGGTTTGTGTTAAATGCATATATGTTTTTAATAATGTCTTTCTTTACCAGATGTTCTTAATTGAACACTAATACTACAGATTGGTTAATACTCATTTAGTAAAAATGAAATATGCCTATTAAAATTGGAGGAAAATTCAGGAGAGAGCTAAGTTCAGTCAAAGAATAAAATATCATTGATGCTTTCCCGAAAGTACTAATCAGGATTCATAAACACAAAGAGTCATTGTTAGTAATGAAATTTTTTTTTGTTTTATTTTCTTTACAAGTACTTTCATTGGTTGACATAGTCCTCTAATTTATGTAGTTTTTTTGGACAACAAAAATATTAAGTTTCCAAGGGATGAAATGAAGTTTATGAGACCTCTTCATAAGTGCTTACCCTATTCCTGTTTCAACAAATTCTTAAAATTCAAATTATTAATCTTCCAATGTCAGAAACCTTCCATGATGTCTCCTGAGTTACTCAATGATACCTCTATATCTACATAGTATTGGTAAAAGGTATCTATTAAGTCATATTGTAGTATACAATTTATTAGCTTTTGTTTCAGAATGCATCTTAGATTATGAACTATTTAAAGATACTTCAATATCCTGCACAGTAGGTGTCAAGAGCATATCCCCAACTAATGTTCTGCTAGGTTAGCGAGATAGCTGGAAAAATTGCTTCTAAAACACAAATTCTATTACTAAAATGTTCTTTTGTACAAATATGTCATAACTTTCTCATTATCTGTAGAGGATAAAACTAATTCTATTTTTTGCTAATTTAAAAATAAAATGTCTTCTCTTGATTTATCATGCATTTTTTTTTTTTTTTTTTTTGCTGTAAACCACCTGAGGAACTTAATTTGAACCAGATTCCTGCTCTTACTACCTTCCTCATGTTTCAAGATTTCTGAGCTTTGATTCATGTTTTGCTCATGTACTAATCAGCTTTGTGCCACTGTAACAAAATACTGCAGATAAATAAACTAAAGGAAGGAAAGGTTTATTTTGGTCTACAATTTCAGATCTTGGTCAATTTACTCCATTGTTTCTGGGCCTGTGATGAGGCAGGGCACCAAGGTGGAAAGGGCATGATAAGGCTGCTCAATTCATGGCGTCCAGGAAGTCAGGGGAGGGTATGGAAAAGGGGGCCAGGGATAACATGGAAAGACCCATCCCACTGATCTCTTTCTGCCAACTAGGCCCCTAAAGTTTCTACCACCCCCAAAAAACACCAGTTAGGAACTTAACCTTCAACACATGAGCCTTTGAGGAACATTGCAGCCTGAAACTGTAACAGCTCATGACCTGTATTTAGGTATCTTTTATGGACCGGTTTTCTCCCCACTTCCTACATTTTTCTTAACTCTTTAGTCACGCTGAGGCATTTTTCATGAATGCTTTTCTCTGTGTAAGGAACTCAGCTGAACATCATGAGATCTGACATCAGAGTAGCTGCTTAGGACAACAAGACTAAGAATGAATGTAACATTGAGGCCTTCCAACACCTGCTGTGATGATGACTATGATGGAGTATGACTAACTACTTCCAGTTCCAGTTTTCTCCATGGGAATGGCACCAGTGGAGAATCAGGTGGATCAGAACAGGTAGAATAGGTGTAGAAGTGGTCTCACTTCAGAGGGAGCTCAAAATAAAATAGTAAGAAGAAGAAATGTTGTCTTAAATTTTCCTATTATGGCTCCTGCTTATAAAGAGGTCTCAGAAAGGTACTCCTGGGAGGCCTCTGATAAAGGTTTCCAATTAAAGATAAATGAATGGATTAGAAATGCAAATAAGCATAAGGGATGGTCAGCCAGGAGACCTGAGGCTGAGCGTACTCCAACAGAGACTGCATTGCACTGGTTGTCCTCCACATCAGCTGTGTGGGAGAGCATTTAGAGGAAGAACCCCTCTAATAGACTGTATTCAAGTCTGAAATATATCACACATAGCATTTTTAGCTGGTGCTGGACTCCTTATTCTGCAGCATTTCATCCAAAATTGACTAGTCTTATTCTTTAACTCCTAAGGTTCTTAAGGTTAATGCATCAATTACGGTTACTTAATGTGTTTTTCCAAGTAATATTTCTTGATTGGCTTTAGGGACCTCACAGATCCTATTTTCTGTCATTAAATTGTGTCAGAAGAAAAACCAGATGTTTCTTTCTTGAGTGTGTGTGTGTGTGTGTGTGTGTGTATGCAAATGGGGTGAGGGTTACATAAACAAAATTTGTAAATGCAATAGATTCTTAGTATCCTTGGAGGATTAGTTTCAAGACCCTCTAGGATACCTAAATCTGGGGACACTGAAGTTCTTTACATACAATGATATAGTATTTGTATACAACCTATGCATGGTGTTCTATGTCCTTTTACGTACAATACCTAAAAATATGGTCTATAAAATAGTTGTTATACTGTATTGTTTATGGACTGATGATGAGAACATACAGTATATGTTCAGTATAAAAGCAAATTTTTATCAAATGGTTTTGAACTGTAGTTGATTGAATCCATGTACACAGAAACTATATGTATAGAGGGCTGACTTTGCCTTGAATAGATTTTGTCCAATAACTATTATTAGTGATCACAAGGCCCAGGACATACACATGTTTTAAGTACTGGAGAACAAGACAACATAACAAATTTAGAAAGACAATGGGAGAAGAATAAAAATCCCAGAGTCTATTTTAATCAGAATGCTTCTTGAAATTTCCATGATCAATATCTGGAGATCAAAAATGATCATAAAGTGTTTCATTTTATCTGCATAACTATTAATCCTCAAAAAATGCCTAATTTCAAACACTATTGGATTAAACTTTAGGGAGAAGGTAATTTTTTGGATGTTCATAAAGAAGAAAGGAAAAGAATATCATATTTTTGTCAAATTATGTTCAATTCACTTCAACAAACTGTTCTAGATGGAATGTCTGCTTGGTAAACAGTGGAAGTTACTACATTATAATATAGTCTCTGTGTTAGCTTAGCACATACAGATGTGAACTCCCAAAGTGCTTCCAAATGTCTTTCTGCAATCAGTAAAAATAAAAATGCTTTTCCTTTTATTCAGACTCCATGTTGTTTTGCTGTGATTACATAAAAAATTCATTAATTCATAGGTCTAATGCTAGCTTTTCTCCCATCAGGTACATTGGGGAAAAAAAGACATTAAAGAGGAAAAAGAAGTTATTCTATTCAGATTAGTCAGATAAAAAAGGGGAAAAGTAACTGTAATTAAATTGGTAGTTTTGATGTGGTGACTACTAGGGAGAATCCACATGACAGAAAATTAATCATTTTGAAGTCTTAGTTCCCTGAACTGTAGAATTATTTTACTCAATTGACCAAGAAGACATAATTTAGGGATAAATGACAAAACCATTTTTACTTATTCAAAATATCTTATCTTTACTTTATAGATATTTTTATTACCTATGTAGACTTTTCACATAGGAGAATTTTTGTTTTATTTTATTCTAAGTTGAAAACCATCTGAAATAATTAAATGAAGAATTTCAGGCTAGTAGTCTTTTGGTAACAATGTCATTTTTAAATATTATGCAGCACCTCTAATTACTATAGAAAATGACCAATATTCTCAGACTTAAGACTTAAAAAAATGATTTGTTCTTGATTTAGTTTTACTGTTAATAAAATAGTAGAAAGTACCAGAAATTCCCTTTGAATTAAGTTGCATTCTCATTCATTGAAGGAAACTATTTTAATCTGTGTGGATTTGATTTTAAAATTTTGGTGGGCATATATTATTTGTTATCATCTCTACAAAACCTACCACCATATTTTATATGTGGCAAGTGCTTAATAAATTCTCATTTAGTTATTTATTCCATAATGTGTGTATTTTTGGTATATCTTAAAATGGCCCCTTAATGATTCCACACTTTCTCTGAAACATCAGCATCAAAAATGTAGATTTGTAATTGACATCAGCTAAAATCCTAGCAACTCAGAGCCAAGTTTTCTCTATTGGGTAATAGAGTATTGTCTCTCCCCATACAAACAGAGTTTATCATTATGCATTTTCACTTTTCAAACTGCCTGAACAGTTCAGAGAAAAACTAACAAATCAGTGTAATTCTTAAAAGAAACAAAACATCAAAAAATAGTCTTGTCAACTTACCAAGTTTCTTTTAGAAGACACTTTTAAGAGCTGAATTACTCCAAGCTAATTTTATGATGGATGAAACAGTCACATCAAATGAAATAAATCATTTTCCCTTTACAGAAATTACTTTAAAATTTTTATCTAGTGTAAAGAAGCTCAGTAAATACAAAAAAGCATCTATCAGTTCCCTCTTCTAAAAAAAGCAAATCTAAGGGATTTAAAAACATTATTTTACAGACCAGGGATACATAAAATCTGATTTCAAGAGTATCTATTTGATGTGGAACTGAAAGGCCATGCAATTACTGGTAATTCCTCATCGATGAATAGTTGAAAAGCGTTAGAATTTCCCATTCCCATTTTTGACTAAAGAGAACTGGGTCTTCTCATTTTCATGGGAAGTTGTCTAGAGAACTATATAAAATATAGTGGTAGGTATTGTAGAGAGAATATGGTAGGTGTATAGAGAGGCTTTGGCATGAGTGTCCATGATGAACCAATTCTTTAAAGATACTTTTGATATTAAACTATCCTGTGGAAACTCCAAATAAAGCATGTGTGTCAGACTTTTGTTCTTACACCTGTGGGGGGGGGCTTCTTTTTTTGTATGAGAATATGTAGGGGTTTCTTGCCTTTAAAATTTAAACTTCCGTTTTTATGATTTCCCTTCTCTCTCATTTACTCATCTCTTTGAGAAAACAGTTTCCCAAAAACCACAGTTAGACATCATAAGTACTCTGGTATTCTTTTCTTAAATGCATGAGACTATGTGGGAAAAGTTAGATTCAATTTACTTAAGTTATAGATATGTCTTCTCAATATACCCAAGAACTATGAGGTGACCTAAGTATTCTCAAAGCCATTTCAAAAATATAGAGCATATGTGAATTATTCTTTTTTCTTTTTTATTTATAAATGAATACATTACAATTCTTACTATACATATAGAGCACAATTTTTTCATTTCTTGGTTGTATACAAAGTATATTCACACCAATTTGTGTCTTCATACATGTACTTTGGATAATAATGTCAATCACATTCCACCATCATTTCTAATCCGATACCCCCTCCCTTCACCTCCCACCCCTATGCCATATCTGAAGTTCATCTATTTCTCCGACTCTCCCCATCTCTTCCTCAGTATGAATTAGCCTCCTTATATCAGAGAAAACATTCACCAGTTGTTTTTTTTAGGATTGGCTAAATTCACTTAGAATTATCTTCTTTAACTCCATCCATTTACCTGCACATGCCAGGATTTTATTCTCTTTTATTGATGAGTAATATTACATTATGTATATATGCCACATTTTTTAATCCATTCATCTATTAAAGGACATCAAGGTTGGTTCACATTTTAGCTATTGTGAATTGTGCTGCTATAAACATTGATGTGGCTATGACCCTGTAGTATGCTGCTTTTAAGTCCTTTAGGTATAGCCCAAGGAGAGAGATACCTGCATAAAATGGTGGTTTTATTCCCAATTTTCTAAGAAATCTCCATAGTGCTTTCCATATTGGCTGCACCAATTTGCAGTCCCACCAACAGTGTATGAATGTACTTTTTCCCCCACATACTTGCCAACACTCACTGTTGTTTGTCTTCATAATAGCTGCCATTCTAACTGGGGTGAGATGAAATCTAAGAGTAGTTTTGAATTGCATTTCTCTAATTGCTAGTGATGATGAACATTTTTTCAAATATTTGTTGATTGATTGTATATCATCTTCTGAGTAGTGTCCATTCAGGACCTTGGCCCAGTTATTGATTTGGTTATTTGTTTTTTTTTAGTGCTTAGCTTTTTGAGTTCTTTACATACTCTAGAGATTAGTGCTATATCTTATGTGTGAGGGGTAAAGATTTGCTCCCAAGATGTAGGCTCTCTATTCACCTCACAGATTGTTTCTTTTGCTAAGAAGAAACTTTTTAGTTTGAGTCCGTCCCATTTATTGATTCTTGATTTTAATTCTTGCACCAAAGGTGTCATATTAAGGAATTTGGGGCCTAATTCTACATGATGGAGATTAGGGCCTACTTTTTCTTCTAAAATCCCAATGACGTTCTTCATAGAAATAGAAAAAGCAGTCATAAAATTCATCTGGAAAAAATAAGACACCCAGAATAGCTACAGCAATCCTTAGCAGGAAGAGTGAAGCAGGTGACATCACTATATCAGACCTTAAACTATACTACAGAGAAATAGTAACAAAAACAGCATGGTATTGGCACCAAAACAGACTGGTAGACTAATGGTACAGAATAGAGGACACAGAGGCTAACCCTCAAAATTACAAGTATCTTATATTAGACAAAGTTGCCAAAAACATGCATTGCATAAAAGGTAGCCTCTCCAACAAATGGTGCTGGGAAAACTGAAAATGCAAATGCAACAAAATGAAATTAAACACCTATCTCTCACCATGAACAAAACTCAACTCAAAGTGGATCAAGGACCTAGGAATAAAACCAGAGACCCTGTGTCTAATAGTGAATAGGTCTTTAACCACTTGGCATTCTCTGTTAATTTACATAGAACCTCAATATCACCCTGAGTCTATCACTCAAGCTGTTTTTCTATAAGATTAAGAAAAGTCACACAATATTGAAGTGGCGTTGAAGGATTTACACTACCCAATTTCAAGGTTTACAATATAGGTAAAGCAATCAAGGCAGTGTAGTAGTTGTGAAAGAATGAAAGAAATATATTACAAAGCCTAAAAGTAGACCCTCAAAATATAGTTAATTGGGCTTTGACAAAGACTCAAAAGCAATTCAGTGGGAAAAGGATGATCTTTTCAACAAATGGTGCTAGAAAAATTAGACACTTAGATAGGTAGCTACCCATCTATCCAACTATCAATCCTATAGGCAGAACATAGTTTCACAAAATTTAATGCAGGTGGCATTAGCTGTAGTAATGTATTTTTAAATATAGCAGCAAAGTAAAACCCATAAATAATCAATAAATTGGACATTGTTAAAATTAAAACTAAAAGTATAAACTTCCACTGTGGGAAATACACTCTTACAAAAAGGAAATAACATCTCACACTCTGGGAGAGTGTATTAACAAAATATATTTTTGATAAGTAACATGTATCAACAATATACAAATAATTCTTAACGATTTAAACAACAGAAAGAAAATTTTTCAATTAAAAATTGACAAAAGATATAAGTATATATTTTGTCAAGTAAGATGTATAAATTATAAACATATGAAAATGTGCTCAGTGTAATTTATCAGTAGGGAATTACAATACAACTGTAATGGGCTATATGTAATGTATGAAAATGGATAAAGTACAAAAGTTAAAAAGTGAAGATGTTACTACCTAGTGAGCATGTGATACAAGAAAAAATCTCTGCTATTTCTGGTGGAAGTTACTTCTGGTGGAAAGTAGTAAATCACTTCTGAAGACAGTTTATTACAAATTTGGCAATTTATTACAAATCTAAACATAATCTTAGCATATAATCATCTCAAGCATATACCCAACTGGCTTGAAAATATATGCCCACCCAAAAACCTGTGTGTAAATGTTAATAGCATCATTAATCTTAATTACCATAAATTGCAACCAAGATGATCTTCCAGGGGAAGTGAAAAAAAATTCAATGATGAATAAAATGAATCCTTAATGCTTACCAGTAAATTACATGAGCCACCCAGAAAAAGATACATGTTATGTATACAAAATACAGAATATTATTGAAAAGAGAAAAAAAACCCATAAATACAGTAAAGAATTAGCCATTGAGAGACTACAGGAGGGCAGAGGAAAGTTGAACAAATTAAAAATGGAGCCCAAAGGAATTTTTAGGGTGCAGAAATTATGCTCTAGGATACTGTAATGGTGAATGAATGACATAATATGTGTGTCAAAATTCGTTAATATTACACAAACATAAACTGCATTGTACACAAATTTATAACAAAAGTGATTTAGTGTTGAGAGCCACAGTTTAGTTGGAATGAGGCCTGGCATTTTGCTAGAGGGAATGGTTGAAAGGTGACCCTGCTCCAGGAATAGGGCGGCTCCAGGATTAGGGTGGATCCTGCTGCCTCTGGCCCCAGCTACTTTGGAGTATATGATACATCTTCCTCAGCAAAACATCGAGGGATGGGCTGGGGCCACAGCTCAGTGGCAGAGCACTTGCCTAGCATGTATGAGGCACTGGGTTTGATCCTTACCATAATGCAAAAATAAATAAAATAAATGTATGCTCTCCATCTACAACTACAAAAAAATTAAAAATAAAAACAATGAGGGAAAATTTATCTGAGGGACGAAATTTCAGAGATAGATAAACCTATTATCATGTTTAAATTTTTTGGGATACTGATTGAAACAAAGAATTCATAATAATGAGTAAATAAATCTTGTACAGACAGTATGTTGATTCTCACATAAAACACAACCAAGTTTCCTTTTTTATTAGCTTCTTACATTAATATGTTGCATTTATTACAGTTAATGAACTGATATTAATACATTAGTATTAAATTTTCCACTTTATTAAGGTTTCTTTAGCTTTTACTTTCATTTTTTTTCTGCCTCAGTATATCATCCAGGGTTTTATATATGGGACATATCACATTCTTACCTCCTTAGGTTTAACTTTGTTGTGACAACTTCTCATAATTTCATTGTGGTGTTAATGAACTTCACAGTTCTGAGGAATGTTTTTTCCTGAACAGATTGGTGTTATGGCTTTTTGTAAGCAAGCCACAGGTGTATAGTACCTTTTATGACATCATTTTAATGGTACATACTTTCAATACAACTTATTACTATTGATGTTGACCTTGATCACCTTGCTGTGATAATGATAAGTTTCTGCTGTGCACAGATATTGTTTTTTTTTCCCCCTCTGCATTATTCAGAGAGAGATACCACTCTGCATCCCATGCTTCAGGAATTCAGAATTATGTTCTGCATCCTTGAGGTCAGAATATCCACAGGAATTAGTTGGATTTCTTTTTTTTGCAAAGGAGACTTGCTTCTTTTAAAATTTTAATTATTCAACAATCATTTATTTAAATCGATATGGCATTGTGAATATTTATTTTATATTTTGGATTATAATTACATTTTTTTTCTCCTTTTTCTTCCTTCACTGGTGCATCAACTTTTCTAGATCCCCTCAACTACACTAGTTAAGAAATATATATGCATAGATTAAGCTTCATATACACCTATATGTAAATATATTTAAATATAATGTCTATATCCACATTTAGCAACACATGAGTCCATGCTGATGTCTCCAAATGTAGTTCATTATCACATACTAATTCTTGCCCACTTCCCTTACTTACTTGTGAACTCCCACTGCAACATGAAGAACCTGGCTCACAGCCTCTGCCATCCATTTATTTAATTCTAATACACACATGTAACAAAATCAGGGATGTAAATCCACATCTATAAGGGAGATACTAAAAAGTAGATCATATTACTTAGGTAGTTTCTTTTAGTTTTACAAACTCTTCTCCTTTCCAAAGTTACTTAAGTCAGCAACTCTCTCCCAATCCGCATCAATCCTTAAGTTTCTTTCATACATTTGTAATATGGTTAGATTGCACCGTCATATTTTGGATTTCATCCAGGAATTTTCCTGACTACGAAATTGCCGCAGTCTAGCTGGGCACAAAATAACCGAGCCGCCACACAGCCTTGTAGGTTCAAACAGCAACTCTTTTATTTCCAAACTCTCACTGGCACTCTATACACACTTCCCGGGAATCCACTCCCTCCACCGGGTTCCCATTGAGTTCTCACGGGGGTTCCGGGATCTCCTACTTGAGAAACTGGATTCATTTATAAATAAATTTATAAAGAGGAACTTCTTTATCAATAATTTATTTGCTCTAATGCAAAAGTTATATAGAAACAGCAGGGTCAATACTGGATTTTTCAATGTATTTATCAAAGTTTTAACATACATTTTTAAAAAACAATTGTAATAAAAATTATATTCTATATAAATTTATTAGAAAAACTTGTTTAATGGATTCAGAAGCATATTGTACACACATAGATACACATGTATGCAAAATTGGTTTAGATAAGAAAACATGATTTAACTTTGCTTTTCTCTGAAAAATTAAGAAAAACTCCAGTAAGATCACAAATATGAGAAAAAAAATCTTATGATTCAGTGATACTTCTCTAAATAGTTGCTTTTCTTTGTGTCATTCTCCTTCTCCTTTGTCAGCAGAGATCAAGAAGCTACAACATGAATTTATTTCCCTAACATTTACTCTTCTGTACCCTTCTAACAAGTGCTTTAGATGTTCCCTCTGAGAAGGTTTCCTCACTTTCCTTAAACACTGATGTTCTCCAGAATTCTAGTTGTAGATGTTTTCTTCTCTTTTCATGGTTCTGTACCCTCCCCATATCTGCTTTTCCCTGTGTTTAGTAACACCCTGTAAGATAATTGCTTCAAAACATTTACCACCAACAATATTGCTTTTCCTGATCTCTAGATCCCCCTACATAGCATCTGTATCTAAGATATCTTTGGAAACTGCCAAGTTTTCCACTATTCATGGAAAACCTCATTGTGAATAGATTCTTTTCTACCAGATAAAGTCCTGAAATAAAATTTGTTTTCTAAAACAATTTGTTTCTTAAATGGGACATAATCTGTATTGGCCATTAAGAACTAATCCTGTATTCATATTGTTTTGGTCATTATTACATAATAAATTGCTTCTTTGCTTTTTATAATGTTCATCAACATGGCAAAATTTCATACAAATCTTGCAGTACACATAATAGGTGATATTAAAATCTCATTGTTTTTCATTCTTAACCGAAGAATATTTTCCAATGATGTCACACATTTTTAAGACTAAGACTGTGACTGAGATTCTTTAGAACACACTCTAGGAAAGCTTTGTCTATACCGATATTATTTCTTTGGCAAGGACTCTTAGAGAAGCTGTTTAATCTGAACTGCTTCTGTTGCCCTTAAATTGGTGGTGGAAATCAATAATTAACAAGTGAAATCCTTGATGTTCAAGTAGAAAATGACCCTGGAGACATATTTGGGAAGAATGTGAGTTCTTCTATTGTTTAACTGAATAATCTGATGAACTCTGCTGCTACCATTTCTTATGATAAGAACCATTGCTTGTTTTATAAAAGCCAAAGAGGGCACAATAAAAGTTCAAATGTATGTCTCAATATCAAAAAGTGAAAAAGAAGCTGTAAGGGAACATGTGCAAAATCAGATAATCTGCTTACAATAAGTATTTCTATGTTTCTTTAAGGTATTTAATTAAATTAGAATTTTGCATCTAGCTTTGTTTTACTACTTTGTGCTATTATTTTGCTGTTGTTCACATGGGAATTCAACACATATGAAATAAGATTGTTCATGCTTTTTATCATAAAGGTAACAACCACAGGCAAAATGGAAACAATACATTTTTTTGTCCTTTTAAGCATAATGACATGGACTCACTGCATAATCTTATTTTCTTTTTATTTCTAATATTGGTTTCCTTTGTAGATATGGGGATTTGCATATTAAAAGAGTATTCTTAAAATAATTTCTTTTCTGAAACTAGCTGTTGTTTTTCCTTCTACGACCACACCACTACAATAGATCAAAAAATATTAATGCCCCCAATTTTCTTTGTTTGTTTTCCTTCTTAGTCAAATGTTTCCAAATCCCTAACATTAACAGAATTAATAGAGAAAAATATCAAAGTTAATGAGATCAACTAGAATATATATTGCATTTCAAACCTATGTAAATGTTTTCACATTAAAGTTAGATCAAAAAATTCAGTTACCTAAGTAAATAGACAAAACAAAATTTAAAATCTCATGGAAAAACTTTCTCATTATCCTTAAAGGGGACAAACCCTTAGTTATGATTAAGTAAAATCTCTCCCAGAATTAAACTCCACAGAAAAATGTTTTATAAACTGGTATACCTAGGAAATATGTCATTATTTTTCCTCTAATAGTTTCTATAGAAACTTGAAGGAAAGATGATGAAAAGGAGCAAGATAAAGAGTAAGAATTGAAAGAAAATATTTATAGTATGTGATATGTGTTTTATGAGGATATGAGGGCTGCATCTAACTATGCTCTAATGATAAACTTTTTGGTGACACTTTAAAGTTAAGGAAAATCAAAGACACCAGGTGCATTATTGAACAAATAACACCTATGAACCTATGTTCTCTAATCTGAATGATTTTAAAAATGTAAAACAAAAGAGAAACTGCAATAGGATTGGATCTCCTGTCAACCAACTGATTTTTCAGAGTTAAGATATTTGTGTAAATTTAGATTGAATAGTTTTAACTTGTTAGTAACAAAGAACTGTTTTTTTTTTATTTGTTCCAATTAGTTATACAGTAGAATTGCATTTTGACACTTCATACATAAATGGAGTACAACTTCTCATTTTTCTAGTTGTACATGATGTAGAATCACACCTGTTGTGTAATCACATATGTTTATAGGGTAATAATGTCTAATTCATTCTATTATCCTTTCTACCCTATATTCCCCTCCCTTCCCTTCACTCCCCTCTGCCTACTCCAAAGTACCTCTATTTTCCCTAGACCTCTGCCCACCTCTGCTTGTGAATTAGTATCTGCACATTGGAGAAAACATTTGCCCTTTGGTTTGGGGTGATTGGTTTATTTTGCTTAGCATGATATTCTCTAGCTCTATCCATTCTCTGGCAAATGTCATAATTTCATTCATCTTTAAGGCTGAGTAATATTCCATTGTGTGTATATATTGTCTGCATCTTTCAGGTTTGGGCCATGCTGTCTTATATACAGTTAGAAAACAAATAAAATAAATATCATACCATGATTTTTAAAAGTTTTCAAAGTTTCTTTCTCCTTATTAGACTTCTTGACATATAACACTTTATACTTACCACTTATTATCTTCCAGTTCCAACTCTTTCCATGACAAAATGGAAAGGAATCAATTTTGTCTATAACTTTATGTCCATACAAAGTCTTAAGGAAAACAGACAGCCTTATGCAGAGCAGAGAACATGTCTAAGTGCAAGATGTCAGAGGAGAATAGAATCTATCTTGAATATAAAACTCCTTAATTTAATTTTCAACCTAGAAATTATTTATTACATTAATTTTTAGTATATTCAGAAAATATTGTGGCATACTTACCATAGGGCAGAGCTCTGCTTCATACTGAAGGCAATGTTGCAAGATATGCATAAGATCCCCTGCCTTCCACAAGGAACATACAGCATAATGAGTGAGTTGGGCATTGAACACAAAGTAATCATGTAAATATTAACTAGTAAGAAGTACAAAAGGCAGCATAACTTTTTACTAAGGATTTCATTGTGACGATGTAAGGTGCTCTACAAGGCATGGAAGAATTGCTTGAAGAAGTAAAATTTGGCCTCTCCTGAATGGTGAATAGGATTGAGCTAGTGAAAGGCAAAAAATTTTTCTTACCTGTTTGCTCTGTAAAACATGGGAGTCTTTTAGTAGAGAACAAATCCACTTTGGGTTGAAGATAAAGCATTATTCTTGAAAGAAAAAAACAAAATGACTTTAAATGCAATTGAAAAACTACTAAATGGTTGATATTTAATGTTCTAGACAGAGAAGAAATGGATATTGGAGGCAAAGTTGAGGCTAAAAAGACAGATCCTTGGGCTATCTGTTGAGAGAAATAAAAAAAAAGGAACATAAGGAGAAATAAATATATATGCAAATTCAATTGAGTTCCCATCAATAACCACACTATATAAGACACTGTAGAAGATACTGACACAACCTATAAGAATTACTAGTAGATTGGGTAGAGACAGGTGATTGGGGGGGAGGGGAGGGGAGGGAGGATAGGAAGGGCAGCAGAATACAATAGACACTAGTATTGCTGTATGTATATACGTGGCTGTATAACCAATGTGATCTTGCAATCTGTACACATGGAAAAATGAGAATTCATACCCCATTTGAATCAAATGTATGATATGTCAAGATCATTGTATTGTCGTGAGCAACTAATAAAAAAAGAGAATTACTAGCTCCCAAGTGTGTTAGAATATGTTAAGGTTATTGTCCAATCAACACACTCTGTTTAAGCAATACGGTAAATTTAATGCAAGACGATTTAGCAAGATAAATTAGAACAACAACAACAACAATACATAGTCTTCTCAGGAAATTAAAGAGGGTTCCTAGAGTACAGACAACCTCAGAGAGACATTAACAAAGATGTTGTTTATTATTTTTTGATTAATTTGTCAAGTGAAGCCTTTCCTAGTATTGGCCAAATACACTCTCTACAATTTTATTTTGTTATGTTATTATTTTTTACCTAAGTTTCTTAAGTCTATGAGATCTTGGCTACTTGACTACAAAAGATCTAGTTTTGTTCAGAATCATTCAGATACACTCTCGTTTCCTTCCTTGGGCAAAAGATGTGCCTTGAAACTAGTGGGTTTAAGAACCAGGTATGCCTGGCATTGGTAAACATTCCAGTAAATAAAAATAGATAAATTTTTAGTATAGGTTACTTTGAATAGTAGGTACAAACTGTAGTGTGAAGGGGCAGTGACAATGAAATTCTGTCTTCTTATTTCTAATAGGAATATGCATGTCACCATCAATAACATAACTGTGAGAAACCTTAGACACTTGTTCCTTGTCTCTACAGTCATCTGACTTCCAAAAAGTACCATATGTTCAGTTAAATATATTTTGAATTTTATGTGTGTAAAAGGAGATGTTCTTCCTCAAAATTCATAATTTAACCTACAATCTAAAATTTTCTGAAGTGTAAATATTTTATACACTAATACAATTATTTAGCATATGTGGACAAGATGATTAACGTGTATCTAAAACAATTTGAGCTGTAAAAAACAGTAAAGTACAATCAATATACAGTAGGCTGTCTGGGCTCAATATATAGTATGCTATCTCTGTACTAGAAGCTGTGTTAGCAAGTATTATAGAAAGTATAATATTTAGGATGTAGAATACCGAGTTATTGTAGTACCTACAAAGTCAAGGGCATAAGGTTGGATTCATATATGAAGTAATATTTTAACTGGCATTTGAAACAAAATAAATCACTCACTAGACAAAGATTACTGTGGGACACATAAAAAAATGATAGTCTAAATTAAAAACAAACAATATGTGTCAAATCTAGCAGAGTAAGAGAATAAGATATTAGAATAACTATAAGAAGTCTGGTGAAAGTTGTAGAATTTAAGAGCTAGGTACAAAGGAAAGGAGTAAAGAAGAATTAAACAGGAAAAAAACCCTCAAGGCCTTGAAAGCCACATTAATAAGTTGAAATCCCTACTTCAGTAATACGGAATCACTCAAGTGTTGAAAGTTAAGAAATTCTATAATCATTTTTGCATTTTATAGTCATAATTCTATCTGAAGTATGTAGAATTGTTTTGTGAAAAGAACAATTTGGTCAAAAGTCCAAATAACATTTGTTGATGTCCTAAATCATGGGTAAGTTGTAGAGAGAAAAAATAATAATTCATAATCCTGATATACTATAGTTTAATTTATCTTTACATTAATTTGCATATTTAAATAAAATTCTTATTTGTTTCAGAAATAGTAAACATATTTATGGATTTACAACATCAAAATGTTTCAAGCTCTTTTTCTCCCTTGTAAATTGGGATACCACTAATAGTAAAAATAGAAATAGCACTTGTTTTTCTATTAAGAATTCATAGGGGAGGTCATACTTCAATAGCTTCTCAAAGAATAGTTAGGATATAGACATGGGAAAATTAAGGGTAAGGCCTTTCTGTGTAAACTGCAAATGATATGCAAACACTAAGTATAAGTTGGGCACCATCATTTAGGGTTACAAATGGGACAGAGTGAAAAGTAAATGATTTTAATATCAGTTTGTAAATGATTTCAATATCACTCAGAATATTTTCAATTAATTTTGTGGACAAGTAGTAACTAGTAAAATTTTTTGAGGGGAGTACACACTGAGCTTAGTGCAAAAGAAATGACTTTTTAACCTTACTAAAGGAAATGAAAATCCAGATAACGTTAGACCACCCACTAAAGCAAAACCTAAATAACAATGTTTATGATTTTAAAAGAAAATATTGCATCTTAAGATATAATATTTGGTGTTTTTAAAACATTCCAATCTTTGATGCAAATTTTCTAGGTTTTAACTATAAAAATTAAGCTTTTAACAATGTAAATTTTAATTTTAATAAAAGAAAATATTATGAAACAGACAAAATCTTTGAATATCCAAACGATAAGCAATAAGAAGCAGTATACATTCAAAGAATAAAAAAAGTCTCACCAATTCAGCACCAATTCAGCAAACACATGTGTTTGTTCTGAGTATTTTTTTTCAAAAGATTCTGCTGAATCCATAAAATTTGAGTTTTCTTGTAAAATATGTTGAATGCTTATTCTTTCAAAAACAGTGTTCTATTACAAACAACAGGAACAAAACCTATCAAGATATTGTGAAATCAGCTTGACCAACTTTATCACACCCCTGGATATTAATAAAAGTGCAAACATAGTGTTGCTGTTTTTCTTGTCTCCAGTAAGAGTAGAAATAGCCAAAGGGGAGAAAAATTTTACAAGAGGTACCAAAGTTAAAACATAATCCAAGTCCACATTTTTGATGACTTGGTAGTGAAATCTGTTACCTGGATCCCAAAAGAAATGTCCATGTAATCACTTATAAACCAAATACCTCCACCTGAGCTCAGTCCATAAATGGGAGGAAATAAAGGAAGAGGGACTGTTGGGTCCCTTTGGAACTGTTTCTCAAATGTTTTTGCATAACAACTACATGAAAAACTTGCTAAATATTCCAGCTTCTATAAATTACATTATACTTGGCATTGATGTTGCCCCAAATATGCATTTTCACAATCCCCTGGATGATTCTGATATGACACCAGATCAGTACTAAGAAATATAATTAAAACCATGCAAATAATCAGAACTTAAATCTTGCTCAAATTTAAAGATGATTTTCTAAAATTTTCTCTCTTAACTGGCTCTGTGCTCTGGCTCATCTTAATGTTTAGTGGATATCAACAGCTATGGCTAAAACACTAAGCAATCTATGGGTCCAGTAGTGTTCCAGGCACTTTATGTGCTTTGACTATTTTTAAGATCTGAAACAACTCTATGGTGCAGATCTTATCAGTATTATACCCAATTCACAGATAAGTTAATGGAAGGCAAGAGACAGAAAATAGATTGCCAGAGGTCAGACCTTAGTAAGTAGCAGAGTAAGAATTTCAGTCCAACTTACCTGGAGGAGTTCTTAATTATAGTGCTGTTTTGTTGTTGATGTTATTGTTTTGTTTTTTTCAGTACTAGGGGTTGAACCAAGGGACACTCTCCTTCTGCCATGTTCACAGTCCTCCACACCCTGTTTTTTGTTGAGACCGGGTCTCCCTAAACTGCTGGGTCTTGCTTCAATTTTGCAATCCTTCAGCCTCAGCTTCATGAGTTGCTTAGATTACAGGCACAGGCACCGTGCCCATCTCATGGTGTTGTCTTAAGAGGAACAAGTAAAATGAAAGTAGAAAAGCAGAAGAAAAGAGGGCGCCTGGGAATTACCTTTTTCTATCATGTATCAATTTTCTGTGTCTAAATTCCGAGATTCCCTTGATATTTGTCTTCCTGGTAGCTTTAGCCATGGGAGGTAACTATGGGAGATTGCAGGGTAACAAGAGGGAAATGCTAGTATATTTTCCTCCCTATTTATGCAGCATCTCTAAAATAATTGTGTCATGTGTATGGTCCACCTCCAGCCTGGCACCTTTACCATGGATCAAATCTATACTAGGTGACACCAACATCTGGCCTCGTATACTAACATCCAGGCCTTTAATTCTTCCCTTCTTAGTTTGCAACTTCCTATGGTTACAAATCATTATGTTGCCTTAGTTTCCTAGTTTGATCTTTCAGTTTTTCTAACTGTAAGTAATTCTATGTATTTACTCTATTAAGCTATCTGGTACAAGTTTTGTTTTCTTAATTAAACAGACTGAACACGGCGATGATATGGTGCAGTAAAACTGAATAAAATGAAATAAAATAAAGCAACAAATAGTGATCTAGAAGCTTTACAAAACATTCCTTTTAATTTTATATTACTTAAGATATGAAAGTGTATTCTCCTGTAATGTCTGCCCACTAGACCAGTTAAATATCTTATTATTGCTATTTAAATAAGCAATAATGCGACTTAAAAAAGAAACATGAATTGTTTATAAAAATAAGAAATTAAATCTCCTGCCTCCTCAGATCTCATTAAGCTGCTCTCCTCAGATCTTAAAATTTACCTATTACAGTAAACTAAGACAGTATGCCCTCCTTTTCTGTGGAGGATTACATTCCAAGACCCCAGAGGACGCCTGAAACTATAGACAGTACCAAATGCTATATACACTTTGTATTTCTTCTATTTATGAGAAAATTCAACTTATAACATAGTCACAGTAAGAGATTAACAATAAGTAATGATAAAATAGAGCAATAAAACAACATATTATAATAGATGTTATGTGAATATTTACAACAAGTCTTCACTTGTTGGTGATGTGAGAAGATACAATGAATATGGAGATATTGGAAAGTGTTTGAAGAAGATTTTGTGAAAGAGTTTTAGGGCACTAAAAGTCACTTGAGCCCAACAGCTCTGATACTGTGGCAGTTAGTCAGATAAGTAAAGAGGTTGGTGAGTGACTCAGAGGCAATTACTACACATGCAGGATGGATGCAGTGGATGCAGAGATGATTCCCGTTCTGAGTGAGACAGAGCAGGATGCAACAGGACAGCGTGAGATTTCATCATACTATTCAAATGGTCTGAAATTTAAAATCTACAAATTATTTCTGAAATTTTCTATTCAATATTTTTGGAACAAAGTTGACAGTTGGTAACTGAAATTGTGAAAGCAGAAACTGTGGATAAGAAGAAGCTACTGTATTATCCTGTTTCTGTATGTAAACTTATTCCAGAAAACACTCTTATCTCCCAGAACTGTACCAACATTAAGAATAAAAGGAGATATACATGATATATAATATATATAATCTACTAGAGGGGATACAACATTCAGAGAAAGAATTTTCAATAATTTCAGAGGATGGAAAGTGGTTGTTTGTGAGATATTTCTATTAATCAAGTAAAACAGGAAAAATTACTACATTAAAAGAATCTTTAAAAAAAGTTACCCATTTTTTTTCACTGAATCCCTGAGAGGCTCTTGTTGGCACTAGGAAAATAGAGACTGTAGTCTAATAGTCTGATGAAGACTTTTTATTTGAGATGGATCCCAGAAAATTTACCATCTTATGAAGACAATGAACTATTCACACTACTCAGTAGTTCATACAGGAAACATTGTTCTAATCTGAGAATAATTGTACTGAAATGATGTGCAAATAAAGAATACTAGAAACAGTGGAAGTATTACCTGCCCCCTTATGTCTGCTCCCATAAAATCAGCAGTAAGTATCTTATTACAACAGAAAGCTAGATGGTTTTCTCTTGGAAATACCCACTGTACTTCCAAGAAAAAACTTTCAAGTACTGACAAATGAGAATGTTTTGAGGAAAAGCTATCTTCTAGGTTTTTATTACATACAGTAGGAGATAAGATCAGAATGCATGCCAGGATAAGACTAAGTAGAAAAACTTTGCTGAGTATTTTTTACTATGCCCTAAAACACTTCTCATTCTGGTTCACAAGCCATAGGTCAAGGTTGTATTTGCTATATCAACATATTTTCTTGGTGTACAGTTTGACAAGTGGGGGTAGAGTGGTGGGAGGACACCTGTTAGAGGTTAGAAGTTTGAAGGGAAAGGAGGTAAGTGTATTTTGTGTATTTTTTTTTTTTTGCTCGTTAGCTAAGACCAACTGAAGTCTGCATTGCAGCTAGACTTTTAGCCTCTATTCAATACTACTTTTTCCCCAGTGATGTTGATCCTGGCCCTGACAGTACTCCTTAACAAACATCGCTAGTCTCAGAATCTTCTTCCCTAGCAAATTCATTCTACAAAACCCAACTATTGATTGTTGGTTTCCATGAACTCTAATTACACCTCTGGAAATAGAGCCAATTGCCCAATTTCAATGGCCTGTTTATTGACACTGGGGAATTTATTTACAGTCATGTAAGATATTCTGTTTTCTCTGAGTGACATAAAGACTTTTGGATGAAAGTATGTCATGATAGTGTTTAAACTGGAATGACTGCTGTATGAAGAATATACTCTAGGAAGGCAAGGGCATAAGGACTGAGCTAGGAAGTCATCGCAATTGTCCAGATATAAGCTCATGACAGCTTAGAGCAGTGTTTGGTGTTAGTAAGAATCAGTTTGATTTGTGACACGTGTTGAAAGTAGAACATATCATATTTATCAGAAGGTAAAATGTCAGAAAGAGACCAATCATGTATAATTCCCCAATTGCTTGCAATTAGACAATTAGAATACTGAAGTTCTATTTACAGAAATAGATATGGTGGACAGAATTGCAAATAAGATACAAAAATTAGAAGTTCTCCTGTGTGTGTATGTGTTTGGTGGGGGTGGGGTACTAGGGGTCAAACTCAGGGACACTTTACCACTGAGCTATATCCATTGTTCTTTTATTTTTTTCCTGAGATAAGTTGCTAAGACTTGGTTCAAACTTGGAATCCTCCTGCCTCAGCCTCTCAAACCTCTGGGGGTACAAGTATTTGCCTCTGCACTGGCCTAGAATTTCACTTTTGAATGCAAACTCTTAGATTCTTTTGGATAGCAACTAGAAATGTCAGCTAGACTAGAAATCATTAACAAGAGAAACTTAAGAAAGTATACAAATATATGGAAGTTAAACAACATGCTCCTGAACAAGCAATGGGGATTAATTCCAAATCAAGGAATTAACTAAGAAGAAAACTTTAAAATTTTAATTTATACTCTGGATAAAAATACTGGAAACACAAAATAAAACATGTATGGAATACAGGTAAAGCAATTATTTTTGCACACAATAAACCAGAAAATAAATAACAAACCAAGCCAAGATTTAATAAATGGAAAGAAATAATAAAGATTAGATCAGATATAATTTACAGAGATTAAATCTATATATTTAGATATATAGAAAAGACAAATAAAACAAAGAGTTGGTTTTGAAAAATATTTTAAAAAGTTGAAAATATGTGCTAGTCTAACAAAAAAAGAGAAATTCAAATAAAAAAATGAGAAAAATCAAGACATTATAGCTGGCACTACAAAATACAAAGGAACTTCAGAGATTATATATAAACATTCAGAGATTATTAGAAACAATTGTATATCAATAAATTGGAAAATTTTAAAAATGGATAAATTTTCAAAATACACACCTTTCCAAGACTGAAACATAATAAAATAGAAATCCTGAATAGATAAATAACAAATACTATGAATTAATCAGTAATAAAACACCATCAATGAGAAGTCCAAGACCAGATGGCTGCTGAATTCTACCAATAATTCAAAGAAAAACTACTACCAATTCTTACGAAACAATTAAAAAAAATTGAAGAGGAGAGACTTTTTCCAAATGTATTCTAAAAGATTTGTACAATACCAATACCATAACTAGACAAGGGCACTACAACAACAAAGAAAAAAAAAAGAAAGAAAACCACAGGCCAATATCCCTGAGGAGCAGCAAAGATGTCAAATTATCAGCAAAATGCTAGAATATTTAATCCAACAGCACAATAAAAATATTATTTAAGATGATAAAATGGGATTCATCCCAGGGGTACAAGAATTATTCAACATACAAAAAGGAAATGTGATACACCACATATACAAAATGAAAACCATATAATCAGGGGATGGGTTAAAGTACCTGCCTATAATACATGAGACTCTGGACTCAATCACACACACACACACACACACACACACACACACAAACACACACACACAGAATATAGACAGATAGATGCAGTAAAAACCTTTGCTAAAATGCAACAGTCCTTCATGTTATAAACTAAGAACAAATTATATACAGAAAGAATGTTCATCAACAGATTAAAGTGCACATATAACAAGCCCACAACTAACATCAGTATTAAATGGAAATAGCTAGAGTTTACTCTCTTAGATCTGAATCAAGACAAGGATGGTCATTCCTGCTAATTCTATTCAACATTGTATTATTAGTCTTAAAACACTCAGGCAAGAGAAAAAAAAAGGGCAGCTAAATTAAGGGCATTCATGTCAAATTGTCACTGATTGCAGAAGTCACTATTTTCTATCATGTATAGGAAAGCCCAAACACTTAATCAAAAAAAAAATAAATAAAATAATAAAATAATTAGAATAAACTAATTTAGCAAGGCTAGAGCAAATAAAATCAACATACAAATATAATCAGTGTTATGGTATCAATCGTAAATTATTTGAAAAAAGAAATAAAAAAAGCCAATTCTATTTCTAATAGTTAAAAATAAAAGAATTTTAGGAATAAAACACATAGGAATAAACTTAACCAAAGAGATGAAAATTTTCTACAATAAAACTAAAAATATTGATGAAAGAAATTTAAGATGATGCAAATATCCAAATATCTAAAAATGCATACTTCTATGTTCAAGAATTAGAAGAGTCTATGTTATTAAAATACCCATTGTACCTAAAGCAGTTCACAGATTCAAATGCAATCCCTATGAAAATACCAATGACATTCTTTGCAGAACAAGGAAACAAATCCTAAAATTCACATAGAATTATTAAAAAAAATCTCAAGGAACCAAAGAAAATTTGAGCAAAAGACAAAGCATGAAGCATGATACTATCTAATTTTTAAAATATATCAAAATCTATAGTAATCAAAATAGCATGGTATTGGCATAAAGACATGCAGACCAATGGAACAAAATGGTCACTGAATAACTAAACTAAAAAATATATAGCTAACTGATCTTTAACAAAGATCCTAAGAGTATACATTGTAGAAAGAATAGCTCTTCAATTAATGGTATGAGGAAATGTGAATATAAAAATACAAAAGAAAGAAACTAAACTTTTATTGCATACCATATAAAAGAATCAACTCAAAATGGATTAAAACATAAATATAAGAACAAAACTATGATACTACTAAAACAAGACATAGGGGAAAGCCTTTATGAAATTGGACTAGGCAAAGATTTTTTGGATAAGATCCCAAAAGGGCACAAAAATAAAAATAGACAAGCTTCTGCACAGCAAATGAAATAATCAGCATTGAAAAAGAAAACACACAGAATGGTGGAAGATGTTTGCAAACCACACATATGTTTAAGAATTAGTATCCAGAATATATAATGGACTCAAACAGCTTCATATGAAAAATATAAAGAATATAATCTGAAAAGCACATTTCTTGAAAGAATACATGTAAATGGCCAATAGACTCATGAAAAAATGTTCAACATCACCGATCATCAGGAAATGCAAATCAAAATCACCAAGAACTATCTTCTCACTCCAGTATTTAGAATGGCATTATCAAAAAGACAAATGATAGGGAGTGTTGGTGAAGAAATAGTGAAAAGGAGCTGTTGTTTACTGTTGGTGGGAATGCAAATTGGTGCAGACATATAGAAAATATTACAGAGGTCCCTCAAAAATTAAAAATAGCACCATCATATTATCCAGAAATTACATTACTGTGTATTTACACAATGGAAATGAAATCAGTATGTCAGACATATTTGCATTCCTATGTTGAATAAAGCACTCTTCATAATAGCCAAGAGATGGAATCAACCAGCCCGTGAATTAATGGACAAAGAACATATTGTATGTAGACAAAATGAAATCTTATCACTTTGATAATATGAAAAAAACTTATATTAAGTAAAATAAGCCAGGCAGAGAAAAAATAATACCACTTTATTTTACTTTTCTGTAGATTCTAAAAATTTTGATAGAGAAGATGAAGGTTGAATAATGGCAACAATAAGATGGGGATAGTATGTGTATGATGGGGAGGAAGGACGGGAAGTTGGTTAGTGATTACTTAGTAACCATTAGACAGGAGTAATACATGTTAGTATTGTTTTCTTGCATAGTAATATGACTATAATTGATGATAATGCACTATGCATATCAAGAATTTATGAGAAAGGATTTTGAAAGTTCTCATCAAAAAGAAATAAATGTTTCAGGAGACACATATGGTTATCCTGTTTAATAGCGTTATTTACACACATATGTGAGCATATATACATATTTTCAATTGATTGGCAAGAGTGGCAAAAATCAGCAGAGGGAAACAGTTGTCTTTCTAATAAAGGGTATTTGGAAAATTGAATAGTCACATACAAAAGAATGAAATTGGACCCTAGTTTATGTCCCATGGAAAAGTGACTGAAAAGGGAGAAAGACTAGTAAATTCCGAAACTGTAAAACTCCCCAGCAAAAGATAGAGGGAAAACGTCTTGACTTTACATTGTCAGTGATGTCTTGGATTTGACACTAAAAGCACAGACAACATGAGAAGATACTCAGTGCCACTAATCATTAGGGAAATACAAACTAAAACCACAAGGAGGTATTACTTTGCAGCTGTGAGGTGGCTACTATCAAAAACAAAAACAAGCTGGTTGCACTGGCTGCACGTGTAATACCAGAGGCTCAGGAGGTTGAAACAGGAAGATAACAAGTTCAAAGCCAGCCTCATCATAAAGCAAGGTGCTAAGCACCTCAGTGAGACCCTGTCTCTAAATAAGATACAAAATAAGACTGGGGATGTGGCTCAGTAGTCCAGTGCCCCTGAGATGAATCCCTGATGCCCACCCCTTGCCAAAACAGACAAACAAAAGAAGCAAGAGTTAGTGAGGGTTGGAGATACTGGAGCCCTTATACACAGTGGATGAGAATGTAGAATGTTCAGCCACTCTGGAAGCAAGTGTGCTGTTCCCTTGATAATGTAATTATATTATGTTGTCGAAAGCCATCTATGGGCTGTGTGTGGACTATTGTGCTCACAGCCTAATAAATAGGATAATCCGGTATCTGGGACCTTTCAGTGGACATTTCCTCTGGCTAAGAATGGCACCTTGTTAGCCCTATTCAGCACCGCCTGGTCCCATAAAGCACTGGAGATGGTATGACCTGCCAAGATGCCAGTCAACATACTGACTGCCAGACGTCACAAAGCAAGACTCGACCCCCAAAACCTTATCCTTGACATTGATGTACCGCCTTAAATAAACCCCAGGAACCAATTTCTCAATGTTCATCTCCACCTCCTATGTGGGCAAGATCTATCAGTTGCTTCATCCTTTAAACCTAATTCTGACTGTGTCTTTGGTTCTTCACTAATTTCTCTAGACTTCAAATTCTTAGGTGGCTTACACTCCCTTGAGCAGGAAGAATAATGCTCCTAAGAAGGCTCTGGCCACCTCCCCATACTATGTGATAGCACTTGCTAATAAACCTGTAGCCTTAAAAATACACAAAGGAAAAGCAGGTGGCAGTATGAACTTGCTATGTTTGTACTAATTAGCATACTCCTTTTTCTCTAGTATTTAGTTTATTGACTATCATGAGAGTTTTTCCAGAAGAAAAAATACAGTAAAAACAATCAAGCAAAAAATTCATTTATTTTCAGTTCTATTCACAATCTCTACTAAAGGCACAATTTTTAAAGACAGTAGGTCACTTTAACTTATTTCCTATCTTCCAAATTGTTATTCAAAATGTGAATAAATTTCTTTTAAATTACCTATTTTCCAGATATCTAAATAACTCTACAACAAAGTCCTACATATTTTTTTTCAAACATGAAATTCAAGAAGTTTTGTTATAATTACTGTATTATGGTACAGTTCTTAGAAACTAACATAATTAGATGAGATCTGTTTCAGTACTGAAGAGAATTTAAAGAATAATGATGTTAAAGCATTTTGAATTTTTTTTTCTGTAGGAACAAAGCTTTAAGGACACCCTAGTTAAAAAAAAAATAAACAGGCAAACTTCATACAACTATCTTAATAGCTAAGTATTTGTGATTTATAGTATACATTGTTACTTAGAATTCTAGTAAAGCAGTTAAAAAATGGCAAATGAAACCAAGTGTATATATTATGTGATTACATAGAAATCAGGAAATTCATTATTATGGCTTCCTTTTACAATAAAAACTTCATTCTACACATGACCACATAGCATTTAAATTCCTTTCTCAGAAAGCATTTATACAATATCTCAAGATCTTAAGTGAATTGTGGTGAAGTAATAAAGGATACGTTTTAATGCATACCTGAAAAAAGTTATCTATCAATATTATTCAATTTAAGTAGAAATGAAATTAGCTCATTTAAAGAAGTTGCTGTTTTAAAACTTCAAAACCTTCACTCAATCTAAGTAACATTTAATACCACACCTTGACCTCGATTCAAATTTACCTGTGGTCACAATTTTTGTATTAAGGATGGATTTTCTACTACTGCCCACTGATTTGTAAAATGACAAGAATTGTTAGAAGATGTCTCAATATATATCATAGAGCACTTTGAAAATGGCTGAAATGATTTTCCTCCTTTGTTCCCTTTTGCTTGGAACTTTTCTCAGCAAGTGGAAACTTGCATTATTCCATGTCTTAAATGAGCACTAAGTTTGTAATAACTTAATTTGACTAGTAGAATGCATCAGAAGTAGTAATATAATGCTTCTGAGGTTAGGCCTGAAGAGATCTTGCTTATTTCTATTTTGTTCCTCAGAACAAAATATTGCTAATGTAAACAAGTTCTAAAGGGCTTGTTGGAAGAGAAACCACACAACTCAATCAACCCTTTCACTCCAGTTGATTGCCAGAAATCACTAACCATATATAAGAGGACACATTCCAGTAACTATTCCTTAGTATTCTACCAATAACGGCAAACACATAAGGTAGTCCAACTAAAATTAGCTGAATTGGTTCATATATGCAGAATACCTAACTGGCTGATAGACTCAGCAAACAATAGAAGGTTGATATTCGATACCACTCAATTGTGAGATGCTTTGTTATGCAGCAAAAGTAAAATGATACAGCTCATAAAATATGTTTCTTGGTACTTCTACAATCTGAACAAGATGAACCACTATGAATTCTACATTATGATTAATTTATTATGAGACTATAAAATACATACACTAATTGGAAAAATGTAATTTTTACTAAAGAATATCCCAAATTTGGTACCCGGAACAGTGAAACAAACCAAGGGGAAATAAGTTAATCCCATTATTTTTCAAGAAATATGGAAAAAATAGAAATAAGTATCTGAAATAAATTACACAGTGCTGAATCCAAGGAGTACATACTATACATAGTATGTTGTTTGAAGGTTTAACTTCAAGATAAATTTAAATTAAAAATGAACTTGATTTATTAGAAAAGTATACCACTATATTGAAAACTGGTTCAAATAGAAGAGTAGATTCATCACTTTCATATTTTTTGTATTTAAATAATTTTTATGACATTCAAATTAGTAAAATTTTTATGCGTTCCTCTCATATAGAGTTTGTTCTTTAAAAGTTGATTTCCAAACTTCCCAATATGGTGTTTTTAAAAGTAGATGAAAGAATACTGCACTTGTTAGACATTCCTATTTAAATTAATATGCTTCTATTGTGTAGGTATCTTAAGAACAACATGTTTTTCAGTTTGAAAAAAAAATGTATTTATATGGAAACTGATAAGAAGTGTTGATGGAAGCATGAACTGTTGTTTGTAAAGGAATGTATTTTTATATCATCAGGTCTATAAAGGTTATACACATATAAATTTGAATATAATAAAATAACATCATTACTAAATGAAGTCAGATTTAGCATACTGAAGAATTTCTACTCCTATGTTATTCTAATAATTCTTGGAATTACCGGTAGTCTTACTCAAAGAGTTTCTAGTTAATTAATATTATTTTATTTTTTAACAGTTTTTATAATATGCTTTCTTCAGAAGTTCAGAGTCTAATGCAGATGGCTCAGGATAGTAGAATTTAGAATGAAACGGAAAAACTGAATGAGCTTCCACTTATCCCTTATTCTTTTAACCAGGCCAATGGTTTCTTCAGTGTATTTGATTACAAGATATATATATCTTGTAAGTGTGTTACACCACAACAAAAATGCAAAAATTACTTGTATAATTTTGCAAGGAACACAAGAGTGACTCTCTCTACACAAAATTATACTATCATCATGACTGATTTCTAGGTAGTAAACAGGATTCCTTGAGAGAAACTGAGGTAAAAATTTTAGAAGCTAGCCCTTGATAGGATAATAAAGATGTAGTGTTGAGGGAAAAAAAGACTAAACTAGTGAATATGGAATAATAAATAAATAGATAGTAAATACATAGACAGATAATACACAGTAATTAACAATGTTCTGGGGTACTGAAGGTAGAGCTCTGTGGTAGAGCATATAGTTAGCATGCATAAGGTCCTGGATTCATTCACTAGCACAAACACACACATACAAAAAAATTCTTAAATTATATAAAATTATATGAAATACAAGGTCAAGAAGAAATGTCTTCTGATGAAAAGTGGGTAAAATGCAGTTAAAATGAAACTGAGAATCAATAGTAGTCAATTATTTTGAATAAGTAGATGACTGTTTAATATAATTACTAATGGAATTAGGGTTCATTAGAGACTTCCATTGTGGAAGTGGAATGGCCATTTGATATAAAACAACATTGCATCAGTTTTTAAAAAATTGAACTAAATTAACAAAAACATACTTCCAGTTACATTGTTAAATTAAATATTTATTTACAGGTAATCTAAAGCAAAACAAGAAACAGACTGTTTGAAATATGGGATTCTGTTTAATTTTGGCAAACACTTTTCCATTTTGAGTACTTTTATTTAGCCTAGAATATCTTTAATGAATTTTATCAAATAATAACCTATTTTAGTTATGTGGCCTAAGAATTTTCATTAATGTACATGGTTCAGTTATATAAATTTTTCTTAATCTTCCTATAAAGATATGGTATTATAAATTTTCTATAGCTCTTAGCCCAAGTCTCTTTTCCTGTGATTTTACACCATCAGTAAAACCACTGCTATTTACAATTAGAAGCAAACAAGCTCTGGACAGAGATTGTTTCCAAGTGACAAAAGTCTTTGGTCAAACATAATTTTGAGACATATGTACATTTCATGAGAATATTTTGAAAAAATATCCATAGATGTTAGCTCTTTCATCTCACATACTAAAATACATACTATGAAATTAATGAATATAGAAATGTTTTACACTATTCTTCAACTACTGTTTTAATAATTGATAACCCTAGAGGGCAAGACATTATTCAAAAAGGCATTTTATAGCATCTAGAGTTATCACATGGACTGTGATTAATATGACTCTGATCAAACACTGCAATGCTGTGATTTCAACTTGAATTTTTAAATTAGTTTCTTTCTCACCAGGTTAAAATTGAACATCAAGAAATTAAATGGAAATAAAATTAGTCAAATATTGAATTTCAAATAAGAAATTATATCTATCAATTTATTTCTAAATTATACATATATATGCATATATAAGTTTATGTATATGTGTGCATGTGTTTGTGTGTGTGTTCCTCTTTGTCCTGAGAAAAGGCAGAAATTATTTTTTTTAAAAAAAAGAAAATCCTCATAAAAATATTCTCAAGAAATCCCAATTACACGATTCTTATATGCTATTATTTTTAAAATAAATATAACTTTATAACCAGAGACTTCATTCTACTGAAGAAACAGAGATTTTTCCTTCCTTTCAATTTCTTTGGGGGCAATTTTAAATACTTTCTTCTCTTTGAAATATGTGTAAATCCTTTGGAAGTCTAGATTGGCATTTTGTCAAATTTATAATCTTGTAATTTATTTCTCAAAGATATGAAACATTTCTTTGAAATGCAAACATAGAGATAGCACCAGTCTTTCTTTCTTTTTTTTTTTTTTTGCACTTTTAACGAGTTTTAGTGGCTTAGTCAGGTATTGTTGTTTTTTTGTGTTTTTTTTTTTTTTTTTTTTTTTTAATTTTTTATTGTTGGCTGTTCAAAACATTACATAGTTCTTGATATATCATATTTCACAATTTGATTCAAGTGGGTTATGAGCTCCCATTTTTACCCCATATACAGATTGCAGAATCACGTCAGTTACACATCCATTGATTTACATATTGCCATACTAGTGTCTGTTGTATTCTGCTGTCTTTCCTATCCTCTACTATCCCCCCTCCCCTCCCCTCCCCTCCCCTCCCCTCTTCTCTCTCTGCCCCCTTTACTGACATTCGTTTGTCCCCCTTGTATTATTTTTCCCCTTCCCCTCACTTCCTCTTGTATGTACTTTTGTATACCTCTGAGGGTCTCCTTCCATTTCCATGCATTTTCCCTTCTCTCTCCCTTTCCCTCCCACCTCTCATCCCTGTTTAATGTTAATCTTCTTCTCATGCTCTTCGACCCTACTCTGTTCTTAGCTACTCTCCTTATATCAAAGAAGACATTAGACATTTGTTTTTTAGGGATTGGCTAGCTTCACTTAGCATAATCTGCTCTAATGCCATCCATTTCCCTGTAAATTCTATGATTTTGTCATTTTTTAATGCAGAGTAATACTCCATTGTGTATAAATGCCACATTTTTTTTATCCATTCATCCATTGAAGGGCATCTAGGTTGGTTCCACAGTCTAGCTATTGTGAATTGTGCTGCTATGAACATCGATGTAGCAGTGTCCCTGTAGCATGCTCTTTTTAGGTCTTTAGGGAATAGACCGAGAAGGGGAATAGCTGGGTCAAATGGTGGCTCCATTCCCAGCTTTCCAAGAAATCTCCATACTGCTTTCCAAATTGGCTGCACCAATTTGCAGTCCCACCAGCAATGTACAAGTGTACCCTTTTCCCCACATCCTCGCCAGCACTTGTTGTTGTTTGACTTCATAATGGCTGCCAATCTAACTGGAGTGAGATGGTATCTTAGGGTGGTTTTGATTTGCATTTCTCTGACTGCTAGAGATGGTGAGCATTTTTTCATGTACTTGTTGATTGACTGTATGTCCTCCTCTGAGAAGTGTCTGTTCAGGTCCTTGGCCCATTTGTTGATTGGGTTGTTTGTTCTCTTATTGTCTAATTTTTTGAGTTCTTTGTATACTCTGGATATTAGGGCTCTATCTGAGGTGTGAGGAGTAAAGATTTGTTCCCAGGATGTAGGCTCTCTATTTACCTCTCTTATTGTATCTTTTGCTGAGAAAAAACTTTTTAGTTTGAGTAAGTCCCATTTGTTGATTCTAGTTATTAACTTTTGTGCTATGGGTGTCCTATTGAGGAATTTGGAGCCCGACCCCACCGACTGTAGATCGTAGCCAACTTTCTCTTCTATCAGACGGCGCGTCTCTGATTTGATATCAAGCTCCTTGATCCATTTTGAATTAACTTGTCTTTCTTTCTATGGGAGGATAAGGGATGAACTTCAGAGGCCAACTTACCACAAATTGCAAAACTCCCTTGTACCATAAAACATGTTGAATTTATTTTTCCTCCAGATAAAGCCAATAAACTAACCCAGATGGTCACCTTGATGACCAGGTAAAGATACAATGAACTATATGTGAGGCTTTGTACTATCAAGTGTACTTATTTGAGAACTAGTTATTGTTTATCTTGAAAATATGTGTGTTCTTGGCTCTATAAATAGGTGAAGTTTGCAATCTCTTAGTGATTGCTTATGATGTTCATCACATTCTGGTGTAAAACTCAACAATAAATGTGTTTTCTTTCTCTACTACCATTCTGAGGAGGCTTTCTTGATTGGGAGAGATTCTGCTTTTAATCATGTTTACATAATATTCTCTAACATTTGGTCCAAATCTTGAGCAACACGCAAGCTACTTGAATCAAGGTGGACAGGAAGTAATGAACAAGAAGAATATAGAGGAGATTTGATCAGACTGCTTGTGTCCCCCAAATTCATATGGCAAGATACTAACTCCCAAAGTCATAGTATAAAAAGAGGAGATTTTTGATATGTGCATATCTTTTTTTCAGATCCCTCAAGAATGGAATTGGTGCCTTTATAAAAGGGACCCCAGAGAGCTAGTTAGGTCTCATCATCATAGGAAGACAGAGAGAAGATGCCATCTATGAGGAGGTTGGTACCCACCAGACAGCAAATCTGCCAATGCCTTGATCTTGGATTTCACAACCTCTATTGTAAAAAATAGATTTATAAGTTTATAACTAACAGAGTTTATAGTATTGTTTTAATAACACCTGGAATGGATAGCCTAGGAGAGCAGGTTAAAAAAATGAGGTAGCCTCTCAGAAAAATGCTTAGGATATTTGGAAGGAAAATTCTGTATATAGGAGGTACCAGGAAAAAACATATTAATAACACATAGAGCGCTCTTTTAAAAATCTCATTTAATGGCTGGGATATAGCTCAGTGGTGGAGAGGCAAGCCTAGTTATGTATGAGGTCCTTGAAACCCCAGTATCTTCAAAAGGAAATTATAATACATATGTTAAAATATTAAACAGCTTTATGCTTGTAATATCATGTTTTTTTATTTTTTTAATCATTTATAGCCTTATATTCCTAGGAGAAATGTTTTCCTAAAATTGAATTTAATAACATAGTTACTAAAAATTCTAAAATTTTGTAAGCTCAAATTATTTAGATTTTTCACCCCTCTCCTAATTTTACTTCTTTCCTAATTTATATCACCTCCCACTCCTAGAAATATATCTTAATTTATGAATGTATGGTAAACACATTGCAGAAAGTATAAAATTAGCTTTCTTCCCATGGTTACTTTTATTTTAAAATATTTTATAAGTGATTATTTTGGATTAGTAAAATCTTTGTATTTGTCTTAGTGCATTAAATGGAGTTCTAATTATAGATAGGTAACTACAGAAAACATCAGGTTAATACAAAGTATAGGTAGGCTCAGTTTAGGAAAGTTAATCTTAGTGATTACCAATTCTATCTCCTTTTGTCCTTCCACATATGGATAGCTAAGATATATGCACTACTTCTGACATTCACCATGTTCTTATCATTAAAAAATATTTTATATCTCTAAATTATCATTGCAGTGAAGAAGCTGATTCTACTCATGGGTCATATGAAAATACATTATTTTCTCATAATCTTCAGAATATCCAGATTCTTATTTTAAGTTGTTCTGCTCTTGTCATTTTAAATGATTCTTTGTCTTTTCTCTGCAGCAGGCAAAAATACATTCAAGCTAAATGTTCCATACCTTATAAACATCTTTGAGAATATCTAAAGTTTGATTTCATAATTACCCTGTAAAAATGAAACAATTATTTTAAGGAATAAAGAACTTTCTCTAGTGTAATTTTGAACAATATATTTCTTCTTAAATTCTGCTGAGGGTTGCTGCAAAAATAAATAAGGTTTATTTTCTCATATTGGTCAGAAAGCTAACGGGTCATATTTAAACAAATCAATAAGGTCATTTTTCAAAAAGAACATTTAACAGTTGTGGCAGACATTATAATCTAAAACAAATCAGCATCATATATCAGCAAAGGAATTAAAGCATTGAAATATGATCATGGCAGAAATAAGTTAAATTACATATTTCTCTTTGATTGTGTCTATTTAAAGTTGTTTGCTGCTATTTCTGCAACCTCGTACTATCAGTCAAGTGCATAATATATGCATAGACTATCCCCTTCAACATATTTGTTCTCACTTTAAGATCACATTTGAGTTTTTCAAAACATTGATTTTAGTTTAGAAATTACAAAAGAAGTATTTAAATTATTTCATTTGTGAATCTAGTCACAAATAAGCAAATTTTTAAATTTCAAGACAAAATTTCTTGAACATGGATAGTATACATTTTGAATAATCTGTTTCCCTAAAACTGTGTCTCAAAATAAAATTATTTTTAGTAATTTATTATATAATATAAACTATAGTAAAAAGAATACAAAAAATATTGGTGGCAAAATAAACTATCATGTAAACATGATAGAGTTATATATGTAAAACATTTTATATATTGCATGTGTAGCATAATAGCATTAATCTTTTTCACACCAATATTAACACCAGAAACGATTACATTACACCAAATATTCCCTACATACCCTAATCACCTAATCTTGTCAGATACCCATCTTTATGCAAAAACTCCAATTCAACAGGACAAGTCAGAAATGAGGGAGTGCTTTGTCAAGCCCACAACTGTAGGAGCAGTCTCCCTGAATTTGAATTATAAAAATCCAAAAGGCATACATAACACACAAGCAATCCAAAACATGCTTGTTTATTCTATGCATTCACCTTTAGAAATACCTTGCTTTCTTAATTTCTTACAATTCAGAGGCACTTCCTATTTCATCAGAGCAAGGATATTGATTGTATTTGTTAAATTAAAATGAAGGGAGGCAGAGGCAGAGGCTCAAGGGTTTAAAGCCAGCCTCAGCAAAAGCAAGGCACTAAGCAACTTAGTGAGACCCTGTCTCTCAATAAAATACAAAATAGGGCTGGGGATGTGGCTCCTTGGTTGAGTGCCCATGAATTCAATCCCCACTACAAAAATAAAATAAAATAAAATGAAGGATTAGAATTTTGCTTTTCAATGAAAAATTTAGATTTAAACAAATTTGAAAAGCTAAAGCTCATTTCATACCAATAAAATCAAAGCAACAAAATTAATTATCTCTAGGCTTATAAAGAAAATGAAGTTGAAAGGCATAAAATATTGAAATAGAGTAAAATTTCATTTTCATCATTTAGGAAAGGTTATTGAACAAACTGCAGAAAATTGTATCTTGAACTATTTGTTAGAATAATATATGACCAAAAAATCCTCTACAGAAAGATTTTCATTTGGTCAAAATAAAGAACCAATGGTAGTGTTCTGTCAACATTTTTATTTTGGAATTGACTATACAGTGAGTAGCATGAAAATTATCTTTAATGTATTTCAAACTTTGTTCCCTTCATTAGTACTTGTCTCCCATATAACACTCTTTGAGCAACCATAATTAAATTAATAAATACCATCCATTTTATTGTGTGTATATATGTTTACAATTTAAGTTGATTTTTACCGAATTAAAAAAAAAAAAAAACAACTTCACTCTTTAAGGAAATAAATCTTTCAGGCAAAGGGATAAAATGTGAAGAATTTTGAAATCAAATTGTTTTCCAGGCTGCATGTATATCTGAAAACTGCTTGATTCACTTTTTTCATAAATGGAGGTCTCTGTGTAAAAATAAGTATAACAGAAAATGTCACTGTAGACATTGTACATTCTGTACAAATGGAGCTTGATTACCTGCCTCTTCCAGCAAAAAGTATAGGTGGTTAACTTCAGCAGGTCTTGTCTTTTATTTTATTCAATTGCACCATATCTTCAGGTTTTACGTTATACTTTTGCTATTATATATCTGTAGGAAAAATCCAAAATGATTGGAAAATCAGCTTTCCTCTTGGTCCTGCATTTCTCTTTCATTTTATTTACTGGTGTGCAGCTTTTCTTTTCCTGTGATCTATTTGTAGTCAGAGCAGAATTGAATGCTTCTCATCTTACAAGAAATGGGGACTTTCCATCACATCACCTCTGTATTTAGAGAATTCCACTAGGCCCGAATAAAGAAGAGAATTGATTTTTAAGATCTTGATGTTAACTCTCTGGATTTATACCACATCAATTTATGAATTCTTTTTTTAACCTTCTTTTCTTTCTCTTTTAATTTTTTTTTCTTGACACAACACCTTTATGACTAACCCTCTAGAATGCCTTTACCTGCATGAATCTGTATTTCCCACAGCATTATAAGATCTTGGGTCACAATCATTAATAGCATTAGTTCTTCTTTAATCATATTTCAAGTATAATAGCAAATAATGTGCCTTCTATGTCCCCTCTTTGGATGTTCCTTGCCCCTTTGGAAGCAGGAAGAGTCATGAATTTGGAAGCAATCAATGAAATAGGAAGCACAATTGCCAGGAATAAAACTAGTCCACAAAAGTAAGTATAGCAAAAAAAAAGCTTAATTTTGTCATAAACAATGGCTATCCTACAGAATATGTGTGTTAATGTGGGTAGATAAATCTTTGATTTTGTTTGTAATAATCAACCAATTCTGTAAGAGAAACTCCAGGGTACAGGAACATCAACTCAGTCTTCAAAGTTTTAACTCGAAGAAAACCACCTCTCACTGAAAAAGCAGTTTCATTCTTTGTTATTCCACACTTTATTTCAATCACCTTCCAATCAATTTGTCCCTAGAACATTGTCTCAGATGAAGCGTGCGCACTCGTCCCAGGGATTGAACCTAGGGAGTTTACCACTGGACCACATTCTAGTTCTATTTATTTATCGTCTATTATTTATTTTAGAGAGGGTTTCACTAAGTTGCTGAGGCTGGCTTTGAACTTGTAATCTTCCTGCTTCTGCCACCCAAGCACTGGGATTATAGCTGTGTGCCATCATGCCTTGTTAGTTTATCCCATTTTTATGACAACAAAAAAATTAGATATTACCCACTCCTTCTCTATTCTTAATGATCTGAGAATTTCAGATAAAATGATCTATTTTTCTATGTATGTATCCCTACTTTTCTTGCCAAAAATAATCATCGTATTATTCTACATTAATTTTGCTATGTAGCACTTGGGACAGGACAAATAATTGAATTGTCAAATCATATTAAATATAACATTTGCCCAGTATCAAGCTTTAGTAATAATCTGAATTGTACACTTTATAGGGTCAGAAGAAGCAGATAGAATCTGGGACATAGTAGTTTCCTGTTACTGTGTTTTCACAAAAGAAATGTTCATTTTATTTCAGAATAATAGCTGAGGTCCCCAAATGAAGTTACTGAAGAAGTCTGTAAGTTTCAAACACCCCCAGTTGTTACCCCAAAGAATTATATAATTTTCATTAACTTCTTCAGGTATTATTCATGCTTCATAAATTCATAGATCCTGGTTTCTCTTTACTATACGGGGACATTCTCCTAATTGCATTTGAGAGAAAATTTTGTTAGAAAATGTCTCTTGTCTTCTAATTGAGAAGTCAGATGACTAAGTGATTAAACCTGGTCATCTTCCTTCTTTTCCTGCCTCTGGGGGCAACCCAGGTAAAGAAAACCAGTGTTCATCAGGCCAGCTGCTGTTTTGTACTTCCTTCACCAGACCTATAATTTTTATTTGAATATAATAGATTCCCCACAATTTTTTGTGACCCTATGATGTACAGACAGAGCATGCAGCTCAGGACAATGACTTGTCCCACTTTGTGTTGATCTAGCCTCTGTTTCTGTAGTTGTATTTTCTGTTGCTTTCCTCTTCACTGCCTCCTTCTTCCCACCAAACCACTTTTTCTCTGATTGCTTTTGTCCTTCCAAAATCAGTGTTCATACTTGCTGTCCTTTACAATCCTTTCCCCTTTCTCAATCAGTTAAAAAAAAAAAAAAAAAAAACACGAATTCCAGCTTCTCCTTCAAGATTGGACACAGGCATCATATACTCCAAAAAAGTCCTCGATTTCACCTCGGTGTGAGAAATAATGACCTTTTCTATGCTATGTGAACTTCATGCCTCTCTTGACTGATAGTCTTACCACCCTATATTAACAATTTCTCATGTGATCTTTTTAAATAGGGAGACACCTTGCCTTACTAGTTTATATCACCACATTGAACAATACAATTTCATAAATAAACAAGCTGAACCAAGTGTGATGGCACACACTTGTAATCCCAGCTACTCGGAAGGCTGAGGCAGAAAGATCATACGTTCAAGGTCAGCCTGTGCAACTTAGTGAGACCCTGTCTCAAAATTTAAAAATTGAAAAGGGATAAGGATGCAGCTTAGTAGTACAGTGCACCTGAGTTCCAGTACCCCCCCACACACACAAAAAAAAAGCTAAATAAGCAAACAGTAGGAATATTCAAAATGCTAAATATGCCCCTGATTAGTGAATCATGCTGTTCTATTTAACATCATAGTTTTTCCCCTTAAAAAGTCTATCCAAACTACTGGAGACATGATAAAAATAAGATGGCTAAAACCCTGTTTCCACCTTACAGTGTAGGAAGTGTTGTTTTTTAATTTCTCTAATACTCTTTTAAATCAGTGTTTCTTCAGTGGGCAGGACACTAATTGAAATGCAAATTCCCAGGCCAAACTAAAATGAAACAGAAATTTTTTGAGCATAGGTCCCAGGAATCTGGGTTTTTCTAAGAATGTCTTATGTTGGTCATCATACACACCAGAAGTTTGAGGATCTCAGGCTTACTAATGATAAAATTCCAAATATAAATCAGTAAACTAGGATTTGACTGTCAGGGTATATTTCAGTATGCCAAAATCACCAGGCCATAGAGTGTTTCATCATTTTAGCAATTATAGGATTCCATGACAGTACAATAAAAGCAATTTATGCTATAAGAGAAAACAACAGATTTGGCGATGAGCAGCAAAAATATTCAAAATTACACAGGTTTCTCAGTACTTGGTAAACCTCAACTATTCACAAGGTAAAAAAGTTTTTGAATACTTCTGAATATTTTTTGAGTTTTATATGTATTGTTTTACTTATTAAAGAAGAACAATTATAATATATACCTATTTTCATTTCTGTTATTTCCCATATATATACCTTTACCTCTAAGATTGTTTTTTTCTTAAAATCAAGAATAAAAATTCTTTATGATTTCCACTCTCCATAGAAAAATTAGTAAATAGAGAACATTATGGCCAATAGAAAATAATGTTTTTGCATTCTATTATAGTTCTGGAAGAGGTAAGGTCTCTTATTATTAGTTGAGACATCTTCATGGAAGCAGAAGTGTCTTACTTGCAGTTAAAGGAAAAAGAGAGAGAGAGAGAGAGAGAAAGGGGCCAAAGAAGGAGAGAATATTCCCAGTGGGAACTGATATTTAGCATTACAGATGATCATAAAAATAATATATAGGAGAAGGTACTAAGAAAATATTTTTCTACTTAAATAAAAGAACAAACTTTAATTCTTAGCCAACAATATCTCTACTTATATTCTCTATTGATATGATTCAGTAAAGAAAATTTGGCTAGTAGTACATTTTCTAGACAGGTAGGTCTTCTGGACAATGCTATTCTCCTTTGTATATTAATGCCCTATTTTTTTTCCTCAAAAGAGAATATGGGCTAGACTAAATGACTTACATAAATTAATCACTATTGTCAGAAGTATAATGTAAATACAATAAAGCAATTGAAATCTGTAGTAATAATCCAGACATGTCTTCTTCCCATGAGGGGTGACAGATGTGTGTTTTTTAAAAGAATAAATGCTCTTAAAACCTAAATATATCTTCATAACAAATGACATGTGTATTTAGGGAATCTTCTGTGGGTGGTTAGCAATGCTGTTCTCCAAGAGGGGAGGTATTTGCTCCTAACTTTGCAGACCAAATTTTTATCAGTTACAAGTGGAATGTTGATACCCTGGAGACAAATCTTATGGTAAAACTCCTCAAAAACATAATCAAAAACAAGAACATGAAATTAGTTCTTTGATTTCCCTTTAATATCATAAAACAATATCTTGTAATATTTCCTCTGAATTTAAGCAAAACAAAAGCCAAAGTAATAAGAGTGAATTTTTGTAGAATTCTGTTATCTAAAGACTCTTACAAGCTATTACTAAAACAGCAGGTATATTCTGTGTTTGCTTTTCGGGGTAGAGCTAAATTCTCCCGTCATTTTATATTTTGGCAAAGCTGGTGATATTACCAAAGAAATGCAAAACAAAAATATTTTACATTATTTTTAACAGACTCTCTTAAGGAAGAATATTTGAATAGTCAGTAGATAGAACACCAACATATCTTTGGCTGCAAATTCTTTTCTATAAGAATTAATTCTCTCATTACTGGATTATTTTGCATTTTAGGGCAATATTAATAGCTCTTTTCTGTGATTACCTCAAGGGAATTTCTGAACCTTATAATGCAGCTAAGTTGTACAATGTTGTTGAGGATTAAAATCACATTCTGTAATATCCTGGTTTAACATAGTGCCTGTATTGGTCAAAATTCCTCAGAGAAACAGAACCAATAAATCTCACACACACACACACACACACACACACACACACCATTTATGCAGGCCTGGCTCATGTGATAATAAAGGCTGCCAAGTACTGAACTCTGCTGACAGCTTGCTTGAGACCCAGGAAGGTCAGATGTTTTATTTTAAGTCAAAAAGCAGAAAAAAATTCCAGCTGGAAGACAGACAAGTAGGAGGAATTCCTTCCTATTCAAATGAATCAGACAATTTCATTTATCTTATTTTATTAATTTGATTTGATTTTTTTTGGTGTTATGGATGGAACCCAGGGCCTTGTTAATTCCTAGCATGCTACCATGGCTTGTACTTCTAAGTACATCTCCAGTCAACCTTTTTTCTTTCCCCATTCATACCTCAAATGAATTGAATAAGGCCTAGCCACAGTGGAGGGACAATCTACTTTAAACAATCTACTGATTTAAATGTTAAACTCATTTAAAAACACCAGTCACAGAAACACTAGGAAAAATATTTCACATGACCTGTTCAAGTAGACACATAGAAATTAACTGTAACAGTATCTGACTTCATGTTAAAAAAAAAAAGAAAAAAGAAAGAAAAGAAAGATTAATCAATCAAGCAAGAAGATACAAATTTTCTTTAGGCCTAAAACCTCGGTGTGTTGATCAAAAATGACAAACTCTGGAAGAAATGTTTATTAACTAAAGCAGAAAAGAAGAGATCTTGAGAAATAATAGAGGAGGTTGAGAACTGCATAGAAGGTGAATGCATCCCTTTGTCAATGTGTCTCTAGATTTTCTTTAGGGGCACAGATTCTCAATTGATGAAAGGGAAAGAAGCTGACGCTTAGAAAAGGAACATTACTTATGAGGCATACCCTTGGTATTCCATTAGGACTTCTCTTTCCATCTCTTTTTTTTAAGATTTTTTTTCAATAATGTTATACAAATAGGGTTAGGCAATACACACAGTGCTATCACATCTTGAGATATCAGGAAGAGAGAAAATAAGGAAGAGCAGCAGGAACAATATATCACAGGCACAATTCTATATTCTAGGTTTAGCTGATTATGGAGAAGCTTTTGTTCTCCAAAAATATCTCTTGAACTCAAAATGCAATTGAGAGACTCTATTTTCAGGACAAGATAGCCAGTTTGAATAGACAAGAGCTCAACAAGAAGCTAACTACACATTGCTAATGACACTGAGCCACTGATGAAAGAAGTAAAACTCTCACTTATTTCTGATTGAAGAGAGATGAATCAAGATGACTCCATGAATCAAGATTTTCTAAATTAAGAATGCATGTGCACACACACACACACACAGAGAAAAATAAAAAGTATTCAAAAACATAAGCTAAGAAAATTATTGTGCCTGAAAAAACAGAAGAAAAGCCCTACTTTGTTTTTCAATTAAAGTTTTAAAACCATAAACTGAAGAAATTTTTAAATTGTTTTCTTCTGATAAACTTGCCAGGCGCATGCCTGTAATCCCAATGGCTCAGGAGGCTGAGGCAGGAGGATGGTTCAAAGCCAGCCTCAGCAAAAGTGAGGTGCTAATCAACTCAGCAAGATTCTGCCTCTAAATAAAATACAAAAGAGGGCTAGTGAGGTGCCTCAGTGGTCGAATGCCTCTAAGTTCAATCCCTGGAACCACCCCACCAAAAAAACAAAACAAAACAAACAAACAAAAAACACCTAATAATCTATTTTTAAAGGTATAAGAGAAATAAGTGAAAATAAGCTCAATTAAAGTCAAACAGAAAAACAAAGAAAACATAATTAAACTGCTTAAAATCAGTGATAAAGACAATCTCGAAGCAATCAAGGAACAAGGCACATTCTATAGGTAAATAAATATGACAGCAGATTCCTCCTTTGAAACAATTTAAGATGACTCTGGATTAACTTAATTAATGAAAGAAATAAAAAAAAGGAAGAAAATTTGCTCAAATAAAAATAAAATTAATATATTCTTAGACATGCAAAATCCGAAACAAAACATACAAATTCAGACATCTGAAGCAACCCAGCAAATCTGTGCTACAAGAAATGTCAAAATAATTCTTTCAGAAAGAATCCAAATGTATGGATCACCACAAAGTAACAAAGCACAGCAGGAGACGAGACGTAATTCCATGGATAACTTATCCAGATTATTTTAATATGTTTAATGAATAGTATTTAAACAAAGTTAATCATGTAATATGAGATATATAACACATACATAAGTAAAATGAATGGCATTAGTAGAATAAATGTCAGCAGAGGAAATTTGTAAGTATACTGCTGTCTCAAATGCAAAATTAAATCAAACCTGCTTTTCCTTTCCAAGTAAATAACCTCCTCTAAAACACTCAGATGGATTTTAAACCAACATCAAATTACACTCGACTCAACCTACTACTTCTTCATTCTTCTTTACAGGTATTATTGTCCATGACCATTACTCTCTTGAGTAAACCTATAGTTCACTTAAACCTGCCTCCCTTTTTGAAACTCTACTGGAAAATATGTTCTTTCCTTTTATTATAATTTAAAATAGAACATCTCATTCCTTCATTATACTTTTATTTTTCTTGCCTTCAGTACAGGTAAATAAGAAAAATATGCCCAGAGTCTGGAATGGTCTTGGTACCAATTGGGACTGTTTTTAAGGGTCCTTAGTTAAATTAACATAAACTTTGGTAATTAAGTTTGTAGTGTTAGTAAAAAGTCCCAAATCACAGCTGAAAATAGTCAGGTGAGAAAAATAATGTCTCTCTGCACTGTAAACAAGATGTTATCCTACTGATACTAACTGCACTAGACTGGCAATTAAAATGGACTTGTCACCTCAGAAAGTCAGTCTTGCTGCAACTAGCCTGAACAAGGGACAGAAGTTTTTATTGCCCCCTAATAATTTATTCTCAAGTCAGATTCTAAGCAGTGCATCTGATAGATGATACCCAAATCATGTGCCAAACTCTGGCAACCATAGTGGTTGAGAAAGTAATTTTAGGAGTATTTCAGCTCTGCCTTGCACTATGACTGATATGATAATATTGATACTATATCAAATCACATATGATAATGGTGATAATATTTCAAGTCCTTAAAACCTGAAAATTTGTTAAGCTATTGGTTTCTAAAGAAAAGGCAAATGTGTACCTCAGCATCCAAAATAGAGCATGCTGGCTCACCACTTCCATTTTGTTGTTGTTGTTGTTGTTGTTTTCTTTTACTTATGTTATTTAACAATTCTGAGTTCTGACATACACCTTAGCATGGTTTATCTTTTCAACAGTGTCTATTATTCACAAGAAAATACCTTGCACATGTAAAGGTATAAATATCCTCCCCATCTACCAAGTACATTACTTACTACCATTTATTTGAAACACATGAACCATTCTTCCTTCAAGTTTTTTCAACTTTAATACCGGCATGAAAGAAAAACTCCCTCCCCAATTAACAATTAAATGAACTAAACTGTCACAAAAGGTCCGTGGATATGCTGTATCTGGAAGACAATAAAATAAGTGAGGATGTGACTGAGAAATGTACATATTCATTATAAGGAGAATCAAATTTCAGCCCAGGGCAAAATGGCACACACCTGTATTCCCAACAACTCAGGAGGCTGAAGCAGGAAGATTAAAACTCCCAGGCTAGACTCAGCAACTTAGTGAGATCCTAAGTAATTTAGCAAACCCTGTCTCAGAATAAAAAATAAATAAAAAGAGCTGGAGACTTTGCTCAGTGGTAAAGGTCCCCTATGTTCAATCCTCAGTACGAGAGAGAGAGAGAGAGAAACTGATTTAATTTCAGCCAATTATTTTCATATCATATTACTGATATGGCATTTAAAAATATTTTTTTCAAAGAAAAGTTAAAATATGCATTTTTATATGAAATCCCATGCATTTCTTAGGTTGATAGCAAATATTAAAATTAATAAGCTTAAGCTAATATTTTGTAGTCCAAAAATGTGTTGCATAATGTGTCTGTGTATGCATACATAAACTCACAAAAAGTATACATATGCACAACACTCAAATACTCATACACTTATATCCCCTCACAAACACACACAATTGTAGGGAAGGATCCTGAGTCTGTAGTTTATTTACAAGATGAATACCTTTATCTAACTGGGACATTGGGCTATCCTGCTTAGAAATATAAGTATCTGGAAAAATATACTATGGAAAACTTTTTTTGATATTGTTACTACTGAAGGAAGTCAACTCGAGGAGACTGAGACTTAATACAACAAATTTAGAGCAAGAACTTTCTTTCATTATTCCAAATTTGTTAATTTTTATGTGAACAAGCCTTGGTTTGACCTTATTTTTTAGTTTTACTCTTGTTTTTTTAATCTATCTTTTGAAAATAACTTTGAAATTTACTTTCTCTTTCTTGCCTGTTACAGAAGCTGTATCATTGCCTTGCAATGAAGTTTTCTGCCTCACTGAATCACTTTCACAGACCTTGTATTGAAAGGGAGTAGGGCTCGCTCTTCTCTTCTCCTTTTTCCTTACTCTTTCCACATGAGGACAAAGAGCTCCTTTGAAGGAAGCCTACAGGGCTCAAGATCTCATGAAAGAGGATCGATTTTGCTTTTCTTTTTTACTATAAGCCCCATAAAGCATGAAGTTGCTATTACCAATACCATTATTTTGGGTCAGTTGTGTACAAATTTGAAACTCAGGTTAGACAGAATATGACTTCAAATATAGAAACTATCTAGATTGCCTGCTCTTTGAAGAAAAGTGAGTTCTTAAATTTGAAATTCTCAATAAAAGATATCCATTTCTTCTTCTCCCACTATTAAATTTCTTTTGGTTGGCAAAAAAATGAACAGTAAGTTTAACAAAATGCCGATTCTATAGTTTGAAATAATGCTTTGAACATTTAAATCTGTTGGTAATTGTGAAGATATAATACAAACATACAATTATGTCAGAGATAATTTCAATTTATAATTGTCAGAGTACAACTAACTCTACTAAGGAAGGTATTAAAATGATGGCTTAGTACTTATCTGAAGTGGTAGACATTTACAAGACACTGCAAAAAGTTACTTAACATTTTGTTAAAGTCAATATTTAAATCACTAAATAGTACCAGCATACTTTTCTTTCATTAAAGATAGATATTAAAATATATATGAATGATTGCATATCCCCTCATATTTATGTATACGTAGCATGCATATGGTATCTAGAGAGACATAACTTCAGAGCCTCTATATTGGAGATATTAGGTAGGGAACTTATGTTACCATGATTCGTATGTTAACAATGAAGAAAAGAATATTTTCACAGGTAACTGTAATAACATTAAAATTAATTAAATTTTTATTTAAAATATTTAGAAATATATTAATAATATGATATGTCACCAAAAGAAGAGAAAAAATAAACTGGATCAAATGGAAGAACATAGAGATAAAGGACTAGAAATTAAAAAAGATATAGGTCTTTTACATGTGGATCTTTAAGCAAAGATTTAATATTGTTATGGTAACTGGAATCCCAGAAAAAGAGAAAAGTAGACATAACTCATCAAGTCAAATGTACAAAAATCTCTGCAAAATCCAGAAAACTGTGATTAAATTCTCAATCCATATACAAAAACATCACTAGACACTGCAAAAGACAAAGGAAGAAAATAAATCTTAACTGAATAAGACAAGCTATATTATCTTCAAAAAAGCAATAATAGGAATGAAAGATGAGTTTCAAAAGAAAATGTAAGAAATTAAAAATTCTGAAGTTTTCATAAAGAAACAGTCAGCATGATATTTTATATTCAATAAAAATATCCTTCACAAATTAAAGTAAAATAAGTACATTTTCAAATAAGAAAGTGCTGGAAAGCTGGATTTTTTTCACTAGAAGGGTTGTATCTGTCCTCCATCTTGAAAAAAAGAAAAATCTAAAAATTTTTAAAATTCTACTTATCTCAGCATAGTGGCACACACCTGAAATAATGGCTCAGGAGGCCAAGGCTAGAGGATCACAAGTTCAAAGCCAGCCTCAGCAACTTAGGTAGGCCCTAAGAAACTTAGTGAGACCCTGTGTCTAAATAAAATATTTTTAAAAAAGACTATATATATATATATAATATATATATACACACATACACACATAATATGTATATACATATACATGCATATTATAAATAAAATATTGTATATATAATATATATATATATATAATATTTCTTTAAGATATTTTAACAATTATTAAGAAAAATTGTATTCAATATTTTTCCAATTATTTCTCAACCTGATGTTGCCTAACGACTGACTCTATCAATGAGTAAGTTCAACTTCTGTAACAAGTCCTTACAATCAATTGTCTTTGTTTCAAGATAGGTTAAGTAGACTTTTTTTATTATTTAAAAGTTTCTGTTCTACCCAACCCACTCACTGTGCCTGATATTGTGTTTTTTTAATGTGTTAATTTTGTAATACTCTTTTTATTGATAATAATCCAGATGCATGTAGGAGAAATTTTTGTAGATGACACAAATTAATCTTTATTATTTGTATGACAAAAGTTGCATTGACTCCTTTTGCCCTAATTATTGATCCAATGACAATGCAATGATAGCCACGTGTCTCTGACATATAATGGGGATCTGTATTACAGGTGAGAAACATCAAAATATAAAATCTGCTTATTTGTAAATATATGTCTTTCCCCTTCCTTGAAGTAGGGAGAAAAGTCTTTGCTCCTTGGGAAGAGTCTCTTTTCTCACTCTCATCTTTTGGAACTTAAAAAATCTCTTCTGAGGAAATATAATGGTGTCTTCAGTTTAGCAACCCATAGTGCTCTCCATAATTCCAGATTTTAATTCTGTAGCTATTACAAATTTCAGGCTGTTAAAAAAAACAAAAGGATCTAAACTTGGAGCCTCAATTGTCTGGGGATGATTACTTCTTAATTAATGGATCCATAAGCTCCACCTAAATAAATTTTTTGCAGTGAACAACCATGGTTCTTAATGTATGACAGTGGTATTAGGTATCAAAGTTTAAACTACTCTTTTATAAATCAGGAAAATAATTTCTTATGCTTGAACATAGTCCGCTGTGTTCTATTTTTTTTTTTGTGTGTGTGTGTGTGTGTGTGTTGACCACAGTCCAGTTTCAAAGAGTTCATTTTATATAATAAAATTATCTGTGTCAAAATACCTTTAAAGTTATAAACTTTTGTAATTATCTCTCTACCGAATGGAATTAATTCAGAGCAAACTTCCCAAAGCTTCTAATGACTGCATGATCAGGTAATTTTATTGTGTTAGCAAACAGTGAAATAATGCATTTAAATTTCATTTAACTTTTCTTTGATTAATGTATGTCTACTAGAAAAAAATCACTCACTCTTTAGGAAGGTTATTAGTTTTTATTTCATTTGGTGGAATTTTGAAAAGCCATGTTTTATAACTACTGCTGCACTCTATACATAATGAATGTTTTACTTTGCATAATCCAAAGTCCTCTATTTAAAGATGGTATGATGGATATTTGGTGTGTGCACATACTCTTTGATATTTTAAAAGCGTTAAATTTAAAGAGCTTTCCTGTTTCATTTTCAAAATATTCCATTAAGTCACAAAGAATAGAAACTTTGTTATTCCTTATAAATAATCTCTTCATTATGGTTGTAGTGCCCTCTAATTTGAACCTACTTTTTCAGTAACATAGTTAATAAATGATCTCATAAAATGCTAAATAAAATTTATTATAGGTGGAGGGATGTTTTGCTTATAGGATTATATTGAGAGGTGACTTAAAATGGTTTGTGTCATCTGTTGTGTAATTATGCTAATGTCTGATAAAATGGAAAAAAATGTTCATTATTCAAGATGTCTTATTATTATTATTCAAGCTCTCAACTTGTATTTTATTATAAAGATAGACTTAAAACAGTATTGCTTTTGAGAAGTTGAATATATCATGAATAATGAGGTAATAACTAAAATGGAATAGGAAATGAGTTACCACATTTAATTTTTCCTGTTGCTAAGGCCTGGAACTTCTAGTTTATTCCTCTTCACTAACGTGCACTGGGGAAAAAGAAAAAAGAAAAAAAAAACCCTTTAATTCTCTAAGAAATGACAATAAAATTGACATTTTCAACCCTCTAATGATAATCTCCTGTGGGCTGAGAAAATTCACTTAACTCTTCTCCCAGGGTATCATAATAAAATTTCAACAGAGTCAAAAAAACATTTTAAAAAGAAAACATACATATAGGAATAAGAAAGAAAGTTTCTAGATGGTTTCACTTAGGTAGGAAGTGGATAAGTCAGAGAAGACAACTGACAAGATGAAATCAGAAATGAGGAAGCCATTCTGACCTGCAGACTCCTGGAGAAGCCAAGAACTCCCCCCAAAAGGCAATTCAAAGTGGAAAGGTGATGAAACCATGAATCAATCAAAAGTCTATGCAGAGAGTAGCTTCAACCTTCCCTTCCTCCATCACCACCCCAGGCAGGTAAATTATTCTTCTACTATCAAGAAGTAAACAATTAATCATTCAACTGATGTATCAAATTCTTCTCTAAAATCATTGTATAAGCTATATAAAGTAAACTAAATCAATTAGTGCTAATTCTATAGAGTAAAACCTATTCTGTAATTGAAGTATTTCTCTAATATTCTGTTAGTATCTACATTACTTCATTCCTAAAGTCATCTTCCCACTCTATAAGTAATGCCTCCAAAGAGCCATTAAGCCAAGTTTTCAATGTTGCTTAAGTAATTAAAAGGAATTGACTTCCAAGAAACCACTAACATCTTATGAGATTACATTATCAAGGTGAAAAGCTAAGATCATCAAAACAAACTTATATATTGAAGTACATAAGAATAAAGAACATTAACAGACACATTCACAGATCATGGGTTCTGGTTGATATTATCAAAGACATTTTAAAAATCTCTAACAACATCTAAAAAAATAAAATTTAAAATAACAGGAAGTAAATTCAACTATTCAATAGAAGAGTTTAAAGATTTAAAAATTCAGAATTCTGTATTTCCTAAAATACAGAAAAGAAAAGATGAAGAGATAATACATATGAAAAAAAAAAAAAAAGAATAGGACAGGTATATTTGACTGAAGGAAGTTGCCAAAATAACAAACACAGGAAAAGGCTTACAGGAATTTTAGAAATTTTTTAAAAATAAATAACACTTTTTACTTCCCTTGTCTTTCCAGCAACTTCATTAAACAGATTGAAAGCATAATTTACAAGACATTCTTAAAGTATACTTTGTCATTGATATGCAATATTTGATAAAATGTCTCAAATAGAAATCACCATATACCAAAGAACAATTGGCATGCATATCACATTTTGGAAGCTTAAGTGTGTTATCAAATAACCATTATAAAGTACAAAAAGGCATCTTTGAGGCAGTCATTTTTACTATAACTATTACTGATATGGCTGATGGTTTTAAAAAAAATATCATGATGCTATTATCACAAAACTAATGCATAACACCAGTAAACCTCAGTGGAATACTTCAATATGTGCTTATTCTTCACATGTCTGAGAATCTTTATCAAGATTTTGGATGATCTCAGCCAAGCTTCTTGTTATCTCAGTGGGTCATTTAACTCTCTCTACTCTGAGGCTTTTTCTCTATCTACATTCTTCTCCTTCTTCTGATTTCAGATGTCCTTCTCATTGTATTCATAAAGGAACATAAGGGACCAACCCTGGTCACACAAATGCTTTCAGCATGCTTCTTGCCTACAATGACATCTGCTATGATCTGAATATGTGGTGCTCCCCCAAAACTCCTGCTAATGGAGTAATATTCAGAAGTAACATGATCAGTCTGGGGAGTTGTAAACTAGTCAGTCCATCCTAGTTTGAAACTTACTAGATGGTGACTATAGGAAGGTATGGTGTAGCAGGAAAAGGTGGATCATGGGGAGGACAGGTGCACTGGAAAGTTTTTTTCTTTCTGTGGTCCCTTTCTCTCTCTCTCTTTCTTTCTGTTTTCTGACCCATCCATGAACTGAGCAGTTCTTCTCTGCAGACCCTTTCCCTATGAATTGCAGCCTCACCTGTGTTCCAAAGCAATAAAGTTGGCCACCTATGGAATGAGCTCTCTGAAGCTGTAAACCCCCATTTAAACTTTTCCTCTTCTGTTGTATTTGTAGGATGTTTTGGTCACAATGACAAAATAGCTAACACAGAGAAGGGCAAAGTGAGTACATAAGACAAAGATCAAGAATAGAGTTATCCATGAGTTTATCAAAAAGAAGGTTTCTTTAAAAAAAAAAAAAGTACAAATGTGAAGTTAGGGAACAACATACCACCAATTCAAACATGGATTATACTCATGAACAAGTAAAGTTTTGTAAACAAATGATGACAGATGGTGGTATTCCTGTCATTACGGACTATGATTCTTATAATTAGAAATGGATGTGACTCTTCTTTATGGAGAGCGAAAGAAGAATGATGATGCATGAAGGCAGACCTAAAGGATTCAGTAAATAGCTCAAGTAACACATTGCAAGGCATGACAAGAAGGAGGAAACTAGTTAGTACAATGTTTATACGTACAATGGAGCAAAGGCTGAGATTATTTGATTGTTTGAAAAATGCACAAATTATAAACTATATTACATATTCAGGATGAATGAAATTCAGTTATAGCAAAAGTTACCTGAATTTGGCTAACTTTGTCCTTGAAACATCAGACTACAACACATTTCTCAAATTTTTACATTTTATACATGATAAACAGTGATTACGGGGAGATATCTTTAGCCACCATTTAACTGAAGTTATTAAATCAGTTCTACTTGGATGCTTATAGATGTACTGAATGATCTCTAGTTTTTTATGGATTATTGACTTAATGAATTCAAATATGTTTCCACAGATTGAAACTCTTCTAGAAAATAAAGGAGTTAATACTTTTCTTTTACCAACTTGAAAACTTTGTGGAAATCAACCAATATATTTATTTTAGTGTTGAGCATGTATTGTTAATTAAAACTCCTGAAATATAATGTTAAATACAAAATTATATTTCAAAATTTTCCATTTCCAGAAATTTTATTTCATTTATTACAAATGAACCATGTGTGTGCCGCAAGAACAAGCTCTATATAAATCATCCATAGTATTTTATTTTAGCTAAATTAGCTGTAATGTTCTTAATTTCTTAAAGCTCCATTAGACAAATAAGGAATCTGAGACACGTATAGGAATCTATCTCCTAAACTTTCCTACAGTTGATTGATGAAGCAAAAAAATTAATCACTATTAAAAGAATATAGTTGTCTATTCATCCAACAGAGGTTGTTAAAATATTAGAATAGGTTCATTCAGATTTTTCATATACATATATGGATGTGTGTGTGTGTGTGTATTGATAGGTACACATTGTTGATAAAAAAACATAAATCTCTAAAGCCGTATCTATTAAATCATGAAAAATTGAGTATAAACAAATATTGTTAAAAATTATCAGTCTTTTGTGAGAGAAACTATTTCTTCAGATGACATTTGAAAGAAAACTTGGAAATTATGATAGAAAAAATATATTTTACAAAACAAGCTTTGCAAATTGACAAAAATTACTGCATATGTGAAATAGAAATGTCTCAATGGCTTAGTAAACTAATTGTCTCATAAATCCAGAGGTGAATCATAAATAAAGTCATATAATTTCCAATAAAATCACATAAAAGCAAAAATGAAACAAAAATTATTTAATTTAGTTATTCAAGAAAGTGAATTCCATTCAAGTTATGTAAATAGGGGCAGAAATCAGAACTAAGTCCAGAACCCTGGTGCCTTGTATCCCAGCAAGAAGTCCTTTAGGCAACTCCATGGTAACCTTGGGGAGAGGATTCTTGTAGCCATAAAATGCATTATTTTGTTTCTAACTCTTTAGGCTTTGAATCTGGAAGCATGTGATGGGGAATTGATGTCACAGTTGAGCAGACAAATCTGACAAAATATATGTAACTTTTTTCTTCTGTGAGCCACTTACAGTGAATTTCTGATCCTAACAAGTATAGCTTGCATGTCAGAATGTGGCAGGCACACAGGGTTGTCACTCCCCCAAAATAGCAGAGTTGTCAACACATCTTGATTTCCTCTATAATTAGAGAGAATTTAGTCTATTAACCACTTGAATGCCCAATGGGCAAATGATGTATTCATAAGGCAGCACCTGTAGCAAGAAATGAATTTTGAAAAATCATTTTTATAAACAAAGTGAACTGTATTTAATAAAGTATAGAGCTTCTTTCATAGAAGTATAGCCCTTCTAAGAGAGAGCCTAGATGATATTAGAACAAATTATCAATCAATTTGGGTGAATCTCACATCAGTCAATTCTGGAAAAATAAGACACTTCATTGAAGTAATTGCACAATTTGTGCAATTTAATAGTAATTAATGCATGATTCATAATTATGACATCAATAATTTTGTTATTAAATCAAAAATATTGCCCATAATTTAAAATATAATTTGAATTTTTCATGCTGAAAAGTAATACTTTTTTAAATACACAAAAAAATGCCAGTAACAGAATAAAATCATATTCTTACATTGTTTTCAATTCAGTGTGATTCCCAGCTTTTTCTTACATATAGCTAAAAGTTATGTGTTGCATGTTGTTTTAGAGTCAAAATGTTTTATTGTAATCTAAACATTTTGTCATTAATTTTCGAGAAACTATTTTAATATAATCATATTATGAATACATGAAAAGCAAATTAATCAATTTCCTATTTTAACACATGCATGTATGTAGCTTCTATTTGGCTCACTTAAAAAAATTGATGCATTTCACTTTTTTCAATAGTGGAAAAATTTTTGTCCTGATTGTTTTAAGGAAGAAAATAGTAGATTAGGAGAATTTTAGCAATAAACTTTGAGTAAAGAACTTTCTATTAGAAGAACAATTGTTGAAATATTTTTCAGTGGTGACATCAAAGCAGTTTACACTCTGAATTTTTCATGTTTTTTTTTTTCCATGAAGGGAAGCTTAGGACACATTTGAAAAGTATAGCTAATGGTGCATGATTGGAAATAATAGAGGTATGAAGGTAGTGAGAGTCTCTCTAAGAGAAATCTAGATGTCTTCTGTCTTGAGACAGACATGTTCTTTACATGAGGTTGGGATAAATATAATATTTATGTGACAAGAACTTCAATAAAGCAATTTCATTTCATATTCGTGTCAATCTGATAGACAAGAATTATCACATTACCACTACTGTCACAGAGATCAAGAAATCACAATTCTATAATAATAAATAAATTTGATGTTCATATCCATATCAGTGAATATGCATATTACTCCTGCACAAAAAGGAAAACGAGTCATTTTAGCTTCTTTTGTTATAGTTTTAATGATAAAAGATTAGAGTCAGTAAGAAAATTTATAGTTCCCGATCCCAAAATCTTAAAGAATGCATCAAGTACATGTGGAAAGGTTGCATAGTCTGATGTTTTGGGATAGAATATACAATAAATAACACTTAGGTGAAGTTGGTTGATAATGTTGTTCAATTCTTCTATTTTAATCCTTTTTTGTGTACTTGTATCAACCACTGAGAAAGGGAAGTTGAAACCATCAGTATAATTTTAGGCTTGTTTATTTAGTTTTTTGGGCCCATGAGTTCTTGCTTCTTATATGTTGAAGCACCACTATTAAAGGCATAAATGTTTAAAATTATGTCTTCTTGATGAATTTACCTCCTTATCATTTATGTAATTATTTTATTTTCTCCTACTAATTGTTTTGATTCTGAAATGTGCTTATTTAGTATTGATTTATGTTGGCCTGATACATCTTTTCCCACTATTTCCCTTTTATACTATTTGTGTCTTGATATTTAAAGTGAGTTTCTTGTAGGCATCATGTAGTAAGTATTGCTTTTCTATCAAATTTGACTATCTTTAGATCATTAGTAGTTGATGTGATTATTGATATGGTTGGATTGAAATTGACCATTTTGCCACTGATTGCCTGTTCTTTCCATTGTTTTTAATTGGTTCTTAATTTTCTCTTGAGTAGTTTTTTATTCCATTTTCTGCTCCTCTGCTCTCTAATTAACTCTTAATTGTTTTGATTGCATTAGGGTTTATAACTGATAGTATTTGATGAATTATATGATAGTCTTACAACTTAATACTTCTATTTCTCTTTCTTGGCCCTTTGCTTTGATTTCACCTACTTTACTTTTGTACATATTATAAAATCCAGTTTAACAGTTTCTAGAGATTCAATTTTCAGCAATTTCTATTTACAATGACATATTTTTCCAGAATTTCTTATAAACTTGTGGGAGTTGTTTTCAAGGTATGTTTATTGTACCCCAAGAAATGCAAATCAAAGACTTTTGAATATATCTAAAAAATAAGAAAATACGATACTATAATCAATGTCAACAGTCCTTGAGAACACAGGCGTACAGAAAAGAACTGATGAGATTTTTGATGAGTAAATGCAATTTCAATTTAAAAAGAGGAAGATGAAACTATATGGTGAATTGAAGAACATACTATAAGTCTCACCAGAATAATTCAAATAGTAATTAGTTGTGTCAATTCTAAGAGAATAGTGACACGGAGCTGTACATTTTGGTTATGCACATCATTGGAGATTCTTATTTATTAAAGATAATTAAAGGAATTCCAGTTCGATAAGTAAGCTGGTAACACCTCTTGTCCCCCCCCCAAAAAATGGATAATTTAATAATCGCAGAAAGCAAAATCCAGCAATAACATGTGTCAGCAACAACAAAAGAAAAAAAATTAAGCAACAAAATAAAGACAAATTTCTATCATGATCATTGAAAAGAGGCAGGTAAGTTATATAACAAAAGTTGAAGAAATGATCTCTTCTAGCATTCTCTTTTTCCTCTTCACCAAGAACAGGATGTAAAATTGAGGAAAAACTTCTGAATGATTTCACTTCTTTGTTATGAGGCAGAATGTGGAAGACAGTGGGGATGAAAATAAAATTATATAAAAAGATTTTTGAAGCTTCCAACCCTCCATTTTATGATCACTGATGGAATAGGTTACCTGGGGAGAAGCACATAGCAATTCACATTTAATAGACTCCCCTCCTGTGAATTAAGTAGAGTCAACATGGTCAACAGTCAAAATTTAGTTATCTGTCCCTTCGTTTGTCGAGGATGAAAGAGGCTATAGATCCTCTGAAATTGGAGAAAAACTCATGCCTTTTTTTCAATCAGAAGTCCTTGAAGTTTCCCCCAAATGGCTGGAACAAACTGAAGCCAGAAGGAGCTGGGCCAATGCAGCTGCATGTCAAACATCCAAACATTCTGAATGGTGTAACCTTAAATCTATGAATATTAATTCATTAAGCATTTCCCTTAGGGGTAGTTGCAGTCCTAACCCACTATTCTAGTTCTCTCAAGTCCCACTATCCTAGATGGTTATTTTTGTCTTCACTTTTCCTCTAAGCTGCCCAAAATCTCATCCTTGTTTTCATTCTTGACTTATGATCTTGGAAATTATTTCAGTGAGAAAATCAAAGCAATCAGAAGAGAACCTCCACATCTTGATACCATCATCATTGTCTTCATGGCAGTGATAATAGCCATGCACTCTCCTTCTCCACTTATTTTTTGTATACTTTCTCCTTTGCAAGACCAACTCTTCCATTTGAGTGCTGAGTTCTGTATCTTTGTGCATGTTTTAGTCTATTTGCACTACCATCACAAAATACCTGAAACAGCAGAAGTTCACTTCTCACTATCTAGAGGCTAGCTAATGCAAGAACAAGGTGCTGGTATGGATATCTGGTGAGTGTTACCCTCTTTGCTCCAATATGGCATCTTGTTACCATGTATTCCAGAGAAGACAAGGGCAGAGCACTCACATGGTAGAAGTCAGTAATTTTTCTGCCACATAATAAATATATACAGACTTTTCTTTCATTTTTAATCTTCCTTGACAAAAAAATAAATACAAAAACAGAAACCCTCCAAAAAATGATGCACTAATGTGAGCTTCCCACCTAATTAAATTACATTTGCATCCATCTAATTATTAAAATGAATAATATGATAGCCTTCTGAATCTCTTCTTTTCCCCATAGCCCATGTTTTATTCATCAGTAATTCATTTTATCCCTGTATTCAATAGTCAAGTCTCCAATTCCTCTCATTTTAAATCATTCCAGTTTTACTTTAGCTTACATTATTCTACCAGAATCTTTTTTAAGGCTGTTAAAGAACATATCTTAATAAACCTTATCATGAATTCTGACTTATCATCGTATTTTACCATGCAGAAACATTTAACAAAGTCATCCACTCTTTTTTTTTTGAAACTCTTCTCTTAATTTGCAATTTATTACTCATAATAGTTGTTGTTATTTTCTGTTCCAATCTGATCAATTACTTTCTCTCTCTCTCTCTCTCTCTCTCTCTCTCTCTCTCTCTCTCAAAGGGTCCAGTTTTCATATTTATAACTTCCAAATATGAGAGTTAGTGGTGTTCACTCCTTGTGTCTCTATTAGAGCTATGTTATCCATTCTTACTAGTCTACAAATTTCTATCTTCAGTTCAGGTTTCAGACTTAACTCTAGATCAATTTATTTAACTGACTCTGTCAAATGCTGCTTAGATATTTAATAAATGTTTGAAACAACATTTCTAAAACTAAACTCATTATTCTTCCTGCCACTTTTATTCTCCAAACCTGCTCTTGTCACAGTCTTCTTGAAGCCATTATTGAATTCTCTTTCTTACATATCATATATCAGGTCCACTCAGTAAACCCTATAGGCTCAGAATCAGATCACTTTCTCATGCCTCTCCAGTTAACATTGTCCTCCATAGAACTAACATCTTTCCTGCAGTTTATAGCAGTAAATTTCTTTCTGGTATCTCTGTTCATCTCAATTCTCACTTACAGGTTATTCTCAATACAGCAGTCTGTATGCATTTTTAAGACATAGGATACACTATGGCATCCTTCTATTGGATTATCACTTTACTCAGAATAAAAGGCAAACTCCTAACAACCACTAGGATAAGCAAGCAAAATCCTGTTCTCTAATCAATAGCTCTGTCTCTTATCCTACCTCCCAGGATCCCACTGCTTGCTCCACCCCTTCCCATTATGGTAGTGGTCTTTATGGCTTTTCACTCACCTATATATGGTTTTTCATTCAGCTATAGAATTTTAGCATTTAAAGTTTCTTCTTCCTGTAGTTATTTTTCAGGTGTCTTCATGTCTAATGTCTCCAGTTTGTTCACATTTTTTTTCAAATGCCACCAACTATTTAGAACTTCTCTATGAAACAGCAGACTCTGTCCTATATTCCCAGTTTTCCTCCCCTCTTTATATTTCTTCACAGCATGTAATGACTTCTGGCATACTGTGTATTATTATTTGTTTATTTTCTACACACTCTGTGAAATGTAAGCTTCAATACAGCTGTTTTTTTTTTTCAATTTTGTTCACTATTATAAATCTAATATCTTGAATAGGACACAGATATATGCTCAAAAATATTAACTGGATTAATAAATAAATGATAACCTTATTCCACTTTTAAAAATTAATGAATAGAGGGGCTGGGATTGTGGCTCAGCGGTAGAGCGCCCCACTAGCATGGGCAGAACCCGGGTTTGATCCTCAGCACCACATAAAAAATAATAAAGGCATTGTGTTGTGTCCATCTACACCAAAAAATAAATATAAAAAAAATCAATGAATAGAGACTAAAATAATTAATAATGACTTTAAAACATTAATAATAAAAGGAGAGTAGTAAAAACATAATTTTGAAAATTAAGAGAATAAAACATCAAAATAACTGTTGTAGGTAGAATAAAGACTCCAAAATATTTCCATGTTCTATTTCTCTATCCATTGAGTATTATGCACATGACAAAAGAGAATCCAGAAGCATGATTCCTCAAAAGTAGAGGACCTTTCATAGCTGTGATCAGAATGAGATATATCCGTGGAATAAATATCAGATTGTGTCTGGTGTTGAAGATGATGGCAGGATGTGAAAAATCTCTAGATATTAGGAGCAAAATGTATTCCCCTCCTGTAACTCTGAAAAAGGAGTACAGTCCTATACACATCTTCATTTTGGCAATCAGGACCCATATCACACTTCTGACCTCCAGAATTGTAAGGTAATACATTTCATTCTTAAAGTCATTGAATTTGTTCTCATTTGTTATAGCCATTCACAGTTAAAGTGATTTTTTTAAGGAGGAAAATAAAATAATAATAATAATAACTGGACACTGAAATGGAGCAAATTATGTTCCATACATGTATTTTTGTTTTCGTTGTCGTTTTTGTTTTGGTATGGAGGATTGAATCCAGTGATACTGTACCACTAAGCCACATTCCCAGCCCTTTCCATTTTTTTTTTTTTTTATTTTAAGACAGGGTCTTACTAAGTACCTTAAGGCCCCACTAAGTTGCTGAAGCTGGCTTTAAACTCTATCTTCCTGTCTCAGCCTTCCAACTATCTGGGATTACAGATGAGTGCCACCACTGTACATGTATTATTATGTCAAAATGAACCCAACTCTTACTCATAACTATAATTCACTAATAAAAACATTAAAAAAGCAAATCACAAGAATGAAAATGTAAATTTCCTGTTAAGCAAAATGTTAAAATGACCACAAAGAAAGGAAGTTCATAGAATTATAAGAGTAATTTTTAAACATTATCAAAATATGTGAAAATCAATATAGAGTTCATTATTTTTTAATTACAATTTTTGATTTTTAAATTATAATGTATTAATTATGTTATTGATGTAGGTAGAAAATTGAAATAATCTTATAAGCATGAGCAGTTTGGGATATTATTAAAGTTTCTATAATTTGCCCCTCAGCAACTCACAAATCACCAGATCTATAGGCTCTAAGAATGAATATTTATAAAATTTAAAGGTGAGTTAAATCAGTTATTATTTAAAACATTCCAGATCACAGAGAAGAAAAGCTTAAAATGTATGTTACTAGTGATAAACATAAAAGTTGGCAAAAATCAAAACAAAATATTATTCAAAGAATGAAAATGCAATATCAGATGCAAAGCTATTTTTCAAAACAACATTTTACTCAGTTTAAGAAAGAAACTTTTAATATATGTATAATGTGAAATTCCCCTGAAAAACCAAACAATCCAAAATTAATGCAAATAGCAATACAAAACCTCTTATCTTTCAATGTTATACAATAGATGGTTGCTCTTTAAGGTTAAAAACAATAGATGAGTGACAAATATTGTATTACTTATTTTTTATATGAAAGAATCAGGAAATGCAATTAGAATAGGGAAAAATTTAGAATTTAAAAATTGGGGAAAATCTAAATTTTTGTTAGTTTACACTGTATGATTTTTATATTTGAAAAAGTCCCCAAATCAGTTTAAAAATGATAAAAAAAATAGCAAGTTTAGTCACAAAATAATAATAATAATAATAATAATAATTATTATTATTATTATTATTATTATTATTATAATTATATATTTTTTGGTATCTGGGGTTGAACCCAGGGGTGCTTATGCTTGACTACTGAGCCACATCCCCAGCCCATTTTTAAATGTTTTACATAGATACAGGGTTTTACTGAGTTTTTTAGGGCCTTGTTAAGCTACTGAGGCTGACTGTGAATGTGATTCTCCTGCCTTAGCCTTCTGAGCCACTGGGATTATAGTTGTGTGCCACTGTTGTGGGCCAAAATTATTCAATCAGTAGCATGACTGTGTGAAATAATAGCTTGAAGGAAAAAAAATGTGAAAGAAATAAATTGTAGTGATAAATATATCTGCTTTGGCTTGAATATAGATTTAATTTGTCCCCTCAACTGTTTGTGTGTTGGGAAGCTTGTTTTCCTGAGTTGCAGTACTAAAGTTGATTGTACCTAACATTTGGGGCCTAATGGGAACTCATTATGATACTCCAAAAGGATAAAGGCAGTTCTCCTGGGATCCTGGTTATTATTCACAAAGGACTGTTAAAAAAGCCCGAGCCTGGCTCAACCCAGCAATCCCTGTCTGACTGTTAGAGATGTGATCCTTCCATCCTTCACAACCTCCCACAATTGCCATTCATTATAATGTGTCACTGAACCAGTGTTGGTTCCATGCCCTTGAGCCTCCAAAATGATGAACTAAATAAACTTCTTTTTCTTTACAAAGTTAGTTTGCCTTAGGTGATTCATTATAACTGACTAAAATATTACTTAACTATAAACTTTACATGAAATTGAGTTGAAAATATATGGATAAAAAAGGAAAAATTTTCTTAGACATATGAAAAAAGCCATCTTTAATGTAGAGACAGTTCTGGGAGGGGATAATATGATATTTCAAAATACCACTACTTTCTAAATAAATGCATAATCAAAATAAAATTTATACCAATCCCACAAGGCTTCATTAGTTTGGAAACTTAACAAGTTGATTAAAAGATTTCTGGGGGATTAAGAAAAAAAGCAATAAAATAAATTCTACAAAAGGAGAATGTGAAATTCTAGTCTTTTACTTATTAACATTGCTAGAAAAATCCATAACTAAAACATTTTGGGTTGATTAGAAAATGGAGAAATGATATAATAAAGAGAACAGAGAGTATATAAATAGATCCAGATGTCCATGTGAATTTTAAAACAAGATAAATAAGGTATTTTAAATATTAGAAAAGCAGTAATTCAATTATTCAATAAAAATTATTGGGAAAACCAGTCATTAGCCATCTGGAAAAATTGAAGCTAAATTCAATCTCATGTCCATTATAAAAATTACAACCAGATATTTCTGAGATGAAAAGCAATCCATAATATTACTGAATAATAAATGCAAATAAATGCACATAAAAAATCACAACTTAGGTGGTTTTTGCAAACTTGAAGAAGTTTCGATCTTTCTAAGCATAAGGTGAAAGATTAGTACATTTAAATGAATTAAATAAATAAATGCTAAGGGGAAAATAGCATTGATAAAGTTAAAACATTTTTATGAACTATAGTTTATTATATAAATTAACCACTGCATATTTAACCAATCCCATGTTAATGGAAACCTAATATTGTTTCTCAGGAGCATTTTAGGTAAAAGCATATCTTAATCATGGACACTAATGTCAAAGCTCTGAAAATGGTTTATTTGAGAATAAAACATCTTTCATAGCTGCTTGAGATGAAGAATTCTAGTGTAAACCCGAATTAAATGTAATAGGGGATTAGCTCTTGGTGCCTTTCTCAGTATCCATTGTGGACAAGCCCACCTTGCCCAGAAAGGTAAGATTCATAAAACTGTAGTTGACCTGATGATTTGAGGATAATCCTCATTCAGAAAGAAGACAGACATTGCTCTCCCACAGAGCAATTTTGTCCTAAGTAAAGCCTCCAGGGTAAACATACGTGTTCTAAATCTTTAGAAGGTTTATGGTTTTTGTGTGCTTAAAGAATTGTGACCCAAACACTTGGAGAACGTGATATCACCATGAACGTAAGACTAGAGCACAAAAATTGATTGATATGGAAAATAATGTAGTATATGATGCTACTACTTAATGGAAATGGATTTCATATAAATAGGTGAGTTAGTTTTAGTAAGTAAAGGGAGACATTTTGTCACAGTTACTGTGTCACACATTTGATACAAATCCCTGTTTTTTAAATCAGATGTGTGCTTTTCTATGGATCTACCAGAAAGTCCTTTAGGGATATTTGGAAAGTTGTTTTACTAAAATTCAGCATTTTCTATTTGGATGAATATCAAATAAATGTACATTTGTTAGGTGTTGAGAATAAAAATGGATAATAGAGAAGAAAGGGTGTCGTAGGGTTGTTAGAGACTCAGTACAATAATTAAGTTAGAATCATCTATAATTTCAATTAAGGAAAGAAGTCTAAATATGTTCTGAGACAAAAATAGATAATATACCTCAAATTGAAAAAGAGTGGCTTCACTGTACTAATATATAGGGAAGAAGTGATTTTATATATACATTCTTATATATATAGAATTCCCTTCTCTCTCTCTCTCTCTCTCTCTCTCTCTCTCTCTCTCTATATATATATATATATATATATATATATATATATATATATGTATTGATCTAAAATAGAATGTCCCCCAAATGTATTAAAACCTGGCCAGCCTTTTACTGAACCCAGAATCTGAGTTCTATGTTCATGAGCCACTTAAACATAATTAAGCATGAATATCAATAAAAACTCTGAAGCTGTCCTAAAGAATCTAAGGTCTTGGGTCAAATTTGATTTCTTTTTTCTTTTATTTTAATTTATTTTTTGGCACTAGGAGTTGAATCCAGAGACACTTCACTTTTGAGCCACATCCCAATCCCTTTTTTGCCATATCCCCAGCCTATATATTGTTTGATACAGGGTTTCTTGCTATGTTGCTTAAGGCCTTGGTAAGTTGCTAAGGCTGGCTTTGAACTCGTGATTCTTTTGCCTCATCCTCTGGAGCTGCTGGGATGACAGGTGTGCACCATCACACCTGGTTGCTGGGTCAGATCTTACAGTGGATTTTGAATATAGGGTGGATTGGTCATTTTCTTTCTTTTTTTTTTTTCGTTATGTGGATCTTTCTTCCCAGAAAATCAATATGCCATCCCATAAGAGACTTAAAAACTCCTGCCATTGACCATTAACCTTGTTCTGTATTACTATCTTGATGAATTCCCTATTTAATTCCTAAATTTTTGAAAGTTTTTGATGTGTTAAACTGTAAGTTCATATTTAATAAATTTATATTTTTGGCTATTTTTGTGAATAGTGACTAGCTACTATTTTAAGTTCAGTTAATGGTTTCAACTGCCAAATTGTACACAGAGGTCCCTTTGTTTTCTTAAATTTTAACAAGTAAAACAGAACAAAGAAGCAAACATCACTTCCAGAGCAATTTCAGAGCCATCTTATATGTTTACAAAAAAAAGTACTTTCCATTTAGTCAGCTATTTTTCCCCTTTGTTTGTTAGAAAATATAATCGGTTGTCACAGGTATGAGTACAGTAAACTCTGATCCTACTCTTCAAACTATTCTTCAGGGAACATCCTGCAAGTGACCTTGTTAGAACCCAGTTTTATTACCAGGATCCTCAGCAGAGGAACCCAGTTTTATTACCAGGATCCTCAGCAGACTATTTTTTCTCTCATTTATGATAAGACCATCATGTGCATGAATTATTTGAAATATGCACATGAAAGATAATAAAATGCTACATAATTGCAATCAAAGTCCCTTTACAATTAGTTTAATTCCCTAAGAATAGTGATTGTTTTATTGAATATATGAGAAAATGTGCCAGTGTGACATGCATATTATGGCAATACCATCTTCAACCAGGCAAGAGAGTCTCTAGAAAATGTAATCATCCCTTTGTATACACAGGTTCCACTGACAGATTCAACTAAAAATGTTTTTGAATTGTGTCTGTATTGAACACGTACACACTATTTTTCTTGTCATTTTTTCTTGAACAATACATTTAATAAATGTTTACACAGCATTTTCATTGTGTTAGGTACTACAAGCATTTTAGAGATGATTGAAAATATATACGAGGATTGCATAAGTTATATGCAAATGCTATGCATTTCATATGAGGGACTTAAGCGTATACATAGTTTGTTTTTTGTGGGGTTCTGGAAACAATGCCCCGTGGAGACAGACAGATGACTATATTTACATATCTTAAATATTAGGGAATTTTAATATTAAATTTGACTTTAAGGTACAGATAGCAGCTGAAATGAAGATTCTATCAACTAAAAATATTAATAAAAACTGAGGCTGGCCAATATCCTCCATATGAAGGGTAGTCAGCCCATTCAGAGATGATTATATCTTAAGAATTAGGCAACAGCACACACCTGCAATCTCAGCAGCTTGGGAGGCTGAGATGGGAGGAATGCAAATTCAAGGCCAACCTAAGCAGTTTAGTGAGGACCTAAGCAACTTAATGACAATTTATCTAAAAAAAAAAAAAAAACCAACCAAACAAAAAGCAAATATATGCTGAGGACATAGCTCAGTGGTAAAGAGCCCCTGGATTAAATCCCTAGTAACAACAACAACAACAACAAAAATAAATTAGTTAATGAAGCACCTCCAACTTGACTTATACACCAATGTTATTGTTACCATGTAAAGAAATTGAATTTAAACATATCAACTAATAAATAAATATGTATAGTGTCAGCATAATTAATAAAATTTAAATATATGTAGTACCTTAATGACATAGAATAAGCCTTCGTAAGTGGCCCACTTCACCACTAGTCTAATCAATTATATCAAAAGACCAAATATTTTTGGAAGAACCAACTGCTGGGATCCCCAAAATATGAAGGGAAGAGCTCCAAGCAAAAGGAGAGTTGTATGCCAATCTATGTTGAGCAGGCAGTTCTCCAAAGCAAACAAACAAACAACAGCAAAAAAAGATTTAAAGCATCCACTGGTTTTTATGGTGTAAATATTTACATCATTATCATTTCAAGATGCCAATGAAATATCCTTAAAAATAAAATATGGCAAGAGATAGGCTACAAAAATCCATATGATTTGTGTGAAGTAGCTTCAAACCAATACTAGAAGACTTGGGGCAAGCAGAGAACACCCAAATGTTAACTATGGGCATTAAAAACCATGAAAATATGGTCATTGACTCATGATCACTGCAAACTGCTTTTACTATGTATGTACTGAATAAATATTTCTTAAATTAAGTGTATATCTTAAATGAGTTATAATAATTACTCAGTGAAAATACACTTAGACTACTTTCTTAACTTTTGGACTTTCTATTTTAATGGGGATATAGACCAATTTGAAAATGTACCAGAAGATATTGATAAAAATGATGATGTACAAGTTGTAAAAGAAAATTTTTTATGAAACAGAATTTTGCTCATATATACGGAAATTTAGAAATTACCTAATAAGTATCTTCAAATATTTATAGTATCATTTAGAAAGAGATATTTCATTTTCCTGTGAATGGCTTTAAGGAGTAGAAGCACAAGGAATGTTTGTAGGTGGACCATTTGGTTCAATAAGAAGAAGATATTTTTAAATAATTTGAAACAATTATTAAGGAGTTCATTTGTATTGTTTCAAGGAAAGGAAAAAAAAACTTTATGGAAAATTGTATTCTGGACATGCAAATATCTAGTAGACTTTTAGGTTATATAACCCCATAGTTTTCTACAATTTTTTGGATTTTATTTTTATTTTTTTTTATTGGTTGTTCAAAACATTACAAAGCTCTTGACATATCATATTTCATACATTTGATTCAAGTGGGTTTTGAACTCCCAATTTTACCCCAAATACAGATTGCAGAATCACGTCGGTTACACATCTACATTTTTACATAATGCCCTTTTAGTAACTGTTGTATTCTGCTACCTTTCCTATCCTCTACTATCTCCCCTCCCCTCCCCTCCCATCTTCTCTCTCTACCCCATCTACTGTAATTCATTTCTCTCCTTGTTTATTTTCCCATTCCCCTCACAACCTCTTATATGTAATTTTGTATAACAATGAGGATCTCCCTCCATTACCATGCAATTTCCCTTTTCTCTCCCTTTCCCTCCCACCTCATGTATCTGTTTAATGTTAATCTTTTCTTTTTTGGATTTTATTTAAAAAATGTAAATAAATCTTGAAGTGGAAAGATTTAGGTACTCACTGTGAGCTCAAAAGCAATGGTTTCTGTATGTTTTTATACTATCTCCTCATAGGTGCAACTGTTCCAATTTCACATGGATAGATAATAAACTTTCTGCTTCCTATAACTTAAAATAAGCCTACTTAATTTGATTTCTGGAAAACCATGTTCCAACTCCTACAAGTGCATTTAGAAAAAATGAATATTGTGTTTTTGTAACATAATGTGTGTCTGTTTTCTCTATTATTATATGAAGCTATTCTTTTTTATCTTGAATTAAAAATATTTTTCATATGATATGAATTTATATGTATATACATGTGAATAAATGTTTTTCTAAGCTACTTCAAGTATTTTAATGACATTGTCTGAAACAAAATACTCTATGAGATCCACATTTACCTCATGTTTCATGATGGAGACATATGTGTTTCCCAAATTTACATATTCTATAGTTCATTTTTATTCTACTTGTAAAATTGCTATGTTGGCTAATATTTTTGTCCTGAAAAATATTACAGGAATTGTAACATGCTTTTTCACATAAATATAGGATAAAGTTTTAGTGAGAACTAATTTTCTTTTCTTCTATTTATTACTGTAGATGCTCAGAATTGTCACTGTACAAATTAACAAATTAAATGAATCTTAAATGACTTCTGTTTTTATAATATTTATTCTACAACAAAATTGTTACAGTGGTTTATAAGCATCCTTTGAGTTATTTTATACCAAGCAGTAAACTAGCACTGGTGACACAGAATAACACTTGAGGCATAGGGCCTAGTTAATAGGCATTATCTTCTTAACTGTTATTAAAATATGGACTCACTTGTGCCCACATTACAAGATTGGTGGAAGGCACACTGATTTATTCCACCAGCCAGGCCCAGTGGCACATGCCTATAATCTTAGTGATTCAGGAGGCTGAGGAAGAAGGATTGCAAATTTGAGCCTGGGCAACTGAGACCCTGACTCAAATAAATAAATATATAAATAGAATAAAGAAATAAAAGAAAAAAAACTTGGAGTTTTAGCTCAGTGTAACAAATGCACTTGGGTTCAATCCCCAGTACCAAATGATTTTTTTTAAATAAGACAGCACAGAATGGTATATAGGAATAGTGATGTTTGAGCAGTTTATAAAAGAAGTGTGAATTTACAATAGATTCACTTGTTTCCTTTTTTTATTTACAATCAATATACTTTAATGCATATATAGAAGGCATATTAGTAATTCATGACTCCACTTTATGTGTTTAAATTATTTACAGTTTCCTCAAATGTCCTTTATTTTCAAAATAATAAATAAATATTTAAGAAATCAGGAAAACATATACTTGCTTGCATAAACATTCTTGTGATTGTCCTTCCAAAACTCAAATTTCATTAAATTCGTGAGCTAATTACTTCAGCTCCATGAAGCATATTTTTTGAAAGCTTATCAGGCAGCAAATAGAGCTAAGAACATCAAGTAACAAAAAGTTTTGCAAATTCAAGGTCTTTTGCTATGAACAGATAATATCAATGTGACTAAAATATCCTAGAAAAAAAAAATTGGTTTCCCATAACCTTTTCAGCTGAAGCTAAAAACCACCTAAAAGACATGGGAGCACCTTAGTTTACTTGACCCTCCTGCTTTAGTAAACCTTAAAAACCTCCTAAAATATAATTCCTTCCATTTTCAGTCCACACTTCTTTCACCTTTCTATCAGTTCCACTGGGTCCACCTTGCCCAAAAGATCACTATATGATGATGCATCTCAAATTTCCCTTTTAGTACCTCTGCTCTAACCCCTTCTATCCTCTCCTTAGGCCATCTTCTCCATGCTCAGGCCATCAGTTATTGGGTACATGAGGAATTGAACATCTTCAGGTCAGACTCTCCTTTCTATGCCTTTATTTGAAACTCTCACATAGCCAAATAGTCAATTTTCATATTCTTCCCCACACAGCTTCTGTCTTCATCTATTTCTTATATCCGAAGTAATGTACCCATATAAGATATGTTTCAGTATGTGGGCAATAATACTTCTCCTCTTTGAAATCCTCACATTTTGTGTCTCCAACACACCTTCAGAATATCTTATTGTTTGGCTAGTATCCACTTCTAATGTTAGTCAGCTCTTCATCACTGTAAATGCAAAATACCTGAGAAGAACAACATAGAGAAGGAAAATCTTGTTCTGGTTCATTGTTTCAGAGTTCTCAGTTCTCAATCAGCCAACTTCATTATTCTGATCCTGAGGTCAGACAAAGCATCTTTGAGAAAGGGCATGGTGAAGGAAATCCTCTCACTTCCTGGCACCTAGAAAGGATGGTTGGGGAGTGAGGGGGGAGAAAGCAAGCCAGGAACAAAAGATATAATTCCTAAGGGCATACCCCTAGTGACTCACTTCCTCCAGCCACACCCTGCCTGCCTACAGTTGCAAAATAGTATTCCACTCAAATTACCAATCCATAAAATAGATGGATTCACTGGTTAGGTTACTGCTCTCATGACCTAATCACTTCACCTCTGAAAATCTCTGCATTTTTTTATCACATGAGTTTAATGGGAGACACCTTATATTCAAACTACAATACCTCTCAACAACTACATCACTGTATGACCAACTCATGATTTTAAGTTGTGTCATTTTTTTTTTTTTTTTTTTTTTTTGGTGATGGTGACCATCAAACCTAAAGCCTAGAGAATGCTGAGCAACCACTAAACCACTGAACTACACCCCAAACTCTTGGTATCCTTTTAATGTTATAGAATACCATTCTACAGTGAATTTCATAGGTTGACTAATCAGTTTTTTAATGCAATAACTGGCTAAATATTATCTTCACATCCTCATTTTATCTTCCCTTTCATTTTTGAAACTCCCAGATTTTACAACATGTTTCTGGCTACATCAGCCACCAACTAAAATTATTTTGATGGCTTTCTTTTTTTAAATTTCTTTTTTACTATTTTTATTTATTCTTTTTAGTTATATATGATAGTAGAATGTATTCTGACATAATACATACATGAAATATAACTTTCCATTCTTGTGGTTGTACATGATGTGGTGTTATACTGGTCATGTATTCTTATATGAATATAGGAAAGTTATGATCAATTCATTCTACTCTCTTTCCCATTCCCATCCTCTCTAGCTTCCTACTACTCTCTCTTGTCTGATCCTGTGAAGCTCCACTCCTCCCTTCACCTCTGCCTATAGTGAGTTAACATCCACATATTAGAGAGAACATTCGACCTTTTGTTTTTTGAGATTTGCTTATTTCACTTAGTACAATAGTCTCCAGTTCCATCCATTTACCAGCAAATGCTACAATTTCATTCTTCTTTATGGCTGAGTAATATTCTATTATGTATATAAACCACATTTTTAAAATCTATTCATCTTTTAAAGGACACCTAGGTTGGTTCCAGAGTTTAGCTACTGATAACTGAGCTGCTATAAACATTGATGTGGCTGCATCACTGTAGCATTTTATTTTAAGTTCCTTGTGTATTTGTTGAGGAGTGGGATAACTGAGTCAAATGGTGGCTCCATTTCAAACTTTCTGAGGAATATCCATACTGCTTTACAGAATGGTTGCAGCAATTTTCATTCCCACCAGCATTGTATGAGTGTACCTCTTTCCCCACATCCTTTTCAATATTTATTGTTACTTGAATTCTTGATAATTGCCATTTTGAGTGGAATGAGATGAAATCTCAGTGTAGTTTTAATTTGTATTTCTCTAATTTCTAATGAGGTTGAACATTTTTTTCATATATTTGTAGATCATTTTAATTCTTCTGTGAAGTGTCTGTTCTTTTCCTATGACCTTTTGTTTTGATTGGTTTATTTGTTTTTTGGTGTTAAATTTTTTGAGTTCTTTATATATCTTGGAGTTTAATGCTCTATCTGAGGTTCAGGAGGCAAAGTTTTTCTCCCATTCTGTAGGCTGTCTGTTCATGTTCTTGATTGTTTCCTTTGCTGAAAAGAAGCTTTTTAGTTTGAGCCCATCCCATTTCTTGACTTTAGGAGTCTTGTTGAGGACTTTGATTCCTAAAAAGCATGATGGATATTTGGTCCTACTTTTTCTTCTAGAAGGCACAAAGTGTCTGGCTTAATTCCTAGGTCCTTGATCCACTCTGAGTTGAATTTTGTGCAGGGTGAGAGATATGGGTTTAGTTTCATTTTGTTACATATAGATTTCCAATTTTCCCAGCACCATTTATTGAAAAGGCTATCTGTTCTCCAATGGTTGTTTGTGGTGCCTTTGTCATTGTATGAGATAACTGTTTTTGTGAGGGTTTGTCTCTGTGTCTTCTATTCTGTACCATTGTTCTTCATGTCTGTTGGTATTTGTGATACCTTCTGCTTCACGTTTCTTGCTGACAATACTTTTGGCTATTCCTTGCCTCTTAGTTTTCTAAATGAATTTTATGACTGCTTTTTATATTTCTATGAAGAATTTCATTAGAAGAATTGGAACCTTAATAGAAGTTGCATTAAATTTGTACATTTCTTTTGGTTGTATGGCCATTTTTATAATATTAATTTTGCCTATCCAAGAATATGAGAGATCTTCCCATCTTCAAGGTCGTCTACATTTTTTTCTTTAGAGTTCTATAGTTTACATTGTAGAGGTCTTTCACCTCTTTTGTTTGATTGAGTCCCAAATATTTTATTTTTTGAGGCTAATGTGATGGGATGGTTTTCTTAATTTCTCTTCCAGTTGACTCATCTATGAATTTTGTTCCTGATATATAGGAACACAATTGATTTGTGGGTGTTAATTTTATATCCTGCTACTTTGCTGAATTTACTTATGAGTTCTAGAAGTTTTCTGGTGGAGTTTTTTAGGTCTTCTAAATATAGAATCATATCCTTAACAATAGGAATATTTTGAGTTCTTCTTTTTCTACTCATATCCCTTTAATTTCTTTCTTCTAATTGCTCTGGCTAGAGTTTCCAGGACTATAATAAATAGAGCTGTTGAAAGAGGGCATGCCTGTCTTATTCCAGTTTTGAGAGGGAATGATTTCAGTTTTTCTCCATGATGTGGGTCTTGTGTTTAGCATATATTGCTTTTACAATGTTGAGGTATATTCTTACTCTCTGTGGTTTTAATTGTGTTTTGAACATGAATAGATGCTGTATTTTAGCAAATGCTTTTTATGCATCTATTGAAATGATCATATTATTATTCTCTTTAAGTCTATTGATGTGATTAATTATGTTTATTGATTTCCTTTCATCAAGTTGCATCCTTGTGATGAACCCCACTTGATCGTGGTACACTATCTTTTTAATATGTTTTTGTATGCAATTTGCCAGTATTTTATTAAGGATCTTTGTATCTATGTTCATCAGGGATATTGATCTGAAATTTTCTTCTCATAGTGTGTCTTTGGTTTTGGTATTAGGATGATAGTAGCTTCACAGAATGAGTTTGGAAGGGTTCTCTCCTTTTCTATTTCATGGAATAATTTGTGAAGGATTGGTGTTAGTTTTTCTTTGAATGTCTGGTAGAACTCAGCTAAGAATGTGTCTCATCCTGGGCTTTTCTTGTTTGGAAGGATTTGATGGCATCTTCAATTTCATTGAAATTGATCTGTTTAAATTTTCTGTCTTCCTGATTCAATTTGGGAAGGTCATATGTCTCTAGAAATTTTGATGTCTTCAAGATTTTCCATTTTATTAAAGTCTAAATTTTTAAAATAGTTTGATTGTCATCTGTATTTCAGTAGTGTTGTGACATTTCTTCATTAGCTTGGCTAAGGATTTACCAATTTAATTTATTTTTTCAAAGAACCAAGTTTTTGTTTTGTAAATTTTTTGAATTGTTTCCTCTGTTTCAATTTCAGCTTGGGATTTTTAATTATGTCCTGTCTTCTGCTTTTTGTGTTGATTTGTTCTTCTTTTTCTAGAGCTTTGATATGTAATTTATTTGTTGACTTTCTATTCTTTTAATGAATGAACTCAATGCAATAAACTTTCCTCTTACCACTGACTTAATAGCATCCCAGAGATTTTGATACGTTGTATCACTATTATCATTTTACTCTAAGAATTTTTTTTATTTCATTCCTGATTTCTTCTGCTATCCATTGGTTATTCAATAGTGTATTATTTAGTCTCTAGATATTATAGAAGCTTTTATTTTTACCTTATCATTTAATTTTAATATTATTTCATTAAGGTATGATAGTAAGCAAGGTATTATGCATGATATTTAATATGTATTGATGCAAAATGTACATCTCCTCAACAAATAATGGCATGAAGAAATAAAATAGTAAATGACTGGAAACCAAGAAACACACTTTAACTGAAATACTGAATAGTAGAGGTAAACATTTTTCATTTGCTAAAGTAATCTGCAAGTTGTGAATTTTCAAGATTTTTTTGAGAAATAGAAAATTTGATATTAATTCTCAGATTACTATATTTGTGTATTTGGTATTTGTGTTACCTGTTTAAAATCAAATATGTGATATGTCCACTATACCCTTCTTGGTAATTTGGACTTGAGTAATTAAGTTGCCTTTCAGAAATTCCAGCCATGTTATTAGTGAATAAGTTAACTTTCCTATTATATTTTCAGAAGGAATATTTAAAATACAATATTTAGCTTTTAATAATTCAAACTTAAGCATAACCAATATGTCACACTTTTCGCTTATTTAATTCCTTTAAACATTTATGGGTAATTGAGAGCAAAAAGAGAAGAATTTAAAGTAGAGCATTGCAACAAGTAAATATCACAAATCATATATATGAGATTGTGGTACATCTATGTCAGCAAGAGAGTTTACATGGCAATGGTCTGTACTATCAAGTACATATAAAGATATCTCAATATTTGATACAAAGCTTAAGAGAGATAAAAATGAGAACATGTGAAAAGGCTTTCTATAAAATTGTATATTAAACATGAAAGAGTAAAAAGTATACAGGGGAAAATCATCTTGGAACTTCAATGAAAGTATTATTTCATCATTAAAACTATTTACATACAGGTCCGTACAAAAGAAATTTCAAATTTAAAAATATAGAATTTAAAAGAAAATGAGTTTAATCATTCAAATGTAATAAAAAAGATGGTGCTCTTTTGGTAAAACTGACTTTCACATCAAACTATGAATCATATGTCAACAATCCCTACAACACATGCACAATTGCATAGCCAATTCTGCTATAATGAAAGTTTTAAAAAGTCAGATTTGTCTCAAGATAAGTGATATCTTAGGTAATGATTTAAGTAAAACACCGAATTCATGTCTTGTTATGGGTGATATCTTCCTTGAGAAACATTACATAAGTGCAGAACACTGCAACTGAGCTGAGACAATCAAAAATGCATAAAACACACAATTTGCATATCTCCAAGCCTTCTAAGGCCACCTCATTTTTTGTGAACCACACATACAAGTCCAGTGTTACAACTTTCCACTGAATTTCAGATAACCCTCTTTACACCACTTCACAATAACTCACAAGGTGCACTACTTTGGTGGCCACTTCCCAAGCAAACTTCAAATGTGAAACAACATAGTCACTGCTATATTTATCTGTTTATTTAATATTTTATATGGCTCCTATACTTTTTATATGTCACTGAGAAAGTTTTTAAGTGTTATGTCCCTATTTTCAACTTTTCCACAAGCCCTGTGATTTTTATTGTATGATTTTACACAGAGCAGTGTTTTTAAAGAACACATAGTTTTCATTGTACAACTGTCTATCTTATGTCCCTATCTTATGTAATTACTCAAAGCACTGTCATTTCTCAAGCCTCTGTAAATGTTTTGTTAGTAGAGGACATTACTACTTATGCTCTTCACTAGGAATTAAAGCAGAATTTACATATTTACTCCACTTTGGTATTTCTTCATTTGCCTAATAAAGATAAGGTTGTATATTTTGGTTACAACTAAGTCCACAAATATGATCATAACTCAATGGCAGTATCTGACTAAAAATAATTATCATAATGGTTAAAAACACTGACCACTATCTAGTTATTAATGTTTTAATCTTCCAAATTTACAAAGAGTAGAATACAACTTCCCAAATTACCAAGTTTGAACAGTCATTGTCTTGTAGACACTGAAGTGGTTTTGATTTCAAAAATAACTCATGGTGTTGGGCTGGGGATGTGGCTCAAGTGGTAGCACGCTCGCCTGGCATGCGTGCGACCCGGGTTCGATCCTCAGCACCACATACAAACAAAGATGTTGTGTCCGCCGAAAACTGAAAAATAGATATTAAAAAATTCTCTTTCTCTCTCTCTTTTTCTCTCTCTCTCTCTGTAAAAAAAAAAAATAACTCATGATATCTTTAAAGCATAACTTAGTACTAAAAGAAACAACAGGCCATTCTTATGACTCTAACTAAAGTTTAAAACCAACCATGTGCAGAGAGATAAAGATCACTCATCCATTCCCTAATCTTCTCCTTATCTACCTACCACTAAGAACATCACTTATTTCCTAAATCTTGTATAGATTCAGCCATTCTCTGATCTATATAAGTCCTCTACTTTTTCTATGACCACAATATTGTTTTAATTATATGCCCTCTGGACTTCTGCCTCTGGATCTGGTATGTAACATATGCCTCCAAGTTTGAACAGTTCCATACTGTATCACAGTGTATATAGTCACTCCTCTGTTTGAACAGGCTTAAAAACTCAGAAGATCCTCAGAGCTTTCAGGGTAACATACATGTACCTTAAATTAATTACTGCAATTTTGTTTATTTTGGCTTGCTCAGAGGTAACTGATGCTTCTGATGTTTATGATTTATCAGAAGAACACCCTTGGTGAGGAGTAGTGAGATCCAAACAGAAGAGAATCTTTTTGGGGGGGCAATAATAATTAGAACTGATGAGAAGTAAGTCCAATGCAAGAGTCTGGAAAAAAAAAAAAACATGTCTTTCTATATGAAAAAAATAAGATTTCTAGGGTAAAAGTTGAGTTTGGAAAATGAGGCTTTCAATGGCATTTTAAACTCTATAGTACAAAGGCTGCATTGAAGATGCAATTGTATACAAACATGCTTTCAATAATACTACCATTATGCTGCAACAAATCTCCCTAATTACAGTTGTCAAAAATCCCCTATTATTCACATGTGCAAGTAAGCAGTTATTTCTAAAAGTGATTTAGTTAATATTAAATATGAAAAGTACCTATAAATCAATGTTACTCAAAGTAGAAAGAAGTAATGGTAATATGTTATACATTTCAAAATATAACATTTAAGTTAGATCATTACTCGGAACATTCTTGTAAACAGAGGTGAATCAAAGAGGAAAAATTCAATAAAATCTGTTGCTGAAGCAGAAGTTTTAAATTTAATTTTTTGGCTCATTTTAAATTCTCTTCTCTAAAGATATATGCCTTATCTATAATGAAACAATGCAATGTTTGAATAAATACAAGATAAAACTGAGAAAATGTATTTTTAAGTTCTATAATAAATTGTACAATTCCCAGAAAAATAATTTATTAAGTATTTGTGACAAGCCAATGACATAAAAAGCAATTTTAAAGGAAGTTGTTAATTAGTAACAATTGGTACCAAAGCACTGCAATAATATTCATCATAGATCGCTGCTACAGCAAACTCTCTGCAAGATAATTACATAATACAAAATATCTGATTATACAATTAACCAGCCATCAGCCAGTAGAAGTTTCCTTCTATAAACTCTTAAAGGGTAGGCAAGCTATAACATTTTTCTTTAATGCACAAGAACTTCACAGTATAGCTTCTATCTCTTCTGGAAGACTTGTAATATAGGCCTAGAACAAACAGTCTCAAAAACACAAATATTAAGTGTACTTCACCCATCAGAAAATACATTTTTATTTTTGAAAATAATCTTTATTTTGGAAAAACATTAGGGGAATTTCTAATATGCCAAATTATAAATTTTCTGGAGAATGATAAAATTTTAAAAACAGACAAATTAATTATGAGCTATTTTAAAGCAAAAGCTAATAGGAGAAGGTAAAATGAGGAGAAGTATTTATTTTTTTACATATACACACTTGAAAATTATATGTGTGTGTATATGTGTGTGTGTGTGTGTGTGAATATATACACAGGTGAAGGCAAACATTTTTGCTGCGCAGATAAAGGAGACTTTCAATTTTATTTACATTTCAGTTGTGTGTATATATATATATATATATATATATATATTATATATTCAGTTGTGTATATATTATATACATATTAATATACACACATATATATATGTAAAATAACTGACAAATTCTGCCTTTACCAGTATCTATATTCTCATCTCCCAATCTTCTTGCTTAGTCATTTTTTTTTACTCCCCACTTTAAGTAGCATTGGTTTAAATATGTATTCATACAATTATCCTTTTATTATGTTAAATATTATTTTTCTTTCCTAGGTACAGTTCTTTCAATCACAAAAAGCCAATTTTGTATTATGCCACCATTTTAGATATTATTCAATACCTTAGGAAGTCTATCTATGGAGTATTTTAATCCATGTTGCTTAATGACAGTGAAGACTGTGGCATAAGACTACTATAGTTGAAATGGGAATTTAGGTTGAGTGAAAAGATACTCTACAGAGAAAGGGAGTGCAGGGGAGAAGAAGGAGCACAGTTCAGTATGCTGATCATCACTGCCAGGATGTCCCAGCGCTGAAGGTGTCCAGAGGCTTCAGTGATCAGTAAATGGTAAACCAATTGGAAGTCAAGCAGCAGCAACAGCGCAGTTTTAGTCAAAATGCCAGCTTGCAAGAGATCTGGCAGTAGCTTTCTGCAGGGTCTCTTCAAATGTGTTGTCACTGCTAAATTATTCTGAAGCCTCTTCACATTCACTTTAGCTTTTCTTGGAAACAGAACAGCATGGATTACAGTAAAACCAGCCTTGCCTCCTGTTCAGAAGGACTGCTAAGGTGAGCTGAGTAATAAAAAGTAAAAAGTCAGTCTCTCTCTCTCTCTCTCTCTCTCTCACACACACACACACACACACACACACACACACACACACAGAGCCAAGGGTACCCTAGTTTATTGCAATCAATAGCAACATGTTGGGCAATTTTCAATATCCCTGTGCAGATGAAGAGAAAGTTCCTAAAATACATATTGTAAAATAGAAAGCAGGTGACATGAAGAAAGACAAATTGCATTTTTAAAGGTTTTATATGACTCAACAAATGAAAACAGGACTTTAGAGTTAAATAGGATCTGGACAATATTTGTTTTACTGTATCATTTTATGGAAATGAACCTAAGCCTCAGGAAAGTTAGGTGATTGTCTATTGTCACAGAAGCACAATGAGTTGCATTTATTTCTAATAATCACATAATCCTCAATATGTGATTCAATAAAAGGCAGTCATTATGTTCAAACTTATTTACAGTTAGTTCAGATAGCTATATTATGTTTATATTAAATAGATTTTGTAAAATATGATTTTGTCATTATGACAAAAGTGAATTCATAATACAAATAGTACTGCTCCTTAAACATTTTATTAATTTATTTTAAAAAAGCATATTTTGTTTCTCTCCATGTGGGACTGTGTATAATATGTCATTGAAGAAATGTTCAATTTAAAGAAAAAAATTTCAAAATTATTTGGAACAAAACATGAAATGTACTCTGAATAAGAAATTGACAGTGGTTATTTTTTGAGTTTATTTTCCAACACAATCTTTTCATATGCAGATTACATAAATCCTGATTACTTAAAATAATGGAAAACAGATATTTTTAAGGAAAGATGAAATGTTAATTTGTATGTAAAGCCAAATGAATACTGCAGTTTTTAGCTTTAAATATTTTTTTTTGTATTTGACTTCTATATGTATTCAGTGGAATTACTACTGGCAATAATAATGTATCAGGAACTAAATCACGTTTTTTAAGTGAAATATTGTATACCTAGCCATTATTTTTTCATTCAGATGTCCAGTTTATTGATTGTGATGCCTTGTAATTTTATTGATGAAATTCTTGTTTTTGATTAATTATTGCTGTGAATTTTTTACTTTAATGATTATTTTTTTAAACCTTCACATTATTGACAACCACAGCCAAAATAAGACCTGTGCAAGGGTAATAAGTTATTTTGGTACTATTGGCAATTTTTATATTTGCTACCACTTAATATATCTCCCTTCTTTAAAGCTATACCAGCAATTACGTTTTTGGTCAAAGAATCCATGTGTTATGATACAGATGTCTCTAAATCATAATTAATAATTCCCAAAGGATCAGATAAGGTTTACAAAAGGTCTTCTGAAGATAATTATAACTATAAGGAATAAAGATATTCTGCCCAAAGTAGCACAAATAATAGTCACAAAAGGATCGGGAGAAATTTTTTTCTCTTATTATTTTTTTCTTCATGATAATTAATATTTTTCTTTTATTCTTTTTTCTTCATTATAACTAACATTTTAATTATCATGAATTCTCAGGAAAGAAATTGAGTAGAAATAATTGGAAGTAGCGAAAACAAAGGATAAATCACCTAAATAAAGATTCTAGATTATTATAGTCAACTTTTATTACTATAATGAAAAACCTGAGGCTGAGTACTTTATAAAGAAAAGAGATTTATTTAGATCTCAGATTTGGAGTCCAAAATTCCAAGGTCAGGCAGATCCATCAACCAAGCTCTGCAATAGTAAATGGCATCATAGAAGGAATGATTGCAAGAGGGAGGGATCATATGGCAAGACAGGAAGCCAGAGAGAGAGAGAGAGAGAGAGAGGAGAGGACCTTTTATAACAGCTTACTCTCATTAAAATTAACCATAAGAACAATGTCATTGTCTTCTGAGGGCAGCAAGCCAGTGACCCTACCGTTTTCACTAGGCTTCACCTTACTCACATTGCCACCCTGGGGACCAGATTTTCAGTACATGAATCCTTGGGGAACACACTCAAACCGGTCATCATTCAGGGTTTAGAGAAGATGATTTGTAGTACCAGTGAAAACAATTAGAAATTAAATGTGGGAATTTTATCTTGAAGAATGGTAAAGAGAATCAAAAGGATAATGATCACATATATGCAATATATACACAACTTAGTGAATATGTATATATGTAAATATATACAAATATTCTCAAACTTTTCAGTCATTTTAATAATAGAGCACCCTCTGTTACCTCTAAATTTACTGAAACCCAAAATATTATCAAAATTAATCAGGTAAATGTTGGTAGCAGTACTTTCACTCTTGGATATAGTATTTAGTATGTTGGGGAACTTAAATTTGAAAAATGATTGTTCATTTTCCACAAGGTGATCTATCTACTCTTCTAAAGTTCTATTCCCCTAACAATTCCATTCTTGTTAGTAATGGTGCTTTATAAAAGGGGAAATGTATGTTATTGCAGGAGTCTCAGAGTCCATGAACCCCACAGGCTCTGACTTGTTATCTGGTAGGCCTGCAGCACCTAATGCCACAGATGCCCTTCATCTCCATCAAGTCAGTGCTCCATGCACATCATCACAGCAACAATCACAACAAATGCCATTATTGGACTATCCATCACAGAGAGCTGTTTAGATAAACTGATACATAAAACACTTTCAACCTTTTTAAACCAGGGGAAAGGAATTTTATACATTGATTTAGCCATCTTTAGGTTTGGCCCTAAAAGGTTCATAAATTGGAAAAACAGTTCTCTCCATCACAATATTGAGAATTCACTTAAGTAAGTCCAAGATTTGCTTAGTTGAAGACACAACCTAGAGCTTGTCTAGCATGTGTGATAGGCAAAAAGAAATTCTGGGTGTTGAAAAAGAGTGAAATAATCTCTGTCAGTCTCCATACACTTCTTTATCAAATTCATCGTTTTCAGGGATGGAGGTATAGCTCAATGGTAAAATGTTTGCCTTGTATGTGTGACGTCCTGTGTTCCATCCCTACAATTAAAAACAAACAAAATCATCTAATTAAAAAAAAGCATGTTTTTACTCTCTCTGAGTCAGAACTGTGTGTTTAACGGATCCCCATGTTATCTGTCAAAATTTAAACGTGTTCAACTGTGATCTAAAACTTCATGTAGAAATTCTATCAAGGAGTCATCTAATTATCTAATAATGCAATCCATATTTAAAACAGGTTTTTAGGCCTGGCATAAAACTATCTCATTTAAAAATATACATATCTACTTATTCTGTAAACATCAAGTTTTGTTAAGAAACTTTTAAATTATTTTCCTGGCACCCCAACCATGAGTTTTTAATAGCAATTTATGTCTTCCTTTTCAGTGAATTAGTTCAGATTTATTAGCATGGTAAATAGTCACAAATAAACAGAACAAGCTATTTATATTTTAACCACAGTGTTATTGCTTGTGTAAAAACCTTCAGAATTATTTTATAAAATGGTTAGAAAATATTTCATCTCCTTCATATAAAGGGCCTTAGAATCATTGACTTAACCCTACAAAGAAAAAAAAACTTGATTTCATAGTCTGTTTAGTGACTGTCTTTCTCTAATTTTCTATAAACATGTACATGCCTTTCATTGTGTCCTGAGTTATTCCAAATATTTAATATTACAAATCTACTGCAGTTCTGTGATAGCATATCTCCTTTTGAACCATATTCCTTGTGAAGATATGGGAAATTCAAAGTTCTTTAACTAAGAAGGAAGCTTGGTACCATCTGAAACCTTGTAAAACTAAACTGAGTTCCACAATCAGTGCTGGTCATTATAGAGCTAATGATGATGGATCAATTGGTGCTAGCATTTCTAAGGAAAACAAACTGTGGCCAAAAGAGCACATTACATGCAGTCACTTTTCACTTACTGAGGTAATATAGTCTTCTGGTAAAGGGACAGCATAAAACTCACGGGGAATAAAAGCCAGATGCTGCCCAGTAGCACAGAGAATAGCTGCTGGATTAGGAAACCTATACTTGGAAAATATAACCTGATTTAATCTGCTCTTTTGTGGAGGATGGTAGCCATCACAATGAAAGAAGAAAAGAAACATTGCAATTTTACTGAGAATTATTTCACTTGATCCTTTAAATAGACCATAAGCCAGTTTTTTTTCTACTGTTGTGTAAGTGAGAAATAAAAAGGTAACAAGGGGTTATATAATTCATATGAAATCATAGAATAAGTAAGGGGTACAATTGGGATTTGAACCCATTTATCTGGCCTCAAAATAAATTATTTTCCGGTTATGACAATATAATAGCCTCATATAATTAAACAGAATACTTGGATAACAAACTGTTTCCTCAGTGTGTAATGGCAAATCAATACCTGAAAAGACTCTGAACATTACTAAACACAAACAGAAAAACAAAATCTATAATGCACAGCCTTAATGAATAAATAAAATCTATGTCAACATTACACACACTCATTGTTCAAACTCATAAGCTTATATGGAAAATATATCAATAAATCAATTTTTTCTGTGAACACTGCATGTCAAGCACTGATTTTGAGCTTTAAGAGAACTACAGACACACAGATCTGACTGATTCTTCAGGTAGCAATCCTGCACAGAAAGGCCAAAGAACAAAACAGCACCAGAGATGTAAATTCAATACAAAGATGAGTATTTATCTGAAAAATATTTGAAATTATATTATGTAATACTTTAAAAATAATCTTAAGAACACTCATTATGATACCTGAAATAAGATTACCTCTAACACAAAAATTAAAGAATAACAAATAACAAAGATTCATTCTTTCTCAAAAAAATAGTTAAAAATTATGTTTACAATATCATAACAATTAAGTTTACTTTAGCCAAATATTTAGTAAGATGATTACATGTAAATTAATTTAGTACTGACTCTTGCACATAATCTTTGATTTTTCTCATTGCTATTTAATTTGATAAAAAATAGGAAAGCTTTTAAAATGGACCAAAAAAAAAAAAAAGGATTCTGACAACTGACGACTTTTCCTCAAAACATATTTGTCAAAGCTTTGACTTTCCATCTCAGCAGACAAACAATATTAACGCCATGAAGACCACGGCACAAGTACAGCAAAAACAAATGAATATATAACTCCTACCAAGGTTTTCTTTATGTAATGAATCTAAATACAGAGAACATCTACTTCTTGCTTTCTATCACAGATTAGAGATTTTCTCTTCACTGCAAAGTTCCCAGAATATAAACTTTAAATCCTTCTCAGGCTCAAATTCTTTAAAATAGTTTTCTAAGGTAAAAGGGAGAGAGTAAGAAAGCTGTGAGAATTATAAAAGGATAGAGAAAAGCTGAAAGATACACGGTAGGCTAAAAGCTGTAAGCTGTAGGGCCCAGGTATTTTGGCAAAGACGAGTAGAGAACATGGTTGAATGTGCACATAGCTACCTTCCAAAAGAAACTCAAAGCACTCTTTCTCTTCACCATGAAAAAAGGACAGCTTTTTAGTTTACACAATTCAAATTTAATAATTAATTGAAAAATAGACAAGAATTCTTGTAAAATTAACATCAAGCTGGTATTAGTAAAGGTCAAAGAATGCAATGAGAAAGTGAATTCTATTTAGTGACATCTTTACATTCTCACTGTTAACACTAAACTTAAGGCTCATTTTTATCTCAACAGGGATAATTTAAATATTCCAAGTAAGTTAGAACACTTTTCTTGGCTTTGTCAATATGCAAGTCATTTCAAATCTTCTTTGGAATAGGGCAGAATATAGACATGTAAACAGAAAATTAGCACAGGATTTATCTGCATAGGATACTTTATTGATGGTAGATATAAAAATCCATCATTTGTTTAATGGCACCAAAGGAGGCTTGAAATGTATTCAGCTGAAGAAAGTAGGTGTTAGAAAAATTAGCTAAATAGAATTAGAGATGAATGTAGTCACATAGCATCACTAGTTCCCATGGAGATTTTTATGCAGATCTGTTTAGCATGCTGCAATGATCAGGTCTTAACATTGGAAAGAAGAATCAGAAAGACAAGATTAAAAGAACTAGCATTTTTTATTCTTCATGAGCAATGTCTCTATTTCAGTCTCAGAATCATGTAAAACACTAAGGAAATACATCCTAATTTCCCCAAGACATGTAAAAGATTATTTTTAATGCTTTTTCCAGTAGTAGAATTATATGGCATCATACTACTTTATTTCACAAATTCACTAAAATTAATATTTGCTTTTAAGAACTTGATTAGTCTATCATTTATAAAGTCTCTATGTAATTCCTCATTTTATTCTAAGTATTCTTTATAACATGTTTACAATAACCTTTGCATTAGATCCCACAATGGGAATTTCTGTGACTATCTCATAACATTCAAAATCAAAGATAAATAAATCCTGATCACATGTGGACAAGATGATATTTTCCCCATGTTTGATTCTGGCAGTTACTTCTATGATTCACTAATATATTTCCAATATTGGAATAGGAGTAGAATATATAGGCATTTCTTCCTTATAAAATGTAATGTTACCCTAACTCTTCATCATAAATAGCAAATGTGAGAGTGAAACATTTACCTCAAATACCCATTGAAAAAAGTCAAGATCTAAACCTAGATCAAAAGGCATTAAAATAATATCCTATTTTACTTATGAATCTAAGATGCATCCTGGAAGAATATTAATTTATATGCAAGAACAAGGATCAATAATGAAATCATTTAATACTGAAATGTTTATAATATCAACAGATCTAGATTAATTAAATATGCAATTAGTGGGAAATGATTTTAGAAACATGATATGAATTATGTCTAATATCACTGAATAACTGAAAATACATGTGTGGGGACAAACACCAAGAAAAGCATGGATTGAGTAATTTTATCCTTCCAAGTACATAAGGAAAAAAAAGGAATGAGAAATTTTCTATGTGTGATGCATTTGAACTAATCCTGCATGCAAAGACAAATTTGCTATTATATGGTTTTGACAATGAAAGCTGATAAAGATATATTTTAGTGCAATTGTAAGAAGCAGAAATCATTGTTATAATGTGTTATATTATGTAAATAACTCATGATCTGCATTCCAAATAACAAAAATATATTTATTGATTCAAATTGATGTTAGGTGAGTTCTTGTCAGGCCAGAAGGCAATTATTTTAATCCATATCCTTCTTAACTCTAGGAGACAAATCAACATTGTCATGAAAGTTAAGTGTTCAATAAGCTTCCATATTTTAGTTTTGATTTTGCAATGTCAGTTTCATAAATTCCAACTTTCTATGTCACATAAATAATGCTTGCAAGGAACATATGCTGCATGTCTTACAAAGGTTCAACTGTCTCTGTTTCTGAAGATTTTCTGTATATAGCAATGCTATGTAGCAAGTTATATAATTATCGAAGTGGCATTTATGACTGCAGGCATTCAGTATTGTGTAATCATATCATGCAGGGTGATATATTAAATGTAAAGTTAGACAAAGCAGACAGGCTATACTTAAAGTCAACAAGAGGCCATCAACCTAGAGAAAAATAGTGACTATGGCATGAATTATGAGAACAGATGACGTGAGCATACTCTTTTAATCAACCATTAATAGCTTGTGAAAATGTCATTAAAGGGATCATTTCAGGATGGCAATATTTATCAAGGTCAGACAGATTTATATGGAGTTTATCAGATTTGAAACAGAGCTGGTATAATTTCATTAACTGTTGTGAAATAACTCTCAACCAAAAAGGCTTTTGCCACACCTGTGCCCATAACCCCTTTTAATTTTTTAACTTGACATCTTGTCAAGATGAGTGCAGAATATAATTCTCAACAGTGAGTTCTAAGTTAGATTTGTATACTATTATGACATGAAATTGAATATGACACTTAACCTGACAAGACTTAAATTTTCTCAGCTAGGAAAAATAAAGAAAGAAATTTATTTCTTTTAATAGGTCATTTTTAAATTAGGATACCTGTTGTTTTTCATAGTTTGTGGGATGCCTCTTATTTTTCATTACCTTGGATAGTTTTTGTTCTTATTATTTTTGAGGCTTCACACATTTCCATTTTTCCATTTTGTTTAGTAACTAACCCTAAAATAGAATTAGAGACAGAGTGGAATATCAACAATGTTGCTTTAGGGATACACTTGACTTTTTAAGGTGAGGTAAGAAGAGTATTTAAAGGGAAAAAAAGTGAAATTATATGGCAATTAGGACTTGAAGGTGTTTATACTATGTAGTAGAAACCAAGTTCCTAAAGGTTCCAGTCACATTACAAAGCAGACCAGACTTATGGAAAATTAACATACACATTTTGCAATGTACCTAATAGTTTCCTGCCTACTACACCCAATAACATTGTCCCAACTACATAATGAATTCATACTATCTGGATTAGAAGTAGTCATTCTTTCCTGTACCAAATGGAGATTGTCTTACAAATTAATGTTTCTAGGAAGAGGAAAATGACTCCTACTTTGCGCAACACAAAGATTACCTCTAACTTCTGTTGCCAGAATTAGTTGATTGGAAAGGATTAATTTCCTGATGCAACCGGAGGTCAATAGCTATTCAATTTATTTTATTTTAATTGATTTAAAAAAAAATTGACAGCAAAATCATTACAATTCTTATTACATATATACAGCACAATTTTTCATATTTCTGGTTATATATAAAGTATGTTGACACCAATTTGTGTCTTCATACATGTACTTTGGATAATGATGTCCATCACATTCCACCATCCTTGCTAGTCCCCTGCCCCCTCATTTCCCCTTCCACTCCTCTCCTCTATCTAGAGTTTATCTGTTCCTCCCATGCTCCCCCTCCCTACCCCACTATGAATCAGCCTCCTTATATCAAATAAAAATTTGACGATTTTTTTTTTTGGATTTGCTAACTTCACTTAACATTATCTTTTCCAATGCCATCCATTTACCTGCAAATGCCATGATTTTATTCTCTTTTATTGCTGAGTAATATTCAGAATAGTCAGAATAGCAGCTATTAGACAAACAACAGTGAGTTTGGGTGATGATGTAGGAAAAAAGGGTACACTCATACATTGCTGGTGGGACTACAAATTGGTGCAGCCAATATGGAAAGCAGTATGGAGATTCCTTGGAAAACTGGGAGTGGAACCACAATTTGACCCAGCTATCACTCTCCTTGGTCTATTCTCGAAAGACTTAAAAACAACATGAGTTCTTCTGTCTTATTTGATCATATCAGTGATATAATTAAACATATAAACAAGAATACTCTTGACAGGTGTCATTTAAAGACTAAGAAAAACAAAATAACTATAATAAACTATAAAGTAGGACAGATTCACAGCACAATTTATCACAGCACAATTCACAATAGCTAAATATGGAACCAACCTAGATGACCTTCAGTAGATGAATGGATTAAAAAAATGTGGCATATGTATACAATGGAATATTACTCAGCAATAAATCAGAATAAAATCATGGCCAATTTATTTTTAAAATGGAATTATCTACCTAGGGTTAAGGCTAGTTGAAAAACTGTGGTAGGAAATATAATGCTTCCCACCAAAAAATAAATAAATAAATAAATACATAGATAAATATCAAATAGCCCAGATTCTGTATATGTGTTATATTATATAGTAAAAAAGAACTGAGAATTAAATTTACTACTCAGCTCAACTTAGAATAAAAACTATCCTTCTGGACCCAAGGTAATCACTCAGAGAAAGATGGCATAAGGGCCATCAGAGCATAGGTTGAGAAGCTGACTTGACTTCCCATTACTATCTAGAAATAAATGTATCCCTACTGACACCTTGATTTTAGCCCATTGATATGTATTTTGGACTTCTGACTTATATAATATTAAAATAATCAATGGGTATTGGCTTTAGCCACTGTGACTGTGCTAATTTGTTATAACAGGCTTAGGAAACTAAAAACAAAGGCTAAAATTTTCTCAGAAAAGTCAATTTACTTTTGACAATTGCTGCATGAAAACACTCTTTCTTATACATTTCTTAAGCAAAACCTAATTCTGCAGAAGCTAAATTTTCTCTGCACTCAGTTGAATTGCTGAACTAAAAGTTGCATCATCATGAATAAACCTAATTGGACACCTAGATAGTATTAACTACCATGTCTAGGACTCTAACTGTAACAATCAGTATCTGAATTTATACTACATCAGAACTAAATTTGAATATATACTGACTGCCTCTCTTCTAATGCACTTACTCTTCATGGGATGTTATTGGAGTCTCTCCTACAACGTGACTTAAATGTATTAGAATTATGATGGCATGTGAAATTAGGTTGTGATGAGAAGGAATGTGGCATCTCTTTTCTCATGACCATCTCCACTGCATTCTGGAAATCAGCAAAGCTGTTATCCCTTTGATACCAATAGGTAGAAGTTCAGGGAATCCAGAATGGCAGAAGTGGGGTTTGGAACCCACTGGAAAAAGGCCACTGGAGGACAAGACAGGGAGATGAGACATGTCCCTGTTTACAATAAGTCCCTCTACCTTGACAACTCCTGTCAATGAGGACTTATTGCCCATGATAACTCCTGTGACAGGTTTGATATTTTAAAATGACCAATGGGGGTCAAGTGGACAGTATTCTAATTAGATTTTCTAAAGTAACTAATGGGATAAAGTGGATAATAGTCTAATCTGGTATTTTAAATAACCAATGGGAACAAACCGGGTAGGGTCTTCAATCAGGTCCCTACAGGGAAAAGAATTTCTCATAGCTCAGCATATAAGAGACTAATTTTCAGATACCAGGGCCTTGAGCCTCTGTCTTACTTGGCCCACTCCACTCTCCTCTATGGAGTGCTACTTTCACCTTCATCTTCAATAAATCTGTACTTTTTGCCTGTTACTTCTATATGTCTTGCTCAATTCTTTGGAACACCAAGGACTTGGACCCCAAATGGATTCCCCAAGGATAACAACACAGGGCATAATGGAAGACTAGACTGAATTAGCACCTGTGAATGAGTTCTTCTGTCTTATTTGATCATATCAGTGATATAATTAAACATATAAACAAGAATACTCTTGACAGGTGTCATTTAAAGACTAAGAAAAACAAAATAACTATAATAAACTATAAAGTAGGACAGATTCATATAGAAACAACAGGCAATGTAAATTCAAATGATTCAAATAATGGACAACCTTGGCAAGCACTTTATGGAATTGGATTCTTCTGTTATAAAGTTGCTATAAAGAGGAAAGAAGAAAGAAACCCTTATTTTTACATGTGAATAACATAAATTTCAAAGACACCAAAGGTCTTGCCCCAGGTAATATATTTACAAAGTATGGATCAGAAATTTGACTCAGTCCTTTGATATTAAATCAAGTTCATTTTCTTATATTCTTGATGAACATGTTAATGACAAAAACTCTTCGTGGTGCAGAGAATTGTGCAATGTTTTATGATTTGGGAGAAATTATTTGGAAATTTGGGACTTTAGAGTTAAAACAAAAACTGTATTAGAATTCTTCATGCTTAGCAAGGAGTTCCATAGTTTTTTCATTGCAAGCAGGATTTGGGCACGTAACAAACAACAAGGAATATTTGCTCTTTATATTCATATAAAATAATTGCAACATAGAGTTTTGACTCAGATAATTATAGAAAAATATTTCTCCCTGTTTCCTATTCTACTATTTCATACACTTAACTATTAAGGTTGCTCTTTCTTATGATTTTAATCTTTTCCTTTTTGCTGAATTATCACTGGACATTTAGAATGGCTGCTCAGTGTGCTCTTTCATAAATCAGCAGTCCTTTGACCTTTCAGATTTGGATTGATTAAACAGTTTCATTGCCTGGAAACCTTTACTCAGTAATTATATTATTTACTCTAAATTGGATGACTACCCTTCTCCTTAAGTAACCTAGAATATATAAAGAAATGCTATAGGAAATATAAAAATGATTCAGAGGAGAGTAAAATTTTTCTCAATAAATAATAAAGAAAATAACTTCAATTTAACAGTACTTTGTCAAAGGAATTTGCTTTTATACTAATATGAACTGTGTTTTATAGTACTATGAGATTAAACTTTTCCCAGTTGGCTGAAAAAGAAAAGAAAAGAAAATCTTGCAGAACAAATTCTAAGAATTAAATCATGATTCATGTATCTGTTTTCACTCACAGATCTGGAATGTTTAAATAAAGTTAATTGTATTCTCTTAGATGTCTTATTTGAAATGTTCTTACATTTTTTTGCCGCTACAGGTGGTTAATTTAAGATACACTGGGAAAAATACCTTATCTCCCAAATATTTATCATTTTTTATCTTCCTTTACTATAGACTGACTTGAAATATTCTCCATTTAACATTAATGTTTGAATGATTTCAATTTACTTTAAAAAATTATTGTATTCAGAGTTCTCTTAAAAACATTATGGTTGCTATTGTCGATTTATGCTTTGCATTTATTTCTTTGATTATGAAATTATGCTTCTTTGTGTCCCCTGACATTAAAGGTTTTCATCCAAAGAGTATGAATAAAGAATGGCATTATTCCATTTCATTTACCCTCAAAGATTTCAAATCAAAACCAAAGTTGCGTATCTCTCTATCCTTTCTCCAAACTGTCACTAAAGCTAAGTCTACATGAGAACAGTAATGTAATAGTGGTTACACAAAAGTAATAGGGTCTTTCCCACTTTTAAATAAAAACTAATTTGAACAAAACATTTCCAGTAAGGAGAAATGTTGAGTAGTCACTTAAAGCTTAAGTTGTTTCAAAATGGATACAAGACAGCTTTTTATTGTAAAAGTAAAGACAGTGGAATAGCAAAAATATGTAAATGATTGTTGCTTTTTTAAAAGTTCCTGGTTTACGTTGCCATTAGTTAAATTTCACTAACCTTTGAGCTTTTATAACTGAGCAGTTGCACCAAGTGCCTCTGGTGTCCTTTCCAAACTAAAAAGCTGAGTATACTCTAAATGAAGTCACAGACATTCCTGATAAACAAAGGAATTAATATAGGAGATGGAAACTTCTAACCAGATGACAATAGAAATAAAATGAGGCAAAGACTCCACACACCCAGCAAGGCTGTACTCCAGGATGCTGGGGCCTATTGTTCTATTCAAATGTGATTAACACGGAAATATTCAAATTTCTCTGGGAGAGAAGGAGCCTAACTTCAATTAGCCCACACAGATAGCCTAATTACAGAAAAAAAAAAAAAAAAGATATTCTCAAACTGAGGAGTGACTCAAGTTGTTCCACACAGCTTCCCCCACAATGTCCTCTAGAATTCTTCAGCTAGCCCCGTCAGCACTTAAAAACTCCATGGCCAGTTATTTCAGCAACTTCAAGTTCAGATTGAGGTCTGGAACATCTTCCCCATGATAGCAGCCTTGACTAAAGACTTTCTCCCCAGTCCTGTTTTTGCTCTCATACTAACCTAAAATTTCTTTCAAATGTGTTCAATTTCCTGCTGTTGCAATACTTTTCGTGTTTAGGGAAATTAACAAAGCTCTTTTAACTCTTACTCTAACACAGATATACCCTGAGAGCCATATGGATTAAAGAAACTTCTTACATTTTAGTAGTATACTTTGAACATCTCAGAGTGATTTTGCTTGTTTATCAGAATACCTTGATGTTACCAAGGAAGTTAAAATCCCTCCAAGTCCACTTGTGAAGCTAGGTGAAGAGACAACCCTGTACCCAGTCTGAGTTTATTAAGACTAGGCAAGGGTAGCGTTTCTTTAAAAATTGGTCTTGGACTTAAGGAGCTGAAGGGTATTTCAGAGGTAAGATATGAATTACAAAATATTCTCCCTAGGGGAAAAAAGAGGTTCTACTTCTTCAGGGGCAGCTTATTGATTACTTTTTTTATTATTATTAAATCCACCCTTAGGAGAAATGAACTTCCTGCATGACTAAACAGAGCAGTGTGAAAAAGTTGCTATTTTTTAAGTCAAGGAAATGTGACTGCTTTTCTCTGAATATCTCTAGCCAAACCTCACATATTCAATTACTAGAAATTTTTAATCAAGAGGAAAATTTAAGCCAGAGATCGAATATAAATCCTATAAGCAAACATTAAAGTAAATAGAGTGGGAAGTGAGTACAAGTGATAATAGAAAAGCAGTATTATAGTTAAGACTCTGATGACTAATATTTGGATCCTTTCAAAATCTCTGAAGATTTTTTAATTTCTCAAACTCTAAAAACTCTTTTCCATCCAGATTTTTCAAATGTTATGATAAAGATAGTAACCTAAGAATTTGGTTGAAAAGTTCTTTCTGTGAAAACATGTTGCATGAACTATGTGGTCAGTTCAAATATACCTGTGTTTTCATCTGGTTTTATTACTAAAGAAATAGACGAATAATATCAAGTGTGAAAAAGACATGCTGAACAAATAAAAGGAAAGGCTAGTCATACTGAAATCATAGCCACAGTCTCAACTACTGTTTTATTTTATTTTAAGTGCTTTTTGCTTCTATTAAAATGTTGGAGCTTATTATAAAACCATTATTTTACTTATGAAATTATACTAGAAATTTAATAACACATTCCAAAATTGAAAAAAGTATAAAATATATATATATATTTTTACTATTTCCAGGCAAGTTGAGTATTTTAAAATAAAAAATGTAGTCTCATCTTCCTCTAAAAAGTGCAAATGTTGAAAATATTTGTTTCTTCTTTTCTAACCAATAGCCAGCACCACCATTACAAGGAGAATAAACTTTTACAAATATAACTGTATTTAGGTACACCAAAATAGCTCATATAAGTAACTATATAAAGAGAAAAGATTTATTTAGCTCACAGCTTTGAAAGTTCAAAGTCCAAGAATGGGTAGGGGGTAAAGGGGTATTATTTTGGCCTTGAGTGAGGAAAAATAGGGGCACATTATAGTAGAAGCTTTTGCCAGTGTTAGTAGTCACATCTTGGACCAGAGCAGAAAAAAAGCAGAAAAGTGAGGTCCCACAATCTCTTTCAAAGCACACACCCTAATGACATCCCAATATGTCCTACCTCCTAAAAGTTCAACCACCTCCCACTCATACAACTCTGAGGAACAAGCCTTAAACATACTGGCCTTTGGGGGACATTCAGTGTTCAAACATACAGTGACCTTCACAGAAGATAAAGTAAGTGGCTATTACTATCCAACATTCACATTTGAAATTACTGATTATTTTTCTGGTAAAACAACTACATTTGACTTTATTTTATGGAGCTGAGCCAGTTTCAGAAAATTAAATGACATCACTGATTATGTTTAATTTAAAAACAAACACTCATTTCCTTTCATTCTTCTTTGCCACATGCTCAGTCTTAGAGTGATATTACTTTCTTAGTACTAAACCTCCCTTTCTTTAGAGTTAATAGCAAGGGACATAGTAATATTTGAAGTAAGTAAGAACACATTCTAAGGAAAGCTTGGCAATCAAATGTAGGAAATATAATTTAGGACAAAATATGAATTAGTTTTTTAAATCTGCTCAACATTTAGCAGTTCCTTGAGTGACTAGAGCTAGGGACACCTAAAACACTTCAAGAGAGGAATAAGTTTCCTTCATGAGGTGGACACAAATCAATGGTACATGGCCTAAGAATTTAACTTGAGCAATTAACAGTTTCACAAATGAGTTTGAGTCTAATTAAAAATACATGGACAAGACCAAGCCTCTTATCAGTAGGTGATATAGGTTTGAAGAGAGTAAATTAAACATACAGAAAGATTTGGCCTAGAACAAATACTCTGGTGACTTTTTGCACTAAGGTTAGGGACAAGCCAGATCAATGCATTAATCAGTTGAACATTTGACTTCACTAAGTTATTTATATTGGAATAAGAATTAAGTAAAACCTTAGACCTAGGCCAAGCTCAGCATATGAGTAACTATGAATCCTTTGAAAGAGTCATGTAATCTTTATACTGTACTGATAAAGGATTCAGTTTCCTTTATCTGTAACACAGGAGACATGACTGGATAATCATTAGTACTCATGCAGATTTACTGTGTTGGTGGAATTTAAGCATAATGTCTTCACTGCATGTTTTGAAAAGAAAACAGGAGGTGTTGACTATAATCAATTACATATGACACAGAACTTAATAAATGAGCTCATTCATTATTCATACTTCAAGGGAATTATAAGCTTTTATTTTTAGTACAGGAATGGAAAGAGAAGTTGGTGTAAGCTTTGTAAAAAATCATCATTTTTATAATATAAATAACAAAAACTTATTAATACTGTCATAAGAAAAAGTTTTAAATTAATGTTGTAGCAATGTATCCATATAATGAATTCGTATAATTTATATAATACATCCACAATTGCCAGGAAATAAATATAACCAATCTGGAATTAGCAGAATAATGAATTAATTTTAGTTACTAAACACTATTATGAGAGGGAATAGAGATCGGAACTCGATCTGGGCTCATCTCTACTGGACACTTGCTAGAAAGTTTTCAAGAACTGGGATATGAAGATTTGGGAGCATCCATGTTTTAACTTAGGTCAAGTAAATGTTCTTCTACCTTCACAATATGGGAGTAGAGTTACAACTTGGAGAAAGGCACCTGTAAAAGTAAGTTCCTGTCTTCTCATGGAAAATGCGATACGTGTTATCTTTCTTGATGATCATATTTCAAAGAGATAGCTCTTAAGTCCTTGCAAAGGCACTCCTGGGTTGCAAAAGAGACAAAAGTCTTTTTAAAATTTCTGTATCTCACAGCACAGAGAAAGAATTTATACTTGCAAATTTTCCAAAGTAAATGCTCTAAGAAAAGAGAGATCAGAGACCTGAAGTTAGGAAGAATACTGTTTAAAATTGAGTCAAGATGAGAGATGGTTCAGGCTCACTTGTTCAGGTATAACTTATGAAGAAATGTTCACATTCTGATGATGCACAACTCTTTTATCTGAAAATAGTATTTGATTCATGAGTCATCCAAAATTATTTAAAATTATTTTGTATCTAGTTTTGTACTTTAATATGTTCACTTTAATTATGGTTATATTTTCATACCATTTTTACTTTTGCTTATGGTAGCTAAGAAGAGGTAAGTAAAAGTTGGAGCTCAGGAAACAATACTCCAAAATGTGGCTACTCTGGCATGCAGAGCATTTTGACTAAAGAGCATCAGAAGGCCTTAGAAGCAGCCTCTGAACCAAAGTCTCTCTGACGGTCTCCTTCCTTCCTGTTTCTCAGACTTTATTCTTCCCTGAAGCATACTATAGAAACTGGAATTCCTTTTTGTAGCTCATGAAAACTAGAACCCCTTTTCCCCAAAGACAGCCATAAACTATAAAACTATTTCTACAATAAAAAAAAACTATAAAACTATTTCCCTGCTGCCCTACCTTTCTAGGAGCCAGTCATGACACTATCCCCTGACTTTCCTGCAGGAGGTCACAAGACCCTCATTCAAGGGACATCCTATCCCATACCTAGGAGAAAGAAATGCTACAACTAGGGAACCAAGAGGAATCTGGACAGATCTTTCTAGGTCTCACTCCATTTATTGCTATTAGATCACATCCGTTTTGCCCCATCACATTTCTACACAATTATCCCTACTTCATCCAAACTGTGTCTCTCACTCTTCATTCTGAAGGCTGCTGTGTCATGTTTATGGTTAAATAAATTTTCTTCTCTTGTTAAACTGTCTTTTGTTACAAGCTTGTCAGCCATCCCCTTTATAATGGGGAGCAAAGAAATCACCCCGCCCTGCCCCTAAATATAAAAATATCCATCCCATTGTTTTTGTAGATAAGAAGTGTTGGAAAGCAGTATGGAGATTTCTTGGAAAGCTGGGAATGGAACCACCATTTGACCCAGCTATTCCCCTTCTCGGTCTATTCCCTAAAGACCTAAAAAGAGCATGCTACAGGGATACTGCTACATCGATGTTCATAGCAGCACAATTCACAATAGCAAGACTGTGGAACCAACCTAGATGCCCTTCAATAGATGAATGGATAAAAAAAAATGTGGCATTTATACACAATGGAGTATTACTCTGCATTAAAAAATGACAAAATCATAGAATTTGCAGGGAAATGGATGGCATTAGAGCAGATTATGCTAAGTGAAGCTAGCCAATCCCTAAAAAACAAATGCCAAATGTCTTCTTTGATATAAGGAGAGTAACTAAGAACAGAGTAGGGACGAAGAGCAGGAGAAGAAGATTAACATTAAACAGGGATGAGAGGTGGGAGGGAAAGGGAGAGAGAAGGGAAATTGCTTGGAAATGGAAGGAGACCCTTAGGGTTATACAAAATTACATACAGGAGGAAGTGAGGGGAAAGGGAAAAATAATACAAGGGGGAGAAATGAATGACAGTAGAGGGGGTAGAGAGAGAAGAGGGGAAGGGAGGGGAGGGGAGGGGGGATAGTAGAGGATAGGAAAGGCAGCAGAATACAACAGACACTAGTATGGCAATATGTAAATCAATGGATATGTAACTGATGTGATTCTGCAATCTGTATACGGGGTAAAAATGGGAGTTCATAACCCACTTGAATCAAAGTGTGAAATATGATATATCAAGAACTATGTAATGTTTTGAACAACCAACAATAAAAATTTAAAAAAAAAGAAGTGTTGGGGCTAAAAGAAGTCAATTCAGGGCTGGGATTGGGGTTGTGGCTCAATGTTTGCTTGCCTAGCATGTGCGAGGCCCTGGGTTCAATCCCTAGCTTTGGAAAAAAAATATTAAATTCCATTCAATTCACTTTCTTGAGCCACATATTGGGAATAGAATAAACCTCATGTCTTTCATATGTCAGTGTACAATGCTTCCCTATGTGGCCCATTGCTTCAATGAGTCACATGCTACTAGTGTGCTCCTATGTGGCTGTGTTGTATATATAAACAGAGAGTATAAATAACGTATATTTCTTTTTAAAATATTTTTTTCAGTTGTCAATAAGCTTTATTTTTATTTATTTATATACAGTGCTGAGAATCGAACCCAGTGCCTCACACATGCCAGGCAAGCGCTCTACCACTGAGCCACAACCCCATAAACTATAAAACTATTTCTATAATAACAAAACTATAAAACTATTTCCCTGTATATTTCTATTTGATAAGGACCAAAATATTTGCTCACTTGATAAAGCAACAAAAAAAAATTGAAGACAAAAATACCTTATTTCAACTACTTATTTTGTGGAAGAAAGTTTTATACTTAGTTTTGTTAAAGAAAGGATGATAAGCATAAAAAAATAGGTGTTTTTTAAGAGTTACAATAAATTTGTCTAAAATGCTGTAACATGCTAATAACATGATGGGAAATGCTATTAGATATTTGACTGAAAAGAGAAGCCTTATGTTTATAGTGCCAACCAAAGAGAGCCCAGAGGGTTCATGACACGAAGCATGTTTTTCTTTTTTTCTAAATTAAAACCTCTAAGCACCAGCAGAGAACATCATTACTGTTTATTGAAAAAGGTTTATATTTATTTTAAAATAATTTATTCATTTTAGTAATTTAAAAATTTTAAGCCATTCAATTACTCCATCTGCCAAACTTCTTTCTGTGATGTCAATGTTTACAATATTTATGATGGTCAGGCAAAGAAATAATGATGAGGTTATATATGACTAAAGGTATAAAAGAAAGGCATATGGGAACACCTTCATTCTCCCTCCTAACAGGATTATAAATTTCAGGCTGCCTTAAATAGAGATGCTGGACGTGCTAGAGAGGATCTGTCAGTATAATAGACAGGAGTTCTATAAACTTTCTGATCATTGGCAGTTTAACTTGCTCCCGCTCTGAAAATCCCCACCTCCAAAGACAGCTCCATCTCTCTTGGAAGAGAAATCAAAATCATGAAATGTGAACAAACAACTCACTACATAAAATTCATTTTACTTGCACTTCAAATAATATATTGATGGGTAATATAAGTGCTTTTGAACTTTTGATCTACCAATGATGGAACTACCAAACAAAAGAAAGATGAAAATAAAATACTTTTATTTTAGGAGAGAAATTCACCAGAAGTGCATTATTTCTTATCAATTTTTTATAATAAAAATTGAGATGATCTACATTTAATAGATGTTGTTTTTGAAGAAAAGCAATAATTTTGAGATAAACATATTATTATACTTATATAAACTTTTTGAATCCCACTCAACTTAGTATGAAGGCATTAATGAAAAAAAATAAGCTTATTGGGTATTTAACTCTAGCTTGTTCCTGGATAAATTAAGAAACAAAATCATAATAAAATGTGGAAATATAGTGTAATATTTATAAACATAAGTAGTTTGGATTCACTCTTGTATATTTTTGCAGCATATGAAAAATTACAGTCTAAATAACAAAAATGAGGATCAGTTGACATAAATGGATTCATTCAGCCTGAGCTGCTCCCCTGCTGATAACATATTGTTTGAAGTAAGAGCAATATTTGGAAAAGGTAGCCTACATACTGTTTTTTAATTGATTATAAGTACATGTGATCATTTACTAATAGGAATCAATAGAAAACTAAATAAAACGGATTTTAACAATATGGTCAATTCAAACAAAATGAAGAAATTAACAAATTGTTTCCCTAAACAATAAAATAGGCTTTGAGTGAGGAAGGAAGGGAATGCTCATCTAAATGATCCAGAGTGCCTTCATGGTGTTTCAAAATCACTGGCTACTTGTTCAACATTCTCTTCATAACATGTCCTTGTTTATCTGGGATTTGGTACTTTCTAAACAGTTTATACTTGAAAACTTACTTCTAAATTTATTTAGTGGACTTTTATTAAAACTAATTTTATTACATGTTTAATATAAAAACGTTTCTCAAGTGTAAACAGGCAATGCTAGATGAAGCAATATTCTTTGCTGAATGTAAAGATATGAAACGTGTAATATTTATCTGGTTTGTGAAACTAGGATATTAGATGAAAATCACAAGCAATAGAACCCAACCAATTAGTTGGTATGGCCACATTTAGATATTATAAATTTATTTCATCCAAATTACTATTTCCCTTTAAGATTAGATAATTGGGCAAAATTCTAGTATAATATGCAATATATTTTTACTATGTAGAATTTTTTTTTACATAAGCACCTTATATAATTATTTGGTAAATAAAGATCATTTTCTCTTCTCAGTGGCACACACAGACAATGCTAAATAACTATTATTGCTCCTGTGAAAACTTGGGTAGAATAAAATGAGGTCTTCCAGAAAAGCAAGTTATGAACCATGTAAATAAGTTATGAACCATATCGAAGAAGCATATCCTAAAAAGTGAGCAAAGAAGACAAATGTGTATATTTTGTATGCAAAATTTTTCTAAAAATGTGTCGCATCTTATTCAAATCTGGCATACCCATATTCTTACCTATGACCCACTGGGACTCTTATAAAAGACATCAAATTTTGTTTCAATAGAATCTAAAATTTTGATGTGTTTTGATAATTTGATGTGTTAATGATAAAAATTTTATTAACCTTTTTTCATAAATTATACCAGCTTATAAAAGTGATGATTTTATTAAAAATTCACACACACATACACAGAGAGATTCTTATTTATTTAACCTAGTTGAATTAGTCAGTTTTTATTATGTTCTAAAATTTCTCATAACCATATATCTGCTAAAAGTGTTTACTTTTTAGTATGTATATTTTTAAATAAATGATAATCAGGACAAGTATTTGGAAAAAATAGAATTTAGAATTGAGTCTTCATGAAGATAAAAATTTAATGTTGTGGCCAGGTGCAGTGACACACACCTGTAATCCTAGCATCTCAGGAGACTGAGGCAGGAGAATCGCAATTTCAAAGCCAGCCTCAGCAAAAGTGAGGCACTAAGCAACTCATTGAGACCCTGTCTCTAAATAAAATACAAAATAAGGCTAGGGATGTGACTCAGTGGTTGAGTGCCCCTGAGTTCAATCCCCAGTACCTAAAAAAAAAAAAAAAGTTAATGCTGTTTAACTTCTATATACTATTTAGTAGAATCTCTTCAAGAGTTGGTAAGTTGAGTGTAACATTAAACAAAACAAGGGTTTAAAGGGTTTAAAAATATTTATAAGAGAGAATTGTCAAAATAAGAGACACATGTGTTTGAACAAATTAAAAACAGAAGAGGATTCATTAAGTTTATCAACAAGAATGGTAGACAATGATAATGGAATAAAAGTTGAAGAGTTTAATGAGAAGAAAATTTAGAGAAAAAGGGGAATGATTCAAATAAGAATCAATAGCCATATTGGAAAATAAAAAAGTGAGATAAGTTCCAACTATGCATAAAGGACTCCTTTTTCTGCCACATTTCCCTGAGATGAGGGAAAGTTTGTGGAAAGTACTCCAGAAGCCTATTCCCAACCCTGTTTCAATCACAGTAGCCCTGTAGAGATTTTAAATTTTGATATTAAAAAGTGAACTAATATTATTTTATTAGCATATGCAAAGTTTATTCAATACCTGTTAAATTCAATTAGAATTTTAACACCAACAACAAAAAAGCAAAAAAAAGCCCTAAATTTAAAATATCAGATTTCTATGTATGTGGAAAAGTATTGCAGAGAAGATTTCTTATTAAAGAAACCTAATTTGTAAAGAATATGTTGCTCTGAGATCAATACTCAGTAAGGATAAAATAGTTTAAACAATTTCTAATTTATTTAATTAAAATTAATTTCTGATTTCTAAGACAATATTGTTTTCTCTAAACATAGCATACAGTTTAAAGAGTAGGTTAGTTCTATCACTTCCTATACTATGCAACCACTGTGAGCTTCGATTTCTACATCAAAACTTGTGGCCTGAGTAAAATCATGGTAAAATTTTATGAATAATCTAGATTTTGTTTTCTCTATCAGACAAAGATATATTTTGTAAATTATGGCATTATTTAATGTGAATTGCTTTATTAAAATTATGTATAAATTTCAGTGTTGTTAAATACTGGCACATTCTTGTATAACAGATCTCCAGAACGTTTTTTATCTTGCAGTAGTGAAATTCTATATCCACAGAACTCCTCATATTCCCATCCCCCTCAGCAATCTACTTTCTGTTTCTGTAGTTTGGATTGATTTAGAAATGTCAGTGGAATCATGCAGTAATTTTCTTTTGGTAATTGGTTTATTTTACTGGGTATAATGTTCTTGATGTTCATCCATAGAGCATGTGTCAGAATGTCCTTTTTACAAGGGTGAATAATATTCCCCTGTATGTGCACAACACATTTAAATTATCTACTCATTTGTCAATGGACCCTTTCGTTGTTTCCAAACTTGAGCTTTAGTGAATAATGCTATTATTATGAGCATGATTGTTAAACTCTCTCTCAGAGACTGCTTTTAGTTCTTTTCAGTATATTCATAGGGGTAGAAATGCTGTCACATATTAACTCATTTTTTTTTATATTTTGGGATTTACCAGACTTTTTTCCATAGCAGATACATATCATTTTATGTTCAAATTACTTAACATCTTCATTAGTATTTGTTATTTTCTGTGTGTGTGTGTGTGTGTGTGTGTTTGTAATCACTAATGGTTGGGAGGTGATATCTCATTGTGTTTTTGTTTCAATCTTTGATGTCCAGCCAAAAGTTCATATGTTAGGCAATGCAGGAATATTTATAGGTGGAATGATTACATTATTCCATTTGATAGATTAATAATTTGAATACAATACTGGGTGATAACTGTAGGCAAGGTAGAGCGTGGCTAGAGGACATAGGTCACTGGAGGTGTAACCTGGACTATATCTGCCCATGATCTCTTCCTTTCTCTGTCTCTGCTTCCCACTCCCATTCACAGAGAAGCTTTCTTCCCATATACCGACTTCTGCTATGATGTTCTGCCGCACTTAGGGCCCAGAGCAGCAGAGTCAGCTGACCATGGATTGAGACCTCTGAAATTGTGAGACCAAAATAACTTTTGTTCCTGTAAGTTTTCTTACCAGGTATTTTGGTCACAGTGAAAAAAAAAGTTAACTGACACACAGTAAGACCATTTGATTCATGATTTAGGATGATAAGCATCTTTTCAAGTGATAATTTGCCAATTAGATACTGGCTTTAGAGAAATGTCTGTTCATGCTTTTGCACACTTTTGAATTGGGTTGTTTGTGGATTTTATGGTTTTTAGATCTTAGGAGTTATCTATGTAGTTTGGATATAAATCCCTTGCAAAATCTATGATTTACAAATCTTTCCTCCAGCTCTGTGGGCTGCATTTTTACTGTTTATAGTGCTTTTTTTATACATAAATTTATGATAACTTTCATGATGTCTAATTTGTCTATTTTTGCTTTTTCTGGCTTGTTTCTGAAGTCATCACCAATAATTCATTGCCAGATATAATGTTATGAAGTATTTGTCCTTTGTTTCCTAGAATATTTTTATACTTTTAGTTTTTATGTATAGGTCATGGGCACATTTTAAGTTGATTTCTGTATATGAAATCATGTAAGGATCTACCTTCCTTCTTTTATATGAAAATATCCAGATGCTCTAGAACTATAGGCTGAAAAGACTGCCTTTTCCCTATTGAATGGTTTTGGTATCCTTCTTAAAAATCATTTTATTAGTGTGCAAATGTTTATAATTGTTATATATTCTTGTTGTGTTAAGCATTTTGTTAATATTTAATACTTTGCTTTTTCTCTTGTAAGCTTTTATAATTTAAAGTTATTTTTCTCTGATGTTAGTATAACTACCTCTGCAACTCTCTTCCATTTACTCCTTGCAGGAAATAGGACATTCCATCTTTTTATTTTCAATCCATTTGTGCCTTTAGGTCTAAAGTGAGTCTAAGATGGCACAGTGGGATTATGGTTTTTATTAAATCCATTCCATGAGTCTTTATCTTTTGATTGTAAAGATTAATGTATTTGCATCTTGTATTAGCCTTCTCAAGGTGCTATAACAAAATATAATAGCCTCAGTGACTAAACAAAATAAGTTTCTTACTCATAGTTCTGGCGTCTCAGGGTAAGTTGATTCTGTTCATGAAGAGGGCCCTTTTCTTGGTTTACAGATGGCCATATTTTTGCTGTGTTCTGCTGGTGCAGACATAGAGAGGAAACAGTCTGTGTTCTATTATTAAAGCACAAATCTCATAATGAGGACTCTACCTTTGTTATCTCCCATAAGGCTAATTGCCTCCCAAAGACCCCATTTCCAGATATCATCTTGTTGGTGATTAATGTTTGAACATATAAATTTTGTGGGACACATTCAACTCATAACACATTCAAATAACACATAACACGTTCAAAATAATTGTATTCATCTCTCAGCATACATAGGGGATTTGCTCTAGTACTCATGCTAATACCAGAATATTCAAGTCCCTAAAAATTTGGCCACAGTATTTGTGGCAAATTAAGGTCTTCCCATATAATTTAAATAAACTCTACATTACTTATAGTAACTAATGCAATGTAAATGTTGTGCAAATGGTTCTTATACAATATTTGTTATGGTTTGGATATGACAAAAAGCTCATGTGTAAGACAATGGAAGAATACTCCAAGATGAAGTGATTAAATTACCAGAACTGTAACCAGATCATAGATTAGCCCACTTGAATGAGTAAACTGGGTGGTAACTGTGGGCAGGTAGGGTGTGGCTGGAGGAAGTAGTTCATAGGGAGCCTGCCTTTTTGGAGTACGTGGGGTCCCTCACTCTCTCTCTCTCCTTCCTGACTGTCATAAACCTATTTTTGCCATAAGGTTCTGCTTCACCTTGGGTCAGCCAGCTGACCATGGACTAAACGTTTAAAACCATGAGCCGAAATAAACCTTTTCTCCTGTAAGTTGTTCTTGTAAGGTCTTTGTGTCACAGTGACAAAAAGCTGACTGCCGCTGTCTGGCTGGGCACAAATCACGAGCCACTGAAGCAGGAACAAACTTTATTTCTGAATAACTCGACACACGCTCCCGGGAATTCTCCCAAACGCCATGTGGCTCCTCCAGGAACCAACAACCGGAAATCCCTCCTCCTGCACTTCCCCAACCAATGGGAACTCTCCGGGAATCCCCACGAGAACTCCAAAGGAGCTCAAGAACTCCAAAGTATCAGGCCTAGGCGGACAGTAAAGGTATAATATACAACCGAATCAATCCAGCATCATCTTAATGGCTTGCCTCTCAACCAATACTATTGGCAAAATGCCAGGGGCCATTCCAACTCGGCTGTGGCTCTCAGCAGCTGACTAAAACAATATTGTTCAGAGCAGAATGACAAGGAAAGTCTGTACATTTTTAATATAGAAGCAATTGTTTAAAATATCTTTGGATCCACTGTTGGCAGAATCCACACACATGAAACACAAGAGTACAGCTGACTATATCTACTAGGCAGGAAGTTGCTTCTGTCTATTTGTTTTCAATATGTCATGGCTTTTATTGTCCCTCATTTTCCACATTATGATCTTATTTAATGTTTGATATTTTTCTAATGAAATTAATTTTTCCCCTAATTTTCTCTTTGGTGTAAGCTTTAGCTATATTCTTTGTAGCTGTATGGGAATTACAATTAACATCCTAAAGTTATAATTCATTAATTTGAATTTTTACCACATTTACTTCAATGACTACAAAACTACTTTTTTAACAGCTTTGATTGCACCTCTTTCAGTTGTTGATATCACACACACACACACAAAATATGCTGTCCCTTTAAATCCTCTGCAAGTCATTTCAATCAGAAGGGAGAGGTTTATATCAGTTTGGGGAGGTGAAATAAAAATTGATTCCACCTCCTAGTCTACAATTGTATGACAAAGCATAGCTTAGCTCTATCTTTGGCTTGTTTTCATCAAGCTGTAATTGTCTGTACTGTGGTATCTTCAGAGGCTCAACTAGGGAATGATCTACTTCCATGCTCCTTTAGGATGTCTGGGATATAAGCAGAATTCATCTCTTTGTGGCTTTAGGACTCAGGTCCATATTTTCTTCCCGGCAGTCAGCTGGGTTTTCTGGTGGCCCATAGTTTCTTGCCTCATTGCCTTCTCCTTCAACACACCAAAGCATGTATGTATGTTTTTTTTCCTTCAAAGACAGCAAGAGAATCTTACCCAGTCAGAATTCTAAGGGGAAACTTCATAAGCCCAAATGTAATAAACATGCCCTTTGACACACAACACAATGCACAGAGTGGCATTTCATGATCATTGTCATCTTGGTATTGGTTAGAAACAAGCCACAGGTTCTGCCTGCACTCTCAGGAAGAAAGTTACATAAGAGGACATGAATTGTGAGGGGACTCTTAGGCATGACAAACACAAGATAAGTAGCTTGATTTTAATGTATCAATAAATTTTGTCTATGGCAAGAAGATATTTTCTTATGTGATTTTATTATTCCAATCACATTTTTAAGGAAGTTCAGAAGTACTTCTGTTTTCTCCAGGTCAAGTCATTAAAAGAATTAAAAAAAGAAACCCAACTAATGAACAATGGTTCTACCTTGAAGTACATAAGCACAAAATTGCCATAGGCTGAAAAAAAATAGTATTTGAAATCTGCACTAAAAATTACTGCATTACATCTAAGCTAAACTTAATTATATCTCCATGCATAAATCATGCTAGTTTTTATATTAAAGTGGTCATTCTACTCTCTCTGTGAGAAAAACCTCAGAATTGAGGACCTGCCATATTTTTAGAAGTTTTTAAGCCAGTAGGACAAAATCTTGCTGATCTGAGTTTTCAACAAGGTCATTAATGAAATTTTTCTGCTTGAGGCAGAGGTTCACTAATTTAAGTCTGATGATACAGAGTTATAAGAAAAATGACATATTTGAGAAACTTATATGACAAAAGTTATCTCTCTTTCCTGCTTTTCTGGAAATAAATGATAGCTCTACATATTAAAAATTAAAAAAAAATTTAAAAAAAGAAATCTGAATGCTACTTTAATCTACATTTCTCCTAGTCTTTTTTATGGGAAATAAATCAACATAGTCATTTAAATCATTTTTATCGCATAATAATATTTCATGATGCTAAATCAATAATATTTATAAAGATCCAACTACTAAATATCAAAATTCAACTGTGAGCAATACCAAACAGAAATAACCATTTTAAAAATGAAAAGTCATGCCTGGAAACTGTCATATTGTGGACATGTCACCAAAAATTAAATTGACGTTTTTCTTTAACATTATCCCACTACATGTTTCACACACATAACCTTAACAATGGGCTCAGTCATAAGTTTTTCTTTAATTGTATAAAAGAAAATATTCAATTTTCCTTGACTTGTGAAATAGTTTTCACCAAAAATGTCAAAAATTAAAATATATATGGTAAAAAAAAAAAAAAAAAATATATATATATATATATATATATATATATATATATATATATGATTAGTGCTGACATGCAAACCGTTCAAAACTTTGGTTAACTATAAAATATGCTATTTTAAGAAATGCAGGCTTAGGGCTTAGGGCTTAGGGCTAGGAATATAGCTCAGTTGGTAGAGTGCTTGCTTAGCATGCACAAGGCCGTGCATCCAATCCAAAGCGGGGGGCGGGGGGGGGGGGAAAGAAAGGAAAAGAAATGCAGACTCATCTGAAATTTTGAAATACATTTTTCAAAATTATGACAGATTCTTCTACTATTTACCATGAATGTCTTTATATTACTGAATTGTGGTGGAGCCTCTCTAGTTCTCTCTTTTTCTCAGTTGTTTTATCACTGATAATAGATTTGATATTTTACTTAGGGAGTGTGGTTAAAGAAGAATTCTGTTGATATAGATTAGATGCTTTACATAATACTGTGTTAATCAGATTCGAGTAGAATGGCAAAGAATCAGCTTTTTTTCATGACTCTTTCTTACCTAAGCTTTATGATAGGGTCTTCATTATAATAACTCCCATTTTGGGGGCTCCTGTTGTGGGTTACCAGTAAAGCCCTTATTCCACCTTTATTTTCCCTAGTAACAGAGTGACATCTTTTTTTCTGGATGTCTGTCACTGTCCAATACAGCCTACCAGAAGTTCATACCAATTCTGGTTTTGACTCAAGCCATCAACTTGATCTGTCGATCATGCCAATCCTTTTGCTGATAACAGCCCAGGATTTGGCACAAGACAAAATTCAGACTGATGACAAAGACCATGGGTTAATTGCCTCTGGAAATCCTCTTCCTTTCCTCTCTGAAAAACCATCAAGGAACATCCCATTATTTATTCTTCTGGTATATTGTGTAAAGAATGAGCCTAGGAACCCCGCAGTCATCTTGGATTCAGCCTAGCTCCAAAGAGAATTCTAGAAAGAGATTTAAGAGTAAGTAAAAAGTTCTTAGTTATCCCTATCCTTAGGCCTCAGATATTGGAGCAAATAAAAGGTGTTATTCAAGATCATTCAAGAACTTTGTATTTTTTCAAACATTTGTAGTTGCAAGAATGTTTTGTGTATATTTTTCCTGCCAATGTTTCCGTGCAAATTTTGACATAATAAAATATTTTATAAATTTAATTAGCCATGTTCTTGGCAAAGATGCCCAAATATTTATATTTGTTGAGGCTCATAATACATATACACAAGTATTTCTTCTTTGCTTTTCCTTATAGTGAGTTGTAGTCGTCATGAAAGGCAACTTCATCACATAGTACTTACAGTGAGAAGGAAAAAGAAGAAATGTTACTTATATCAATGATACCAGTTCAAATAAACCGAACATCATAAAGGGAAGTGAGGAGTACAGAGAATAGAGCACAGTCCACATAGTTCACAGTTCCATCTCATACAACATGCAAGTTAATCACTTCTTTCTCAAAATGAGTTTCCCTATGGTGAACTCTGGACCAAAAAGCATGTTAGATAACTTAGTTTGAAAAATATCACTTAAAATATGAGATTAAACAGAAGTATAGATTATTGATGTTATTTTATCCTGATTACTCAAATAATCACAACATTCTTTTGCTATCCACATGAAAATTGCTTAATTAAGACACACACACAAACACAAAACTTTTGGTAAAATAATCATGGCAAACTGAATAATGGCCTCTAAATATGTCCAGATGCTGATACACAGAGCCTGTGAAAATTACTTTAAATGTCAAAAGAGACCTTGTAGATGTAGTTTAATTAAAGATCTTGAGATGAAGGATTGAAGATTTCTGGGTGGGTCCCTAAATTTAATCACAAGTGTTTTTAAAGAGGGAGGCAGAAGATTTGACTACAAAAGAGGAAGTACATGATGAAGAGAAGAGTCTGGAATTCCCATGGGATGAGGTCCTGGAGTCAAGGAATGCAAGTGGCTACTAGAGAAGATTCTCCTGGGAAGCCCCCAAAAGGAACCCATCCTATCCACACTGACTGTGGCCTGGTGAAGCTGATTTCAAAGTTCTAAACTCCAGAACTGTATGAAAACAAATTTACATTTTCTTAAGCTGTTAAGGTCACTGTAATTTTGTTAACAGTGTCTCTAAGAATCTAATACAATAATCTATGTGTCTTTCCTTACAATGCCAAATAAAATAATAGATGGGAATTTTCATAAAAGGAAAGAAAAAATGACTTAACAACTGAAACTAAATCTACCAAAAAGATACAGAAGGGAAATAAAGTTAGTGGCATTAGAGAAAGATCGCTGAGTGGTGTATTATTTTGTTTTATTTATGTCTTTTTACAGGATTTATTATCTTATTCACAGAGATGCACTTCTGCCTGTCTAAACTTTCCTTTTATAATGTCTTCTCCAAGTAGTGAGAAGTCACCCAATTTTCTCATTATTGGGATTAACCATAATTCACCACTAATTATTGCAAATTATCTGATTACTAAAGGTGTGGTGTTGGTAGATTTTAATGAAACACATAAGTATTATTTATCTGACTTGGTTATTTTTATTTCTTGCTATATAGAAAAAAAATTGTTATGCCACTGACATATGCTTTGGATATTATAGATTCATATTTTTGAAACAAAATTGTATGTAGCAAGCAAGGTTTAACCCAATTTGCTTTCATGCTTAGAAGAAAATGTTGCCTTTAGGTTTTAACCATTTGATCTTGGACATTGTTTTTTGAAAAAAAATATTTAATACTTCAATTCTCTCATTTTTAAGACAGTGAAAATAGTTCTCATGTTTCCAGGTTTCTTGTAGAGTGATTGCTTAGCATCAAGTAAGTGGTATGTAAATTATAGTTGTTATTATTGCACTAGACAATAACAACAACAAATTCAGTTGTTTTTGTTTGTTTCTGGTTTAGAAATAACAAACACGTTGAACATTCTTTGAAATATTGGTTGCTTTTTCAAATATGCATTGCAGTTTTTGAGGAAAAAAATAAATAGGAAATATAGTTTATTTTTAATAATCTTTTCTGAGTTAAAATAAATAAATTAAAATCTTAAATATATTTTTTAAAGTGGCCTGAAGCAACCTTGTAATACACTGTAAAAATTAAAGGAAGAATCTTACTATTCTAACAATCCATTTTCTACTTTTGTACCAAAAACTATAGCCAAATGGAAAGGACCTAAGAATTATCACAGACACAATTTTTAAAACAATGCTTATAATTTGTTTTAAGTTGACCTAAACATTAATGTGTTTGTGCTTTTGTAACAGGCAAGTTTTGTGCTAAGTCAAATTGCATTTACCATGTTAGTTAGTAGCTTCAGGTAGGAAAGAATACAGTCACTTGTCTATTTTCTTTAGACACATTAAAAGTGAATTTAAAAACCACTTAAAGCAGCATTATCAGTGCATAATTTTATTAACAGTCTAATTCTTCTCTCATTTGACATTCTTGCTAAAGTCTGGGTTTATAATCTTGCCTTCCTCCTTCCAAATAATGACTGTACCAGACTGCATAATTAGTTTTAATTAAACACACCAGACTGGATTTTGCTGTCAAGAACTTATTCTGAAGCTCCACAGTAAGCACAGATAATTTTACATGAATGTATAAGAACAAAATTTTATTCTTTGTTATTAGAGAGATTTTGTTAGTAGTTTTATTATTTAAAAAATGTATTGGGTCAAATACAGATTTTCTCTCAGTATCCCTGGGAGATTGATCCTAGAACAACTGTGAATGCCAAAATGTTCAAGTCCCTTATATTAAATTTCCTAGAATTTGTATATAGCCTAGACGCATCTTCCCATATACTTTACATCAGCTCTAGGTATAATACTGAATACAATGTAAATGCTATTTAAGTAGTTGTTATACTTAGTATCTAGGGAATAATGACAATAAAATATACATGCACACATTCACTACGATCCAATTTAACTTTTTCCAAGTAATTTCCATCTAAGATTGGTTGAATCTATAGGTATGGAATCCACACATATGGAGAGCCTATTTTGTTTTTTGTTGTAGCTCAGGTATGTCTATTATACTTAGATTTCTTAACTTTTTCAGATTCAGGTTTTCTATCTGAAATTGAATTAAATACCGCAAAATCACTAATCCAAAAATATATTTTTATACTTATGTTGACACTTGCCTGGCCATTGCTTGGAATGACTAAGACTTTTTTTCATTGTCATTGTGTGGAGAAATACATATAGGATATTTATTAACTTCCTGTACTAGATATAATTTACGTAAAAGACAGTTTCTTGTGATTAAGTCAATGAATAGTACAAATGCCATTTATTATTTGTACAGATAACAAAGGTAATTTTTTTTGTGGACCAAAAAGAAAAAAAATAAGAAAGAATTTCAGTAATTCCAGAGATGATTGTCTCAATTTCCAGTGGACACTGTCAGGAGTGAGGTTAGGAACCTAAGGAAGATAGTGGTAAACTAGATGCATACCACTACTATATGCCATTTATGTTATAATGAACAGGGAAGCTCTCACTCAAATATCAATATATGTTGACCAGAAAGGATCTGTAGATCACCTCTGTTTAATAGAATGTGTGTCTCTGGATAAATTTCTGAGTATAAATTTAAAGCACAAAGCTTAAACTTCAGATAAGTCAGAACTTCTTGGCTATCCTTATATTTTACATAATTTATGTACACTACAGGGTCTTGATGTCTCTGTTTACTCAAAAATACATTTTAAAATAGTTTTATATACTAGTCAAGGAAGGAGACAGGTTCTGAGCCACACTTCCTAATTCGTACCATCAGTACCATTTCTCTGGTATTGAATCCTGCATCCCTCATAGCAGCAACACCTATGAGCTATAATGCTGAAGGACAGAACATCAGTTTGATTTTTATTGTTTGACCTTCACTAGGGAAACAGGGTTTTGTTTGCAGAGCACACTTTGCTTTTCCAAAATTGTTTTCCACCATACTGTTTCAAATGACCATTAGGTAACTGTTTATCCACTCCCTGTTCATTCTAATGATTAGCTAGTTGGAAAGAAGTATATCCTACTAGGTCCTGTGCTCCAACTATCTCAATGTCACTGATACTATGAATTAGAAGGTTAAGCAAAGATTGAAATCTTAAGTTTATAAGACACAAATATCTAAAATTGAATGCACTCTAAAATTGATGTCTTCCTTTTGCTGGTTATTTTAAATTAAGAGGAGTAGAACATTTTTCATATCAATTGTCAAAACACCCTCTCACCCCCCCCCACACTCTGTTTTCTCAAATAACAATGTTTACAATTATGGTAGCATTTGTTATGCATGACATAATAGCCTGCAAATAGAAAGAGGTATTATCATTACTTTTGTCCTTTGTTCTTTCAGGCCAGAATATTGCATACTTCTTTACTTTGACATTTATTGTTTTTAGATTGTTAATAGAATGGCTTGTGTTGCTCCTTATCTTGAATGATGATAATATTCGAGGTTGAGGTATCTGTGTTTCCTGTTAAGTAAAGTAAAGGTTTCATATAATTTAACAAAGGTTATTACTGTACAATTACCCATCATACAGATCAAGTCTACAAAGTTCAGTTCAGTCATATCCAGTTTTAAATAGCATATTTAATATGGTTTCTAGGATATTGAATCAATTAGTATTTATATAATACTTTCTGTTGCTACTTTATGAAAGTTTACCCTGTTTTATAGTAAAAATACATTGACATAATTTTCTTGTAATAGTAGGTAAAATAAAATTTAAACTTATTATGTTTTGAATTATAAGATTTTATTTTATTTAGTAAAATATGTATATATCAGTCTCTTTACAAACTAATGTTCTATACATTGTTCTGACATATAAAATTATTGATTTTCTATTTGTTCTCTATTAGTATTTCCAAGTCCATTAAAGGTAGAAGCAAACATTGCACAAATCCACAAAGTTCAAATAAAAAAAAAAGAAAAGACATTATTCAGAAAGAAAAAAAAAATACTACAGGATGCTTAAGCTTGTCATGTCTATAAAATCTGAGGTATCTTTGATACAACACTCACAAATGATACATGCAGGAAAAAAAGAGGACTAAATCTTTTAACACCTGGAGAAAATACTCAATAATTTCAGTACTATGTATTCAAACAAAACATAAATTTTAAAACTAACACATATTAAAATGTTAACCAAGAGCATGACATGGAGCTAAGTACCCATTTTTTCAATAGTCAATTTGTAGAAGAAAGACAGTCTATTTTAATGGATTTGAATCCTAATATCATTACTTTAATAAATGTGAAAGCAGTTTAAAGATGTCTTTATACAGAGTACAAGGAAATAAGGGAAAATCCCACTTCCAAATGATGAAAACAAGGAAGGGATATTTAGTATCATTTAAAACCTAGGCTCTGGAGTCAAAGGTATCTGCCAATGTAACCAAATATTTAAATTTATAATAATTAAAAATAAAAATATGATATTACAATAAGCCTATAATTTTAGTAGGAAATTGTCCATTAAGATGTTTTATGTGTTCATTTTTAGGTTTTTTTTTTTTTTACAATTACTATTTCAGGTCACTATAAAATGTTTTTTTCTCAGTATCTACTAAAATATAGTATCATATAAGTTGCTATTATTGAAATGGAAACATTTCTCACATTTAATTCAACAATTTGCCTCATATAATACATGTAAAGTGTCTTATTTTCTCCCAAGAGACTATTACTGAAAAAAATATTTGAGAGAAGAAAAATCAATTTGGTTGAATTCAATACATATTTACTGTGTTCACAATGATCTAAGTGTTGTAACTGATGATAATTTTTAATCAAGATATTGAACCACCTGTATGAGAAATGTCAAAATTTTAGACTGCAGTTCAAGTTTTAATAAAAGATTATTTCAATTTTTTTGCCCGTGATTTTTGAATAGCTGAATTTGTGGCTTGCTTTTCTTAAGCAATGTCTTATAATGATTGAAGTTTAATGTACCAAAAGACAATATGTATTTTGTGCAATAGTAGTAAGACTTACTATTGAACAAAAATATTTAAGACACACTAATTGAAGAAGCTGAATATTGACTCAAGTTAAGTTGCGTGCCATCTGGATCACTGTGTCTCGTTCACTGTACTTTCAGCCAATGTACACAGAAAACATTTTTATTGGCATGACTCTAGATCACATCTTGTAAAGCATTGTGCTAATGGAAAATATTCTGGAAATTTAACTCTATGATATATGGTGGTTTAGGTTCTTCAGGTAAAAACAGAGTAAACCTGTGTTTTGACAACTATGCAATCATTAAAATATCAAACAAATATTAACACAAAAAATAAAAAGTATTTACTGAGACCAAAATGAATTATAGATAGCCAGTTTAGTTATACACAGATTTGTGTTTTGTTGTTGTTCACAGATTCGTTAAGGTTAATAAAATAAATATACATATTAAATTACATTGGTAGAAGAGTAAAAATTTAAAAGTTTGTTCAGTAACTTATTGCTATATAATAACTTATCCTAAAATTTCCCTTAAAGCAGTACACATTAATTATCTCAGTTTCTGTGAATCAACAGTGGGGGCACAGTTTAACTTAGCCCTCCACTTCCTGTTCTCTCATAAGGCTGCAGCCATACTTTCTATCAGGATGGAGTTTCTACTGAAGGTTTAGGTGAGGAAAGATCTTTCAATCTTACTTACCTTGTTGCTAGCAGAATTTGATTTCTTGATGCTTCTTGGATTGAAGGCTTCAGTTTCTTACTGGCTTTTGGCTGGAATCTGCCCTGAGTTTTGCAATATGGGAAACTTTCTAGCATAGCAGCTTGTTTTATCAAGATCAAAGAGAAAGAAAGAAACACAAAGAGACAGAGAAAGAGAATGGAAAGATACAAGATGAAAGCAATCATTCCTTATATCTAGGTGCATTAGCTTTTCATCACTGTAGCATAATATGAGAGGAAAGCCACTTATAAAGTAAAGATGTATTTAATTCACAGTTCAAGATGTTCAAGGGCACCTGCTCCATTCTGGTAAGAAATTTTCAGCTATGTCATACCTCTGCAGATCACAATGCCAGGAGCACATGCAGGAGCAAGTGATCACATCTCAATACAGGAAGCAAGAGAGACTCAGGGTCCAAGTTTGAGCTTTTATAACAAGGGGATCTTGAAAGAACTTATTATGGAAGGCCAGTATTCCCTTCTGAGGATGGCATCCTCCATGAACTAAGAATCCTTCTTTAGATCCCATCTCTTAAAGTTTTTTTTTTTTAAATCTTTCATAATACCACTATCATGGGAACTAAGCCCCCAACTTGTGGGTCCTCTGGGGACAGACTGTAACTCATAGCAATGGGGAAATGTATCTGAATCAAATTTCTGGTAGGGTAACTGTCAGGTCAAACACCAGTGACCAAAGGAGGCAGATTAAAAGCTGCTAAACAAGGCTTTATCGAGATCTGCTCCTGGAGGAGACCCTCCAGTCCAACAGAGTGAGTCTGGGAGAATAGCACCCAGGCTCAGCCAGATTGGAATTTTATGGGGCTTAGGACAGGAAGGGAGGGCTTGGGACTGGAAAGGCAGTTTTTAGAGTCCCTTGTCCTCCTAGGGTTGGTCTGGAGATCTTGCTGAGATCCCTGTCCTTCCAGGATTGGTCAGGAGACCCTGCTGATTGACAGGTGGTTCAGGCACCATCACTGTTTGTCTGTCTGCCTCCTTTTTGGTTGTTCTTTAGTGTGCACAGGTTGCCTGGTGCTTTGCTCCCTTAGTCACCTCAAACGGATCTAACAGTAACATGACAAAACAGTAAAAATAAAATAAATTCATTAAATAGAGTCTGCATTTAAAAAAAAAAAAAACATTGGCAATTACAATGAATTTTGAAGACCAATGACTGTTACTTTTCAGAGGCTCTGTGTTGTAAAGATTGAGCTACTTGGCTATTCTTATCATTGCTGTCAGGTGATAATTTTCTATTTCAACTTCACTTGGCAGGAAAAGTGAAGTCTTTCTGTGCTCTGAGACAGATTTTCTGTATTTAAACATTTTTTTAACTCAACATAAAATGTGATACTTGATACTCAGAGATGGATAGAAGTATGAAAGGAAAGACATTAGCACTTGAAAGTGTATGCACAGCAGTAAAACCTACATACTGACAAGAATGAGGGAAAGAATTTTTCACTATACGTCATTTAGACAACTTCTATTGCATTTAGTTTGGGTCATTATCTTTTACAAGGTATATATATTTGTAAAGTATCAAATGAAATTAAGCAGTGCTATAGTTTAGATCATGAATATTCTCCAAAGGCCCATGTATTGAAGGCTTAGTCCCTAGTATGATGCTACTGGGAGACGATGGACCTTTTAAGAAGTAGAGCCTAGTTTAAGGTCTTGAGGTCTTTTCAGGAATGCCTGTGAATAGGATTGTGGGACCCTAGACCTCCAGCATTGTTTCCTGGCCATGATGTGGGAGATTATTCTCCACCATGAAATCTCACCCTGAGGTGCTGCCTCACCAAAAGCAGTGGGGTCAGCTAATCATGGACTAAACTTCTAAACATCATGAATTAAAATAAACCTTTTCTCTATAAGTTAATTGTATGAAACATTTGTTATAGAAAGATAACAAACAAGAATAGTTAAGAGATTTAGAAGCTGTGTGGCACATAATAATTCACAGCAAGTTTTTTCTAGAAGAAAAAAAATATTGAAACAGTTGGGTTAGAAGAATACAGGCAACTAAAAGAAAGATGTGCTGGGCACCAAAAAGAGAATTTCCAGAATCATATGTTTTAGCATTGTACTTGAGTCAGTTGAAAAATAAATGGCAATGACAAATGAAAACAAGTCATTGGAAAAAAATGGAAATTAAAGAGGAATTTTGGATTATGGTAATTGAGTTAAAATGAGAAAATTAAGTGATGTGGAGTGGATTGAGACAAAGAAAAAGTAACTTTGGGGGATGAGAATACATTGATTCTGTTCATCCTTTTTGTAGCCATGACACCTAACATTTTCTACATTTATTTTTGGGTGTGTTGGCTGCATTGTAGTGGGAGATAAAAAGAGTAGTAAGAGATAGTTTAAAGGCTTTTAAAATCTTGCAGGAAATTCTCTCTCTCTCTCTCTCTCTCTCTCTCAGTTTTGTAGTAAGGCATAAATTAACCCAATGCAATAACCTACCTAGAATTTCTAGCTGAAATATCTATCTTCATCTCAGTTATTGCAAGATCACCATCAAATTATTATTTTTAACACACAATTTTATCTTGGAATATGCAGAATCCTGACACAGTTTCTATACTCCTCAGGCCTCTCAGTTTGGCCTACTGATCTCATTTGTCATACTTTGCTTTGGAAATTTTCTTCCCTGTTCACATATTAAACAGACTTTGTGGTCAAAATCATCTGAATTTATTATATCTAACTTTGCTCTTTTACCTGCATTTCAAAAACATTTATTTAACCACCTGATGGACTTTTCCACCATTCTCTGCTAGGGGTATAATAAAATCAAAGTGTCAAATGTGAATACATTCGCTTTTCTACATTAGTTCTGTTTTATTTTGTATCTCAGTGTTATCTTCCCCCAGGCATTAAAAACATCTGCCTGAAATTAGTCTTGACATCACCTTTCTTCCCTCAATCACATGCCTGATCTCAACATTCTATACATTTTAAAAATTATTTTGCTTTATTTCTCATTTTCTAGTTTCACTACCACCACCCTAGTTTATTTTCCTATTTGTTCTTCTTGGACTTCTATTAAAAATTCTCTAACTGATTTATCTATTTGAAGATTTGTCTTCCTCAAATCCCTTCTATATCTGGCTTTTAAAATAAATCTTTTTATTACAAGTGAGCTTGTATCACTTCTGACTAATATGGACAAATATTCTCTCTCCCATATAAAAGCAAGGACAGGGAACTTAACATGATATTTAAGGACCTTGTTGTACCCCTACCCTTACTTTTTACTAGTCTCTTCTTCACATCTTCTACTCTAAGCTAAATATATTCCTTACACCCACACCTTCATATACCCTCTTCCTAGAAAGTGATTTCATCTTTCTGTCCACATTTCTTCTGACTAACTCTTTTTATCCTTTATGCCTCAGATTGAATCATAATTTTCAGGGGGAAATGTCCTCTCTGCCTCCTCCCATGTTTCCAGGCTTGACTGGATAGCTTTTTCCTTCCTTATTGCCCTTAATCTCCTACAGAGACTCATGCATTATAGAAGTACATTCCTTACTGAAGTAAATGTATCTGCTAGTCTTCCTCAAATAGACTCCAAAATCTTTGAGAGTAGAGACATGATATTATTTCATTTTAAATAAAAACTGTTCCTTGCACAGTATCTTGTGCCTGTAATTATTTGATAATTAAATAATAAATGTTGGATGAAAGAATATACCAATGAGTAAATTCAAGAGCAGAAGTGATAATATATATCATTTTGAAGGCTTTGATAGACTGTAATTATAGGCTGAAAACATCTCAAATGAATCCTACAACTCTAATTAAGATTGTGTCTATAATCATAAAGTGTTTTTATGAATTTTCCTCTTTACAGTGACTCAATGTAGCAGATTGTGTCTAAGTGTGTGAGTGTGCACCCAAAATACTAATAGATAGATGTATCTTCAATAATATGTGAGCACCTCCATTGAACTTTTAGATAATTAAATGAACTTACTGTACCTCAGTGTCTGCCTTAATCTAGGTTCTGTCTTTCAAACTATGACTTTTGATGAAAAATCTTTCTTTTTCACCTGCAAGTAATATGATCTTAGGCAATTTACTTAACTTGTATGTATATTAGTTTTCTTATAAATAAATAAAAGCATTAATATACTTTGACAAAAAAAAATTTATGGTTAAAGATTATTCAAACCAAAATCTCCATTTTATTAATACTAAAAAATTTCTAAGAGGGCCAAATAATGTTCAAAACATTCACAGACATCTTATGGTCTGCTTAAAAAATGTGATTTAGTTAACTTTTTTGCTGTTGTGACTAGAAGATCTGACCAGCACAACTATAGGGGAGGAAAAGTTTATTTGAGGGATAATGGTTTCAGAGGTCTGGGTCCAGAGAATGCCTGCTCCATTCCATGGGGCTTGAGGTGAGGGAGAACATCATGGCTTGAGAGTGTGGCAAAGGGAAGCAGCTCACATTGTGGTGATCAAGAAGCAGATAGAGCGACTCCACCTCCAGACACAAAATGTATACCTCATAGCCACACCCGCAATTAACCACTTCCTCCAGCCACAACCCATCTGCCTCTAGTTCAGACTCAGTTATTCCTATCAGGAATTAATTCACTGATTGAGTTAAGCCTCTCACAATCCAATCATTTCTCTCCTGAAACTTTTTGCATTGTCTCACACGTGAGCTTTTGGGGGACATCACATAACCAAACCATAACAAAATGCTAACCTGTATTATTATTACTGTACAGATGAAATGGATTTGATGATACAAAATATTTATCATTCAAATAAATTACTACATTGTGGTACATCTTAGGGTTCTTAAGAAATATGGGGAATTACAAACTCTTGATCTAAGTTCTTCTAGAGTTTCTCATTTATTTTTAATTGATATATTTGTATTCTCTTTTTTCTTTAGTTACTTAACTCTTGTTGCTCGCTGTTTTTCAGATCCAAAATTCTAATATAATTTTTTGCCCTTGAATCTATTAAAGTTCACACATAGTTAATATATTTCGAGTGTATTAATGCTTAATGAAAAAAAAAGAAGGATGGGAGGACAACAGGGAAGTAGTTAATGAATTCAAGATGCCCTATCCAGATTTTCACTACAAGTAGTTCAAGAGTCTGATAATATTGACATAGAGGTAATAATGAATTAATAAGATTATAATGAGGTTTTTGAATCCATATCCACCTAAATTTATGCCTTATTTTCAAGTGTTACAAGTAAATGTACCAACTTACATATATGTGTATACATGAATTTTTTTATCATTACTTGTTACAATTCTGTCTTCATTACTAAATGTCAAATTTAACATATTGAAATAGAAACTTTTATAATAAAATTAAGTTCACTTTTATTTCTTCATATGTTGACTTGTCCCAAGAATCCTTCAATCTATTTCTGAAAATTTTATTGATTCACCTGTTTTTTTTATTCTTTTCCAAATTGGACAGGTTGTCAAGGCAGCCGCTTTGTGGTGTTCTGTGCCTGAGAACTCTCTTCTAGAAGCCAGCTACCATGGGAACTTGCTTGGCAGGTGCAATCTAACTTCACAGTAATTTCATCTCCTTTCTTCCTACTTCTGCCAACCTTTGACTGTTAACAGCCATTTCGATAGTGAGCAAGAGGAACAGAAAAAACTCTGAAAAGGAAACTTAATTTACTGGCTTATTAGTTTTATCAATAAAGGCTTTTTCTGTTAAAGTACAACTAGAGTTTGTATCCTACTTTATAATCTTTACTAACACTTTTTCAATTAGTATTATTCAGTGAGTTTGTAATCAAACAAATCCAACAATTAAACTGCTTTAAAAAGTATGCTTCAAAATATTATTTCTTTCTTTGTATATCAGAAAGCATCAGTTAGTTTAATATGTTTTATTTTTAATGATTTTTAATGCATTGTGCAATCTGTATAAAAATAAAGACAAAGAAAAGCTGGTATGTTTAGCCAGTTTTAATTTTATTTTTTTACAATGGTTTGGATCATTTCTCATTTTATTACTTTCATTAATGAGATCTGAAATGCTTAAGACTACAATCAGAAAATAATTTATTCCATGGTAATTTATTTGGAAGTTACCACTTTTGAGACTTGTTTAGGATAGGAGATCTAGAAAATGAGACCTTTTATAAGTTATCCTCTTCTATTTTTTTTCTTTCTTTCCCTCTTCTAAAAGCTTAATTTGTGCCTGTATATTTCTATGACACAGCAAATCAATAAGTGGAAGAAAAAATACACTCAGTTGATCATATGTTTTTGGCCATATGATGTCTACCACCTAGCACTATAGGTGTTTTTTCCCTTGTATGACCTCATTTTTCTGGTGGGAAGTAGAAAACGCCAATAAGTATATATGGGCAAAAATTATGTGTTTCTCTTATAGTTTTAGATTCCTCCAACATGGGTATGTACAGCCCCATAAACTTGTAACACATTTGAAAATAAACTTTTAACCATTTTTTAGGGCCAAACACATAAAAATATTACAATTCAAATGATAAATTTTTTGTCCACACATCATTCTCTAAATGAGTTAATATGTGCACTTTTGATATGCAAATTATCTAAAAGTTTTGTATTTTATTTACAGTAGCAAGCATATGTAAGAATGAGTTTAAAAAAGCATAGTAAGTTTTAAAGGAAGTGGCTGAAATCATATTGATATATTGGGACTATATTTGTGACCATTTCACAAAGTTTGAGTGGTAGCAATTACTGGAAAAAGAATATGGAGGCAGAGTAATATTTACATAACAAAAATAATGACCTATGTTCTCATTCATATGTATGTGGAAGCCAAAAAGATGATTTGAAAGAGGAGAGTAAGAAGAGTTTGATAGTGGGTACCAAAATTCAGTTAAGTGCTATGAGTTCTAGCATTCTCTATAGTACACAGTGGAGTGATCCCATACAACAATTTATTCTGTATCTTGTAGAAACTCTATAACCATTATTTTTATCATTATACTTTTTACATATATCAAATTAAACACTGTCCTCATAAATATGTGTAAAATGAAATTGTGTAATAAAAAAAGTAATACATCTACAAAACAGAAAAATTGTAGATTATAAACATTAAAAAGGCATTACATCAGACTTAAATAATTTGTATTATAGGAATCCATAAAATAAAATAAAAATTAACAATGTTTTATTCAATATTGTAAGCTTGGAAAATATGTAATAATATTCAATGCCATATAAACAAATACAATGCACTCTGAATTAAATTTCATTGTTTTGACTTGAGCCTGAATACATCATCAAGTGTTTAATTTAAATTTCAACTAAGCCAAATGTGAAATAATTTAACAATTTTAATATTCAAATTTGTTTTGTCATACTGTCGTTATTAATCTATTGTCTATCAGCTGCAATCTGCGTGATACTTTGCTTTCTCATGCTGAAACTGAGACTTACACACATTTGTTTTTGATAGTTGACCTTCTGTCATATTCTACCAATAAGGGACACTGGAGGCATACTGGAGAACAGAGGGAACGGAGAAGAAATTTTATGTATTTTTTCCTTTATGGGAGCAATTGTATCTTTCACAGACTTTTAGCAGTTCCTCACAGAATCCAGCTGCTTTGCCACACTTAGAACCAGTCTCTCAGGGCCCATAAGTTTCCTGGGGGGATGAGGTCACACCCCACTAATGAGTTTGAACTCCAGTTCCTTTGTTCCGCAGTCCTAAGTGTAGAAGCTGCTTTCTTTAGTTAACAATTCTGGGTTTAATAGAAACCTTTAAGAGCCTCTGTTCTATTTGACTTCTCCATCAATTGTGTAAACAATTGCCTATATTAATTCTGTCTATTCAGGAGACTTTCAGATAACCAATATGATCTGATCTGTATACTGAATAGTTGCTATCATAAGAATCCAATTTTTGTAATTTTGCCTCACATATGCTCTTTATTTTTCTTTGTATTATTGTTATTTTCAGTTATTTTTTATATGTAAGATAATTAGAACAATATTAAACATTATCCCATTTCTTTAGATTTTTTTCTTTCATTACTTCATTCTAGTATACTTTTACTTAGTTGGATTTTAAATGTTTTTAACAACATAATTAGTACTTATAATTCACCATTCAAAATAAAAAATATTGTGCACTGGCTAATTATTGTTGTTGTTTTTAATAATGGTGGTAGGTCAGTTGGATAACCACGTGGGAGTAAATGTATCTTGATTCTTGTTTCACATCACACATAAAGATAGATGTAGTTATAACAGAAATCAACAACTCATTATGTGACTTTAGAAGAGAGAACTAAGTTTAAAATAAGAGAGATCAATAATTATAAGAGAAATTTTTCTAAATTGAACTGTATTTTAAAGCTTTTTTTTAAATTGCTAAAAGTATCATTAATTGGGCAAACAGATGACTCAGAGTAAAATGAAGTGTTTCTAATACATATATGTGACAAAAGATTCATATCTAGATATGAAAAGAAAATCAACAACAACAACAATAAAAAAAAAAAAACGAACATAAACCAAGTAGAAAACAGGAAGAAGATGTGCACATACAATTCTCAAAATAATATAGCAAGTATACTCAGCACCCAACTGTAGCCTCCGGCGGGTACTTTTTCTCTCTACCAGAGAAATATTCCAGGGTACAGTGGCTGCCTGGATATGTCAGGAGAAATGCAGCTGTCTGGGAACGGAAGGTGCTTAAAAAAAAAAAAAAAAAAAGCTTATGTCAGATAGGCAATTAAGCAATATTCATTAGATAAGTATGAGAATAGTTAAGATAGAAAATAACAAATGCTGGCACTGATATGGAACATAATAGTAGAACATTATAGTAAAAACTACTACAATGATTTTGGAAAGTTCTTTAGCAGGATCTACTAAAGTTGAAAGGGTGTAACAGACCCTATGACCCAGCAGTTGTTCTCTTAGAAAAATACCTAAATGCATACACATGTTCAACAAAAGAAAAGTATTCTTGTGATTTGTTCTAGCAATATTTGTAGAAGCCTCAATTTGGTAGTTATGTAAAGATCTATTTCCAGAAGAAGGCTGAATGAATTGAGACATATTTACAAAATGAAACTATATGAAGGGAATACTTAACCCTTCAAAACTACATCTTGAAAATATGAATAAAAATCACAAAGCTATTTTGCAAAATAAAAGACACTATAATACATCTTGTGTAGTCTTGTTTTCATAAATTACAAAAACTAATCTAGGTTGCTAGTAGTCAGGATAAATAGTTACTCTTGACAGGAGGAGGAGTTAATAAATGAATTAGAGGTTACTCTTTTTGTCATTTTATTTTGTATTATGTATATAATATTTATACATATTTATGAAATACAATGTGATATTTTGATTCATTTATACTTTCTTTGTAGTGAGTACATTCAAATAACACTCTTCTAAGTACTCTAAGATATATAAAGCTCTATCATTAATTATATTGATACTTCTGTGCCATATACACCAGAAATTGCTACTACTCTCAAATAATAACACTGTGTCCCATGACTAACCTCTCCTCCTCTCTTCCTCCCAGTGATTGGTAGTTACTATCCTACTCTCAACTCCCATACATCAATTATTTTAGATCCCACATAGGTGTGAGGTCTGTCTGTGTTTGCCTTTCTGTACCTGACATACTTCACTTAACATAATGACATCTAGGTCCATCCACACTGTTGCAAAGGACAGAATTTCATTCCTCCTGGTGGCTGAATACTATTCCATTTTATATGTGTAGCACATTCCCTAGATACTCTTAACATTGTTACTTGATCTAAATGTTTAAGTGTAGGCTCAATTTATGAAAATCTATGGGGTATACATTTGTGAAAAGTGAACTGTTCTTTAAATATTTTCTACTTCAATATGAAGTTGAATAAAAACCAAAAGAAAGAAAGAAGAAAGAAAGAAAGAAAAAAAAAAGCTAAGTAAGACTTGGACCAACCTCTGTCTTATCATGTGCATGCCTCTGTCTATTTTCCTGCCTCTTAGCAGTGGGGTATTTATCATTCAGACTCCTGTTTTATCATTCAGTTTTACGGAGCTTTACTGCATGTCTGTGTATTCATAAATAATAATTTTAGAAATGCATGCAATTAATTATTTTTTGAACTTTATAAAAGGGTATTTTTAAAAGTATGAATAACTTATTTATTTTTTTTTTTTTAAAAATAGTGCAGTGTAGTTATATGTAAAAGTGGGGTTTGTTTTGACATAATCCTACATGCATGAAGCATAATTTGAATTTGCTCCATTTCTGTTAAAGGTTTTAGCATGCTACATATTATGGTCATTGCTGTTCACTTTTTTGTATTTGTTATTATATTGTTATGACTCAAAATTGAATATACCCTACACAGCTGTACAGTGCACACAGGTCCATGTGCACATGTAGCTGCTTGTGTGTGCTTATACAAACATGAATTTCAGATTAGTTATGAGTGAATTTTGATCTGTACTTTGTTCTATAATGTGTTATGCATATTTTTCAATTACATTATTAAAAAATCTCTTGTCCTAACAGGAAATGTAATATACTTTTGAACTTCTGTTCAAATGTTGCTATATGTTATTATCAATTAAAGAAATGAAGTAATTGTTTCAATTTTATAAAGCTAGAATTAGTTCAATTAGTATTACTTTTGCATCTAACATAGCTAATATAAACAGACTGAATAAGAATTTATTTTGTAGGCCATAAGTCTCAAGAACTTCATTGATTTTATAATCATTACATATTTTGAGGGCCATAGTTTGACTTGTGGTTTATATGAATCCAACCAATAACAAACATGTTGGATGAGGTTTTAGTATATAAGAACATTTAAACTAAGTTTTAAATAAATCTCAGCCACCAGTGGTTCTTCATTTGACTACTCTGAGCACATACTGATATGTTCAGAGAATCAGTTCTGAATAACAAATACAACTTTCCTCTTATTACCTTCTTAGTCACATGATGATAATAATAGTCTATAATCATCATTAAGATGAAATATCTCTGTCTTAGAGGAGAAAAGGAAGAGTTGTCATAAGCAGTAGAATGCAAAATTCACAGATGGGAAAATGATATATTTTAATCAGCCTTTGACAAAATGGGTTTTGAACAAGGGCCTAGCATCCCTGTAAAGTTCATTATTCCCAAGGGTAAGATTTTCAAGGCTGGTTGGAGGTGAAAATATTTTCATTTGTTAGGAAACTGCTCTCCTTGAAAGAATTTTTACACCTGTGGAAGAAGAAAACATATTTTCCCCATGAAATCTTGTCTGAAATATTATATTCATGAGGAAATGTCTCCATGAAACATATTTTATTTCATAGACTTTCGTTTTATGTGAACTTGAAGTAGAAAAAATTATTCGTAATTAAGTGTAGAACTGCTTCACTTTATCAATAAAAGCTTTTTACATCCAAGTGAAAATAAGAACAAAAAGATAAAATTAGTATGAAAGAGAGTGTTTTCCTTTTCTTAAGTCTATTCATACCTGCATAAACAGGTAGGCAGAACTCTTATTAATGTGTATTCTTTTAGGAAATTACTATTAAGCCCTTCCTGAAAATCCCTATCACATATTTTACTAAAGAATGATGATGATAAATTTTACTAGTTTTGATAAAAGTTTTCCCAAGCAGAATTTTTTCTTCCTCTGTTTTGTATTCTGTTGATAACTGGTTCTTTTACAAGGAGAAAAGCTATTAAAATATGTGTCTGTGAATTATAGTTCAGTTTTCTTCTAACAAATATACACAGATTATTCCAATAAATGTGATTTGAAGTGTAGCCAAAGACCTGTTCCCTAGCTAATGTGTTAGAGGTGTCCAAGAGTCTTTAATGTTTTTCACTGGAGTCAAATCTTTAAACCAGAGCCCTGTCTTCAGAATGAGGATAATATGTGCTACAATAATGCATTAATAACCATTTTATTTATCATGTTAGCATGTGGTCAATTTTTATAATGATCTGTTCTTTTAGATAGCAATTATCTACATAACCTGACATGAATCCTGGAAGAAAGCTCCATTTAGAATGCTGAGAGGTTGCAAAGAAGCCGATTAATAAATCAGATTTACAAGAATTGGAGATGTGACTCATTATTAAAAATAACTGATTCTTCAATTACTCAAATGAGCATAGGGAATAGACAAAGCCAGGAAGAGTCTGGGACCGCCTGTGCAATCCATTGTGCCTCATCAGTATGCACATGGCATAGACTAAAATAAGGAAACTCTACATAAGTCTGTAATTATTTGTAGAGAAGGTAGCTACTTCATCAGGAAACCTCTTTATTTCTTACTTAGGTACTTCCATAGCTTATGTGATATTCTCAAGAAAATTATGCTCTATAATTGCATAGGTTCCAAGTTTGTTTATAATTAGCAATGCTAGTTAGTCTAAGTCCATCCTTTAAAAGTATTACACAGCAAAGAATCCCCTAGTAAACAAATACCACTAATTTTCAAAATAGTCTCTTTGTAGTGAGTTTATAAAGGGGTTTGAAGGCTCTCTTTTTTCTTCTTCCTGAGAGCATCTCTCCTGTGGAGGAGAGGACACATGGATGTCCACTGCTCATCATTTTTCCTAAACATTATTGAGAAACAGATGAGAACCTAGAAGTAATAGAAACTGGTGGTAAAAATAAAGTTTGCCTAAGAAATAACATACAAAATGAGGGATTACAGTTTGGAAAAGAGAAAAGAACAAACAGGAAAGTGTTTACCTATTTCTCAAATCTATCGCTATCTACTTTAATATTTGCAGAAAAAAATCTCATTATTCTGTCTCATCACGGTGAAGACCTTTCCAGTGATATGTTTTGGTTCCATTGTTGCAATTGATCTAATTTGCTGTGTTGTTTTCTTCGTGAATATTACTCAGGATTTTAAATCACACACCAGGGAACTAAAAATCATAATGGACATATAAACGCTATGCATAATGAATAAATGTCATTATCTTTTGCTGGGTTGGCAACCACTGAACCAAACTAAGACTACTGGTAACTTTGTGCTCCTTTAAGAAATGAATATATATCAAGTTTAATTTCTTTGAAAAATAATACAAAAATATTAAACAAAAATTATATAACACATAGTTATGCTTAAAACCATAAGGAAGTGGGTGTTCTACATGGTATTAAAATCTTGTCATGACAAAATTAAAGCAGCACAGGAAAATCATTGTTGACTACAATGTAACTCTCAAATTGCCCCTAAAAATTAAACTATAATGTGTGAAAGAGAAATACAATCAATTGTCGTAAGACTGATCTCTTTTTGCAGACCATATAAATAAATTTGCATCATATTCCAAGTGCTTTTCTGAAGTAGTTGCCAAAGATTAATTATTCCTGTCTTTTCTCAGGGAATTTAATATTGCTGATCTTGGAAAAAGTAGGAAGCATGTGGAATATCTCTTATTTGCAGCAGTTCCAAGTTGTAAAATTGTATGTTTTATGTATTCAATAAATGACTAAGTTAATAGCCTTATTATTCCACATTTAATAGTAATATGATCCCATACTTGAGGTAAGCAGTATATTGGATTTCACTTTGAAGAAACTGAAGGATTTTTAATATAACCACTATTAAGAGAGCCTTCCTGACTCCTCCATCTGGAGTATACTTGCTGCTTTATATCGGTCCAATCTTTTTATTTAAAGCTTTTCTAAGCCTTTTCTTCTCATGATATTCTGTCACATTGCACCTGGCCACATAGTCTTTCTTGATCCAGGACTTTCCATAAACCAGATAGCTGCTCTCAAATCAGATCTTCTTATGTGCAATCAGATAAATAAAATCCATGGTTCATTTCCTCTAATGCCAAGTGCTGAAACATAAGGCCACCAAGTAGGATGAGAGCTCTACATTTTGTGGAAGGATTTGAAAACTAATGACAGAAAGAAAGAATGCATCTAAGATCTAAAAATCCATCATTCACAGGGAAGGAAAGTAAAGGAGGGATAATACCCTTACTTTAATCATTTTTATAAGACCATTGAATAATGGTTTAAGAAATCAAACCTGTCTAGATAAATTGATATTGATTAATGATAATGATGATGGATGATGAAGGAAATAATCACAAAATAAGCACAAATTTAATTCAAAATAGACACATATTTAATAATGAATTTATAATGAACTAAGGATTTCTCATAAAGCCCATATTCTCAGGTTGAAAATTAAAACACACTATAAAAAAATAAATATCGCTTATTTTTACAATTACCCTTCCTGTCATTGACATTGTCAAATACACTCAAAGTACTATTTCAGGACCCTTATATTAGCTCTGAAACATCTCACATATAATAAGAGATATGCACATAGAATGGTTTATTGGTGAAGTGATAAACACCTGAGAGGGAGGGAGGGAAGCAAGATTGGGTAGGAAAGTGATTATTCTGCAAAGAATTTTCAACACCGGTCTCAGTACTATGGGCACTTTTGAAGCTAGAAAACACTGAATTGTCTGACCCTTTAGTCCTTCAGGCAAGGAACCTGACTTTGGTACTACCATTTTGACTGGTCTGATACAAGTTTTCCTGAAAAGAGAGTTCAACCTTGAATAAAATGGCTCTCTGAGACCTATAAAAATTCCTGGGAAGACTCAACAATGAAATTTCAGCAGCAAGCAACATTCTGAGCATCAGCAGAAACTGATGCTGTGGGCCTGAAAGTGTGTGTGTATGTTGCGGGGAAAGGGAGTTGCAGAAAGCATAGGGTTCACTCCACTCCTTCATCTAAAAACATAATAGAAACAAAAATCCTTTGAAAAACACCAATTATTATAAACAGGGATTCATTTCCACAATAATTAGTTATAAAAAACTTAATTATTAGGGAAATATATATACTTTAGTTACATAATAAATCTTTTGGAGTATATTCAAAGGCATTTCCCTATTATTGTGTTTTAATGGAGAGTTTTGTTTCTATTTTAAAATTATAGAAAATCAAATATGCATCTATTCAGATAGCTAATATCAAGTCAGAGGTTATATATATATAACCTCTGACTTGATATTAGCTATCTGAATATACATAGTATATATATATATATATATATATATATATATATATATATATAAACTGTTTAACTTCATCATTAATCTCATTATAAGCTAAACCTGAGGTTGAACCTGTCTAACTCATAAAGGACAAAGATTTAATGATATATATATATATATATATATATATATATATATATATATATATATATATGATTTTATGTATATAAGATCTTATATATAAGATTTAATTATATATATATTATAATATATATATATATTTTTTCTAAATTCAGGGAACTTTGTGCAAAGCACATTAGCATCCATAATTTGATGAGGCCTCATCCAATCGAAGTGTGAATAGAACAAAAAGAAAGGACTTCCCAGGGAAAAGAGAATTCTCCCATACACTGCCTACTGATTTCTTGTGCATTGTTAGCTTTACCAGGACTCCAGCCTGCTAGGGAGTTCTGCAGATTTGGACTTGCCATCCATCATAATTATGTGGGTCAAAGACTTACAATATCTATTTGTCTATCTATCTCTGTTTATACGCGCACACACACACACACACGAAACAACAAACTGAGTCAGTTCTCTGGAGAATCCTGAATAAAATACCAAGATTAACATCTATTGATAAAAGGAAGGAGCTTATCACAGTGATTTTATATAATTATAACTTTCATCTCATTTTTAACTCATTGTTGTGTTAATAATACATTATAAATATATATTCCTAAGTAACTAAAACTGGATTTAGTGCAAGAATAACTTAACCTTCTTTTGTTATCTCATGAACTATATCCTCAATAAAATTATACCAGAATTACATGTCTGTGACTACAGTTAAATCAAAGAGGACAATGTCAGAAAATTATTTAAGAATAACTCAAATTTTATTTTATTCCTCTCCTTTATTATCTTTCCCAAAGATGAGTATAAGTTCATTGGTGATCCATATGGCCTTACTAGTTCATTAAATCAATATTTATTGTACATATACTATTTTCCATATTCCATCCTAGGGACTGGAGTAAGTAACAATTATACCTTGGCTTTGTGAAACTTATACTGCAGTGAACTCTAGGGAGAAGGTAACTTTCACCTTCAATCTTATTCTAAGTGTAATTGTGAGCTCAAACTGTTTAACTTCATCATTAATCTCATTATAAGCTAAACCTGAGGTTGAACCTGTGTAACTCACAAAGGACCAAGAAACTGATCTCCAGTGATGGCCTTCAAAGGCAATCAAAAGTAAGTAAACAAATAAACAAATTAGTAAATAAATGAATAATTCATAATTTTAAAAGTGAAACAGTCTTTTGTCTTAACAAGGAAACCAGTATATAAGAATAGTATATCAGGAACTTTAACATAATGTATACATAGGCCAATTCAAATTAACCAGATATAGAGTGATTTCTGAGCTTGAAGGATCTCTAGATGATTCTAATGCATGCTAAAATTTGAAAAACACTAACCAGTTTAATCATCAAAAAATGAGTTAGCTAAGCGATGGCTAGAGTTAAAATAGTAATCATAAAAATAATCCATTAATCCAAAAGAATCCAGGAAAAGATTTTGGAAAAGAATATGAACAGATGGACCATGGGACACCCACCTACAAAAAGTATGCAAACCTTATGAGTGTAGATATGATTTATAGTTTATAATTTTGTGAACTTTGTGTTTGATTGTTTTGTATTATTTTAAAAGGAATAAAAGTTGACATTTATTTATTTCTCAAGGGAACAGAATGTTCCCAATAATCTTTTATTTTTTTGTATTTGCTAACTTGGCAAAAATATAATATAGCTTATTTATATAAACAATGTTTCTATTTCCATTATGATTTTAATACACAGATGTATGGTTTGAAACCTTGACTAATATTCATCTAGAAAACAACAGTGTGAATTAGAGCCATTGACATAATGAAACCAAAAAGGCCACTGGAAAGGTCTTCACAGTGAGATGTACATTCATATTTGTACAAGTGAGCTGAAGTAAGGGAAGCTAGTGGTACAAAGAGAGACAGTTTGCCTAAGAGATAAATGTTAAAGGAAGAGATATATATTTGGAAAAGAGAAAGAAACATACACAGAAAAGTACCCACTTCTCCAATATAGGTATATATCCTAATATTTGTATAAAATTTTCAAAGTTGGAGCACAGTGCTATGGCTTCCATTCTTTCCTTTTGCTGTTCTCAAAAACAACAACATCTAAAGACAACACGACTACAAAATCTCTGGTTGTTGCAAATAAAAAAGCTTAGATTTCAAAATTATTATTTCTAATAAGACCTTAAATAAGGTCTAATAAGACGTTAATATTTTCAAAAGAAGAAGAACTTGTCTTTCTTTTTTTTTTTCATCTCATTCTCAGTGGCACAAAACTAATTCTCAGTGCAATTGATATAACACTGATGAAGGAAAGAGTCAAGTGACCAGGAAGTGTGAAAAGACAAGTACACTAACAAATATTTCAAGATATGTCCTTACTCCAAAAAATAAAATTGTTTTCAATATACTTTAAAATGGAATTGAGCTCCAGACTAAACCAATGATTAATATTAGACATATTCCAAAAGGAATGCATGCCTCTTTAATCTCATACAACTGCTAAACAGTATCTCTGCCATCATATTCTTGCATAATTAAGTTCTGACCCAAGAAAGGATTTTAACATTTAACCTTACATAAGGTCATTATTTAAGATTCAGCTTAATATTAAGTTTTTGTGATTGCTATGAGTTCTAATGTGGATACTATATTAGGACTGCTATAGCAAAGCACCACACCCAGGTAAAATGACAAAATTTATTGTCTCACAGTTCTGGAAGCTGAAAATCAAAGACCAAGGTCTCTACAGGATTGATTCCGTCTGAGAACTGTGGTGGAGAAATATCCTAGCTTCCAGTATTTTCTTGGCAGTTTGGTTTCCACTGTTTCACTAGATCTCTATCTTCATCTTTACCTGGTATTCTCCCTATTGTATGTGCATGTGTACAAATTTCCCCTTTTGTTAGAACACCAGGCATTTGGGATTGGGGCCCATCCTCTTCCAGCAGTATCTCGACTAGTTATGTCAATGACCCTGCTTGCAAATAAAGTGATTTAACCCCTAAAATTTGAGTTTCTAGGGGTTAAAAATCCAGCATATAAATTGGAAGGGAACACAATTCAACCTGTTAAGGACACTAACCATATTCTCTGTTCCTCTATCTGTTGATAGCTTATCCTTGCAATATGAATAAAGTCCAATTTCTGCACAAATCCAAAACACTTCTATCTGACTCCGGCCTACATATTCAGTCTCTTAATATGACTGCAGCTCTTTGTGTTCAATATATACCACTCCTTTAATTATTCTATATAATGATCTCAGCATCAGAATAGCTTCACTGTTATGTATTCTCTGCATCAAATACTCTCCAAAACAACCTTCTCCTTATTTAGCTAAAATACTTAGCCTCAAAACACATATTAAATCATCACCCCAGGCAAATGTTCCCTATGCCTACACTTAGCACTTATGTGACTTAGCACTTCCATATGGTTCTGAAGCTCCTCTGTAAATGTTATGACACACTTATGGTAGTTTATTTTCTGTCTTCTCTTTCAAGATTGTAAGTTTTATGAGAGCAGGATATATGTCAGTTCATTGATCAATGTATTTGCAATGTGTGGTAGCTTTTCATTTGGCACTTGTTAATGCTCAAAAATTAATTGCTTGAACATGACAAGATTTATGTAAGTCCATACATACCCTACAATAAAGTTGTTCAACCAGTTGCTAATCATTATCCAATGGTATAAAGATCACATTATGTTTCTCCCTTTAGTTCAATATATGTTTTGAATTCAATTGACACTGATGAATGTCAATGTCTAACACATTTCTCTAGTCTACCAAAATAATGCTCCTGGGAAAGAGAGATGGGGGGGGAGCACGAGAATATAATAAAATGATATAATAAAATATATAATATAGAATATAATAGAATGAATATAATAAAATGCTGTATCAACGTACACAAGTTGTTCGTCACACCCCCTGGCTAGTTTGCTGCAGCTGGACTCTAGCAGATGGTGGCCCGTACGGGGAGCCCGGGACACTCGGGGGTAAGTGACGAAAAAAGCTGCCCGTCCATAGATAGGACGGGAGCAAATCTGCTCGTCCCTAGGCAGATAGGGCGAGAGGAAAAATGACCATTTTGAGAAAATGGAGAAGATTGATACAGTATGTTTGTGTCTTGTTTTGTCTAAGTGTATTGTATTGTCTCTGTGATGAAAACATGGAAGGGGTGTTAAGTAAATTGATAAGGGAAAGAGGCACCCCAACGGAACCAAGAATAGTTAAGGCATGTGTTGATGGAAGCCCAGGAACTCTAGTCAGAAAGAAGAAAAAAGTTCAGAGGAGGAAGGATTATCAAGAAAGAAATTGCAAAAGGCTACTACTAAATACTTTTCGTTATCGGAGGGTGAGTGAAGCTGCATGGAGGCTGCCGCGTATACAAGCTGGTCATGGCGCAGCAAGGGCTTTCCAAGCTGCAGCAGCCAGCTCTTCCCCGCCCCCCACCGGGGGAGCGGGATGCCACTGTGAGAGCCCAAATCAAAACCTTACCCAGAGGCACAGTCTTGCAAGCTTTTGCTCCCTGTGCCCGGAAGCAGTTTGAGTCCGGGGACTCTCCCGGGGCCATCTGGGACTGCCCGGGATGCTGCAGGCCGAAGATGGCCTGTGTCCCTGAAGTTTGATCATTTTCAATGCCAATAACTAAACTACAATGGTTCTCCCACACCTGGAAGCTGATGAGTAATGAGCACTATTAATGCTTATTTCAAATGCAAAAAAAACCTTGAGATAATGTACTAAATTGTTCAGAAGGTTGTTTTCTTAGTAGAATGCTACAGGATTTTCTTTAGCCATCCGGAGTTCCTGCCTTCATCCCAGTGCCAGTGAAAACGAAAGTGGAAGAATTTCCAGTGTTGCTGAGAAACGGACGAGACTTCGGATCAAGCTAGCTGCCTGCAGAACTTACCTGGACTGTGATTTACCTGGACTGTGAGTTAATCTATTGAGACACTGCTTTACCTAAACTGAGACAACAAACTGTAATCTACAACAAATTGTAACTCGGTATCTTTGCTAATGGTGTCATTGCTTGTATAATTTTTCCAATGGCTTCTTGCATGGAGCCATCAATTGGCTTGGTATTGTGACATTTTCTATCCTCCCCTTCTGCTTGTAGCAGGTTATTTATGGTGTTTGTGTAAAAACCACTATGGTTGTTATTTAAATTAAACAAAAGGGGGAAATGTTAGAGTCTGTAAACAAGTCAAAATAACACCTGGCATTTTGCCAGGGGAATGTTAGAGTTTGTAAACAAGTCTGGATGGTGCCTGGCAAAATGCCAGAGGGAGTGGTTTGAGAAGTAACAAAAGCGAGCCATTAAGTGTGGAGATTCCTTATTGGTTGACTGATGTATCTAGTTTATGCTAATTAGATAAGCTGTGTGGAATGTATAAATACTGCTCCTGTCCTACAATAAACGGCTCCCATTCCTGCTGTATCAACGTTGTTTGTCACACCCCCTGGCTAGTTTGCTGCAGCTGGACTGCAGCAAAGGTAAACATAGCTAGTCTTAAGTGAACCAACATTGACTCCTGGTGCTCATTGTTTTCATTTCAAATGTTTATGCCTAAGAGAAAAAGAAATAATCTGTGAAATGTATGTCCCATCTATGTTAAATATGCCATTCTTTATTTTACATAATCTAATCTACTTTTGAAAACTTTAGTTGAGCACTCCAAATTTGTAAGATATTTCAAGTAGAACAAAAAGCAGTTTAAAGGTAATTCTAAGCTAACAGTTCCTTAAAGGTCAGGATATTTTCACTAATTTTAAACAATTAGTTGCTATCATAAAATCTGCACTGCAAAATTAATAATTTAGCTGTGTTGTACATTTTGCCATTCTCTTGGATAGTCTTCTGGCTTTTTCTGGAATAAGAGTTCATTAACATAAAAGTCACCACATGTATTTCTGTGTTCACTGAGTGTGTAGACAGCTTTGAACAGCACTTCTCAGGCCTCCTGTTCTGTCACTGCTCTACCCTTCCTTCCCTCTGCTTCAGACAGACTGATTTTCCTGCTCTCCTTTGCAGGTCTGATCCTCCCTCAGAGCTGCTGTCCTTGTTCTTACCCCACTCTGAACAATCTCCCCCCCCCAGATATCCACATGGTTTGTAGCTATCTACAGAAACACTATGTTTAAATAGAGGCCTCCTTGATGACACTTGCAAAAGCCACTTGATACTATGCCGCCTTATTTTTGTTCATCGGGTCTCCATCACGTTTATTCTGTCTTTATTCGGGGCGTTTCCCCTTGCTGTTCTGTTACTGATCTAACCTTGATGCTCAGAACAGTGGCTATCATGCTAGATAGGCACTCAATGTACATTTGTTAATGAATATGTGAAGCGCAAATGAATAAATAAATGCAAGAATTCAGTGTTTCCACAATTTGCATCAAGTTATCTCAAGTCAATAAGGATGATAAGTTAAATAAAGTTGATCACTTCCTGGGTCAAATCAGAATGGCCATAAACTTAATTTTTCAAAATAATGCAAATTAAATATATTTTAGGAAATCAGCAGTTTCTGATACTGTAGAAAAACTCATACCTCTTCCTAATGTCAGTTTAGTATTATCTATACAACATTGTAATTGAATTAATTCTTTAATTAATTAAGGACACTGTAATTGGATTAATTCTTCTAAGCATGGCTTCAGAAAACTGGAGAAAGTGGTAGAATTTGTGAGTGGTTCAACAAAAAAATGGACTTATTTTTGGAGGCTTAAAAATTACATTTTCCCACTATTAAGTGGGTTATATACACATAGAGCCTTCAATGATATTGAAGTGGTTATTCCTTCATAATTTGTAACATAAATATATATTTTAAGTCTTTTTTTCCATAGAAGATAGGTTATCAATAAATCCTTTCCTATGAGTGTTTCTATTTTCATGACCTAAAGTAATGTATTCTTGAATGTTTTAATGCAGTATCAACCAGTTTAAAACCAAGTACATAAAATCATCTTCATAAGCAATAATTATTCATGAGTATTTGTGTTAGCCCAGAAGATTCCTTGTTGCTTTATTAAAATCATAAATGACCAATATATATCTCTTATATATAAGGATGCTGCAAAAAGGAAAAATGCATTTGGTAATTAGCTAGCAGACTCTTATTTCAGTTAACATTTTACATGAGGAAGTAAACCTCAATTCATTATAAAAGTGGGTTTAATTCACAGCAAATATTAATATGCTAATATTAATTGCATTATGTGCATTTAGTCCTCTTTTCAAAAATTGACAGTCATAATTACATCAGGAGTGGTAATTAATATTTTAGGTTTATATATCTTCTCTAGTCTGACTCTTATAAAAATAGGCAATTGGTCTACTTCTTATTAGGGTTGAAACTAATACTGCAAATATTTTGCGTCTAATAGTCAGAATTCACAAAGAACCTTTTTTTTTCATCCCATCCCAGAATATATTTTGTATTTATTACTGACTTTACTGTAGAGTTGTCTAATCAACTGATCTTAATGTTTCTGAACTATCAATTTTAGATTTATTATAAACTATAAAAAGATTAAAATGGAATGCCTCATGACAAATGTTAATAATTGGAGTTTCAGAATATTGGCAGTTATGAGATATATGTCTTGTCCAATTTAAACTACTCTTCTAATTTGCATGCATACTTTATTTCCACATGACCCTTTAAGCTTGAAAAGTATAGTGTTGAATTGAACATTTTGAGCAAATTTTGTAAAGAACCACTAGAAAGGAATTTGGAGGTTTCTAACATAAAGAAATGATAAATGTTTAAGGAGCAGGAATTGCAAATTACCATTTTTTGATCTGTTCACATCATATACATATGTCAAATTATCACACTGCACCCCTTAAATATGTACAATTAAAAAATATTGACTCAGGAGACTGAGGTGGAAGGATCCAAGTACAAGACCCACCTCAGCAAAATAGTAAGACCCTGACTCAAAATTAAAAAAAACTAAAAGGACTGGGGAAGAAATTAAAGATGGCGGGCCAGAGGGAGACAGCATTCTGTGATGTTCCGTGACCCAGATCTCACCTAGTGGGAATATGGCATCTCTGAGAGTGATAGAGGACCCCTATACAGCTGCTTTCTGCAGAAATCACCAGCACTCTGCTCCTGTGCAGGGCTTCAATCCTCAGTGTTCCAGGAGGACTTCTGGTTCTCAACACCCAACTCCTGAAGTCCTAGCCAACGCAGGGCACACAAGTTCCTTAGCAGAATCACCTTATCAGCACCTCTGCAGAGCTCCCAGACATCACTCAGCTCCCACGCAGGTCACTCAGCTACTACCTACCCTCAGCAGGGCACCATCACTCGGCTCCCCCAGCCCCACCCGACACCTTAACACCCCCGTGCTGGAAGCAGACTGCCTCCATCTTGGCTCAACTTCCTTGCCATATTTGGTGGGGACAGCTCCCAGATCGGAACTCCAGCTGGCCAGGTGCTTGGTTCCAACACTCCCTCTCCCCAGCAGTGGTAACTCAACACAGTAGCTGCCCAACACAAAACAGCTCTCAGTGGGACAGGTATGCAATGTGACCCGGGCACTGCCCATGGGAGCCCTGGGAAGAGAGTTCCCTCAATTTGGAACTGCTAAGGGAGAGGGAAATGGGGCAAATGTTTGGAGACTAACAGAGAGACCAGGAACTGGGAAATCTTCAGGCAAGATAGGGAGACAGGACCGGGTGCTCAAGTCATATGAGTGGACCCAAAAAGAGACCCTTGAGGTGGAGTCTTCTTGCAGGGGCTCGGGGGTGCCACTCCTTACTTCCAAGTGTCCTGCACCAGGACCAGCTTTCCCACCCTGGTTACCTTTACCATCCTGAGGGCAGACATACCAGCTAACAACAGACAACCCCACATATTGAATAAGAAGGGAAGAAGGAAGATATGGATCTCTAAAACTAGCAAAAATCCTGGTTTCGCCCTTTGAGAATTTTTTCTTCTTCTCCCCCTTTATCCTACCCTCACATCCCCAACATATGTGAAACTGAGAACTTTGCATGAATTAGGATTTTGAGGACTGGGACATCTGAATAATATAATACAGAGGTGTTGTATATGCCCTTTATTCTTATTTTATTTTCCCCTCCAATTTTTACTATTTTAACATTCTTTATTTTTCTAAACATTTTATGTACTCTACTGTCATCCCACATACTTGTCTACTTAAAACTACTTCTTGTAGTTTGGGATCCAGTACTCTTCCCTGGGTGTCTTGAGAAAAATTTCAGTTTGCCTTACTCTAAAGGCAGTGTCTTCCATGCAGGCTCTCGTTCATTCTCTACAGAGCTGATTAGACCTGATAGTTTGGCAGACTACCTGGAAACAACTGCAATAATCACTGTAATACACAAAGGAGGCGGTGATAAAAGTAAAAAAAAAAAAAAAGTTGTGAAGTTCTGGCTGTACTAAGAGAAAATATGTATTACCTTTGCCCCAATCCACGCCCCCTCCATGCAAACATGAAAACAGTTCTGCTGAGTCTTTCACAGGATTAAGTTAAGCCTTAACTGAGTAGCTAAAGATGACAAAAGTCAAAATAACATGACATCAGTTCACTGACCCATCGACTGTTCTTCCAGCAGGCTGGTTGTTACTAATGGTAATAAAAGTTTTTATCTGGTCACTCTCAAACCAAGTGACTAAGTCCTTTAAAAATAACTGAAAACTCCATGTAACTATTTTTCTTTTTCTGTCACAACTGATGAGCCACTACTCAGAAAACCTAAAATAAATATATGTTAAAGTGAATAATAAATTAATATTATTAAAGAGTTTGGGGGTGCATTTTGAAAAGGAGTTGTAATTATGACCAACTTGAGAATAACCAAATGCTTACAAGGTAGCATAGATCATGTCCCAAGAGATCTAAATGGATAGCTATTCAGAATTATGTAAAATAGTAGTGATTGCAGTCTTGTCTCCTCCATGCAGATGGTATTAATGTCTATGTAGTACTTCAGGAGAGCATAATTAGACATAACCCTTTAAACAACTATCAGCATGCAAGTGTGTGCTAGACAAATATGCATTTACAAGTCCAATAAATCTGTCTACCACTTATTTGATATCAAGAATGATGCCATTATCTTACAGATGACTTGTTCTGGGCATTGTATCATTTATGTAAAAGAGATGGCATTCTCCTTTAATAGCACGTCTGGTAGGTGTGGATAGCATTCAACAGACAAAAGTTTTACAATAAAAAAAAAATTTCAGATGGTCTGTTTGAAGAAGTCTTATGCCTCTTGGCAGCTGTAGCAGAAGCATCTGCTGATTTGTTCATCTGCCTTTCCTTTTGTTTTGGGTTTTTTTTTTTTTTTTTTTTTTTTTTTTTTTTTGCATTCACCAAAGGAAGTCTCAATTAACCAATCCTATAAATATTATTATTGTCATAAATATGATTATGATTACCATTACTTACACATTCTCCCTCTAGTCTGTAAATTGGTGATTCTCTTGATTAGATAGTCTGTATTTATATACTTAATCTTATCTCAGCCATCACTCACAGATCCAAACAAGGTTTGGTGTAGCTACAGCAGCACTTTAAATTAATTAGGGTAAGACTCAGGAAGAACTGCAATATGTCTAAACATACTAAGGAAAGTTTGTATTTGCATACTACTATCATTAAATATAAAGCCTTATGTCTTAAATGTTTAAAAAGTAATTTTTCCACAGTACTCACCTTTCAGGTCAGTGGCTTATTATAAAACTTTGAATTGGGGCAAGTCCAGTTTTTAAAATAGTAAACTTTAATTAAATGCAGAATGGACAAAATGGGTGAGTAGGAAATATGTGGTACAACACCATCAAGATCTAGCAATATAGATAGCTTTTAGAATGGTGGGTCCTTTTATGGAGATAAACTTAAAATAGTGAAAAGTTTATTTGAAAAATAAGACATCCCAATTGCATGGTATTTCAGCCATACCTAAGAACAAGGGTAAATGGAAAAGTTTCAAAAGCAGTATAATGTATTTAAAAAATAGTGATTTAGGCTGTACTTAGAAATAAACAAGAAAGATAATTATAGGTTTCCTGAGTGCAGTAAGAATTGCTAAGATTCATCTTGGGACACTCAAAGTCCAATATCAAGGTGCCTGCAGGTTTGATTACACCTGAGGTCCTTCTGCTAGTTGTGATAATAGCCACCATCTTGCTGCTTCTTCACATGGTCACTCCTTTATGTGAGTGCATTCCTGGTAGTCTCTCTAATTGCTAATTAAAACAAGATTGAGATCTCTAGACTGCAGTGTTGTGGAGCCAAAGGAACTTAAAACAAGATCCATGAGTTTGCAGCTAGGTCTGCATGGGCCTATCTGAGCCTAGCAATCCTGAGGAAAATGAGAAACTGCTAGTATTTCACCCAGGGTAACACAGGCTAGAGAGGCTGGAGAGAGCTGGGCTTTCAGCTCTGAAAGTTCTGAAGCATATAGGGGCAGACAGGGCTGGCTACAGTGGGTCAGAATGTTGAAAGGTGTGAGGGCATCTTGCACTCAGCTCACCCATCCAGCCATGCAGCACCCACTGGGTCCTCAGGGTCCACTTTAACCAGCACTTGCTGGGTCCTGGCAGTAGCCTGATCCCAACTCCCTTCGCAGTCCAGCATTCAACAATCTCCTGATCCAACCAGGTCCGGGACCCAACAGGACCCTCTGGCTTCTCAATTCTCCATCTCCTAACCCCTCCCTAGGCACCAACATAACCCAGTGCGCAAAGCCACATGACTGGCCTGCAGCTCTCAATGCCTGTTCTTTATTTGCCTTATCCAGAACAGCTCTCCATGACAGATGCACAGGTACAGATACTCAGCACTTGGGACCACCTGGTAAGAAGTGCCTAATTGGGAGTCAAAAAGGCCAGAGGTGGGAGAGATAGGGTTTGGAGACTAAGTCAGAGACAAAAAATTATGGGGTCCACAGGCAACTTAAGGGACAAAGATCAGGCTCCTACATCATACAAGTGGGGCCCAAAGGAGATTCCTGGGGTACAGCCTTCCAACATGGACTGTCACTTGCTATACTTTGCCTCCAGGAGTTCCATCTCCAGAAAGAACCCTTCCACCCTAGCAATGCTCACCATCCTGAGGGTGGAGCTATCATCAAACTCCAGACAACCTCACCTATCAACTAAGAAGAGAATATGAGAAACTTTATGTATAGGGAGAAACCAATTCATATCTCAGGTGATTTCTCAACCCAGACCCTCACAGCTAGGGGGCCTTGGAATAATATATATCAAGCTCTGAAGGAAATGGATGCCAGCCAAGAATTTTATATCCAGCAAAATTAAATTTCAGATTTGAACATGAAATTAAAAACTCCCATGATAAACAAAAGTCAAAAGATATAACAACTAGAAAGCCTACACTACAAAAAGTTCTCAACAAAATATTCCATGAAAATTAAATGAAAAAAAAGTGAAAAGTTCCTCCCAGCAAAGGGAAGAACTACACTAAAGGAAAAGTTAGTCAAAGGAGAAATTAAGACATTATAAACCAGAAATAAATCAAAATGGCTGGGAATACAAATCACATCTCATTAATAACCTTGAATGTTGCTGGCCATCAATCAAAAGACAGACTGGCAGATTGGATTGAAAAAACAAGACCCAACAATATGAGGTCACCAAGAGACTCACCTCATAGGCAAAGACGTTCACAGACTGAAGAAAAAGGTTGGGGAAAAATAAATACTCATATACATTGAGAAAACAAGCAGGAGTTTCCATCCTCATATCAGATAAAGTGGCATTCAACCCAAAGCTAATCAGAAGAGACAAAGAAGGACATTTCATACTGTGTACAGTAATAATACATTAGTAAGACATAACAATCATAAATATTTATGCCTCAAACAATGGGGCACCTATGTACACCAAACAAATTTCAAGAACCAAATAGACCACGACACAATAATACGGGGTGACTTTAACACACCTCTCTCACTACTGGATAGATCTTCCAAATAAAAACTAAACCAATAGACTATAGATCAAAACAATACAATCAATATTTTAGCTTTAACATACATATATAGAATATTTCATCCATCAATAAACTTTCTTTTCAGCAGCACATGGATATTTCTCTAAAACAAACTATATCTTATGTCACAAAGTAACTCTGATCAAAATACAAAAAAATAGAGATAATACCCTGTATTTATCAGATCATAATGGAATGAAATTGGAAATCGATGATAAAATAAAAAATAAAAGCTACTCTAACACCTGAAGACTAAATAATATGTTATTGAATGATGAATGGACACCAGAAGAAATCAGGGATGAAATAAAAAAAAAAAACTTCGAGGTAAATGAGAATAGTGATATAACATATCAAAACCTTCAGGACACTATGAAGGCAGTGCTAAGAGGAAAGTTCATTGCATTGAGCTCATTCATTAAAATAATTAAAGGTCAATGAATAAATGACCTAACATTACATCTTAAAGCCTTAAAAGAAAGAACAAATCAACACCAAAAGCAGTAGAAGACACAAAATAATTAAAATGAGAGCTAAAGTCAATGAAATTCAAAAAAAATTCAAAAAGTTGACAAAACAAAGTTAGTTTTTTGAAAAAAAATAAATAAATTTGATAAACCCTTAGCCATACTAAGGAAGAGAAAAAGAAAGAAAACTCAAATTGCTAAAATTTTTAATAAAAAAGGAAATATCATGACAGACACTACAGAATTACAGAAGACAATCAGAAACTATTTAAAAAATTTATAATCCAATAAAATAGAAAATCTTGGAAGACATTGACAAATTTTTAGAAACATATGACCTACAAAAACTGAATCAGGAGGACATATACAACATAAATAGATCAATTTCAAGTAAAGAAATAGAAGATGCCATCAAAAGCCTACCAAAAAAGAAAGAAAGAAAGAAAAACCCAGAACCAAAAGAATTCTCAGCCAAGTTCTACGTGACCTTCAAAGAAGTATTAATGTCAATACTTCTCAAATTATTCCATCGATAGGAGAATAAAGAATCCTTCCAAACTCATTCTATGTAGCTAATATGACTCTGATATTAAAACCAGACAAAGACACATCAAAGAAAGAAAACTTCAGGCCAATACCCCTGATGAATATAAGTGTAAAACCTCTCAATAAAATTCTGGCAAATCATATACAAAAACATATTAAAAAGATAGTGCACCATAATCAAGTGTGGTTCATCCCAGGGATACAAGGTTGGTTCAACATATGGAAATCAATAAACATAAATCATGACATCAATAGACTTAAAGACAAGAATTGTATGATCATCTCAACAGATGTAGGAAAATCATTTGACAAAATGCAGCACCCCTTGATGTTTGAAACACAAGAAAAACTAGGGATGGTGAGAACATGCCTTAACACTGTAAAAGCTATCTGTGCTAAACCCAAGGCCAACATCATTCTAAATGCAGAAAAACTGAAGGCATTCCCTCTAAAAATTGGAACAAGATAAGGATACCATCTTTCACCACTTTATTCAACAGCATCCTAAAACTCTAGCCAGAGATATTATTCAGAAGAAAGAAATTTAAAGGATATGACTAGGAAAATATGAACTCAAACTATCCTTATTTGCCAATGACATAATTATTTAGAAGATCCAAAAATTTCTACTAGAAAAATTCTAGAATTAATAAATGAATTCAGAAAAGTAGCACAATATAAAATCAACACCCACAAATAAAACACAGTCCTATACATCAGTGATGAATCCACCAAAAGAGAAATTAAGAAAAATTTCCCATTCACAATAGCCAAAGAAAGAAAGAAAGAAAGGAAGAGAGAAAAGAAAAGAAAATACTTGGGATGGAGTCTAACAAAATGGGTGAAAAAACTCTACAATGAAAACTACAGAACACTAAGGAAAAAAACTAAAGAAGACCTTAGAAGATGGAAAGATGTCCCATGCTCTTGGCTAGGCAGAATTAATATTTTCAAAAGTTATATAGATTTAATGCAATTTCTATTAAAATCCCAATGACCCTCTTCACAGAATTAGAAAAAGCAATCATAAAACTCATTTGGAAAAATAAGAGACCCAGAATAGTCAAAGCAATCCTTGCCTAGAAAAGTGAAACAGAAAGCATCACAATACCAGATTTTAAACTGTACTACAGAGACATAGTAACAAAAACAGCATAGCATTGGCACCACAAAAGACACATAGATCAATGAAATAAAATAGAAACACAGAGACAAACCCACAAAAATACAGTTATCTCATCCTAGACAAAGTTGCCAAAAACATTTGTTAGAGAAAGGATTGCCTTTTCACCAAATGGTGCTGGGAAAACTGGAAATCCATATGTAGCAAAAGGAAATAAAACTTCTGTCTCTCACCCTGCACAAAACTCAGCTCAAAGTTGATAAAAAATTTAGGCACTGCAAAAGTGACCCTGTGCCTAACGGAAGAAGAATTAGGCCCAAATCATCACATGTGGGCTTAGGAACTGAATTCCTCATAAAGTCTCCTAAAGCACAAGAAGTAAAATAAAGAACCAATAAATTGTATACATTCAAAGTAAAAACCTTCTTCACAGCAAAGGAAACAATCAAGAATAAGAAGAGAGAGAATGAGAGAAAATCTTTACCACATGCACCTCAGATACAGCATTAATCTCCAGAATATATAAAGAACTCAAAATTTAACACCAAAACCACAATAACCCAATAAAAAATGAGCTAAGGAACTGAACAGACAGTTCACAGAAGAAATGCAATCAATCCTCAGATACATAAAAACATATTCAACATCTGTAGCACTTAGAGAAATGCAAATCAAAACAACTCTAAGGTTTCATCTCACTCCAGTCAGAAAGACAATTATCAAGAATATAAGCAACAATTATAATGTGAGGATGTGGGGAAAAATGTACACTCATACATTGCTGGTGGGACTGCAAATTGGTGAAACCACTATGGAGAGCAGTATGGAGATTCCTCAGAAAACTTGGAATGGAAATATCATTTCACCCCATCATCCCACTCCTCAGTTTATACCCAAAGGACTTAAATCAGCATACTACTATGACACAGCCATATCAATGTTTATAGCAGCTCAACTCACAATAACTAAACTATGGAATCAACCTAGGTGCCCTTCAACAGATGAATGGCAACAAAACTGTGGTCCATATACACAATGGAATAATACTCAGCCTTAAAGAACAATGAAATTATGGCATTTGCTGGTAAATGGATGAAGCTGTAGAGTATCATGCTAAGCCAATCCCCCAAAACCAAAGCCCAAATGTTTTCTCTGATATACAATGGGGGTAGGGGGCAGCTAGGGAAGAATAGAGTATTAGGTAGAGGGGAGGGAGTATGGAATTAGAAGGAAAACAGAATGAATCAGACATTATAAACACTATGTACATGAATGACTACATGACCAGTGTGATCCTATATCATGTACAAACAGAAGAATGAGATATTACACTCCATTTATGTATAATGTGTCAGAATGCATTATACTATGATGTATAAATAATTAGAACATTCTTTTTAAGTTTAAAAAAAAGATTCACTAAGATATATGGATTACTTGCTACATGACAAGCACTATGCTCAAAATTTGTATATGTTCTTTATCTAATACTACTGTAGTTTTGGAAACTGAGGCACTGGGATGTTCAATAAATTATCTAAAATTATTATTAATTGGATCATATTTGGAATATTACAATCAAATGGGAGTAAAAACTGCAACTTTGTAGAAGTGAGGATACTTAGAGAAGTAAAATCAGAATAATAAAGTCTTAAAACAAAACCGTGCATGTTAGTTCCTTATTTGTTTATCATTAGCTCCCTTCACTAGAGAGTGAGTTCATGAGCACAGAACAAAATCAGTACAGTTTAAAATTGTATCTTAAATTCCTAGCATAACACCTAATGTAAAGTAATTTCATATTTTCTGATAAATAAGTAAAATCAAATTCTTGCACAAACAATACTTTTGGACCCAGGATAGCTGTCCTGAAATTATTTTAGACCTATTCTATGGGAAAAGAATAGATTAATTTTGTATATCAGTGGTAGAAAGTCCTGTATATCACAGGACTTTAATTTAAAGATAAAATTATAATAGCAATTGCTGACCCAAAATAGAGTAGTTGCAGCAAGGAGTTATCATTCACTGTCACTAGATATTCCAGCAGTTTCCTTTCCAAATGATGCTAGGTGTTCTAGGCATGTTTTTATAGACTGAAATCTCCTAGTTCTGGCTTGAATTCCAGGAAGGAAGAGTAGAATAAAATGTCTGAAAACTCACTAAATTTTCTAGATACAGGTTGATGATATTTTGAGTTTAAATTATAACAAATTTTTTTCTAACTATTAAATTTTTCACCAATCAATGTTACATGAACATCATTTAGTAACAAATAAAGTTAGAGCATCTGCTAGTGTGACACAGTGACTGTCTTGTACTTTTTAATAAAAGAATAATTCAAAAGTATAATTCAGGATGTGTCAAACAAACATTAGTGTAATTAGTGTGCAAGATCTTTCATTGCATCTATTTAAAAATGAAAGCTATAAATGTAGATCTGTTTGATTCCTATATGGACAACACAACTTCTTTTTTTTTAAGAGAGAGAGAGAGAGAGAGTTTTTTAATATTTATTTTTTTTTTTTTAGTTTTCAGTGGACACAACATCTTTATTTTATTTTTATGTGGTATTGAGGATCCAACCCAGCGCCCGGTGCATGCTAGGCCGGCGCGTTACCGCTTGAGCCACATCCCCAGCCCAAGACAACAAAACTTCTAAAAGAAAAAAAAAGAGTACTCTTTTCCATCTAGATATATAATACAGAAATACACATATAAATCATTAATCAGTATATTTTAGTACATCACATACCTTCTATATCTCAAATTAAATATTTATACTTTCAGAAAATCACTGAAGACCAAAGACCAAAATGAAGATGTGAATTGTTGCAAACAGGTAATATTTTCTATAGACACTATTCATAATTTAGCAAGATAAAGTATCCAATATGTTTTAAAAACATTATTTGTAAAAAGGGTTTGATGCAGTTTTTAAAAGAACAAAGTATTAAAGCTGCCACAATTCCAAAATGTATCTAGTAATGTAAATTTTAAAGGAAAACTTTTATAAGAAGATTTAATCTGTCAGAATGTTTTACAAAATACATAAACTGGGTAGCTTATGAGCTTCAGAAATTTATTTATTATAATTCTAGATGCTAGGAAGTCCAATATCAAGGCAGATTCAGTGTCAGTTGGGGACCTGCCTTCTGGCTCATATATAGTGCCTTCTGGCTCATATATAGTGCCTTCTGGCTATGTTATCATCACATGGTGGAAGGGGCAAGAGATGTCTCACAGGCTCCTTCTCTAAAGATGTTAATCTCATTCATAAGGGCTCTGCCTCTGTGATCAAATGATTTCTTCAAGGCCTTACCTCCCAATCCTATACCTTGGTGGTTAGGATTTCTACATAAAAATTTGGGGGGAACACACACTTACAAACCATAGTAAAGACTTAGAGAATCAATTGCCAAGAAAAATAAAAGAATTCAAAAATTAATTGATCATTTGGACCAATAAAGTAGAAAGATATATAGAAAAACTAAATAAAATAAAGTATATGGTAAAAATTTTGATGAACTGTTATTGTTTTTACTGATGACATTTTTTTTTTCATTTCTACAGGTCAGAGAATATCTTTAACTAGATTTGCATTTTTTCAAACCCTTAACACAATATCTTACACATAATTTGTACTCCCAAATTGTTGAGTCTTTCAGTATTATAACAGAGAATTTACTGATTATACACACACAAACACACACACACACACACAAAAAAAAAAACTCCATCAAGTTTCTTTAACTACATTTTTGTTGCCTGTGGTAATTAAAACTTTTTCAACAAATATTTATTAATCTCTTGATAACTTTAGAACCTTTATAGATGCTGAGGACACTTAAGTGAATAAGGAAAAGTCCAGGCCTTTGAAGATTTTAAAGTCTTCTGTGAACTAGAAGACAGACATGCCAAATAACATATTGTAAACAGTAACCAGTATAATAGAAGCAGGGACAGTATATCTGTGTCATTATAGAAGGTATGACTTTTACTGGATGGTGGGGAGTGGGAAAGAGTAAGAGAAGAAGACCAAAGGTGACATTAGAGGTTAATCTAAAAAAATAAGCAAGAATTTGCAAGGGAGAGAAATATAAAGGCATGAAAATGTATAATTTGCTCAAAATTTACTAGGCATACAAATTTCCAAGAAGCACAGAAAACATGGAGTACTGTGATAGTGTAAAGGTAATCAAAGCTGAATTGCTAAAATACAGTTTTAGTCAGCTTTTTCGCCATTGTAACTAAAAGACCCTACCAGAACAATATTAGAGGAGGAAAATTTAATTTGGGAGCTCACGGTTTCAGAGATCTCAATCCATAGAGAGCAGGCTCCACTCCTTGAGGCAGAATGTTATGCTTTAGATGTAGTGTCTCCCAAAAGCTCATGTGTGAGACAATGCAAAAAGGTTCAGAGAAGAAATGATAAGGTTACAAGAGCCTTAATCTAACCAGTGAATTAATCATCTGATGGAATTAATTGATAGGTAACTGAAGAAATATTGGGTGTGGCTAGAGGAGGTGGGGCATTGCAGGCATAGATTTTCGGTATATATTTGTATGTGGGAAATTGACTCTCTCTCTCTTTGCTCTCTGATCATCTTGTGAACTACTTCCCTCAACCACATTCTTCTGCCATGTTGTTCTGCCTCACCTTAAGCCCTGAGAAATGGAGCTGGCTATCTGTGGACTGAGACCTCTGAAACTATGAACTCTCAAATAAACTTTTCCTCCTTTATAATTGTTCTGGTAAGGTCCTTTAGTTACAGCAGTGGAAAACCTGACTAAAACAGATACTTATATGTGATTATGACTAGATTTGATTCACAAAATAGTCAATGCAGAAAGCAAAGTTATTTTATTGAGAATATCTCGCAATTCATGCTGGAGGGTGGTAGCACACGTCTGTAATCTGAGAAACTCAGGAGGCTGAGATAGGAGGATTTCAAGTTCAAGACCAGCCTCAGCAAGTTAGTGATACCCTCAGCAACTTACTGACCCTGTCTCAAAATAAAAAAAGGCCTGGGGATTTGGAGGTATAACTCAGTGGTAAAGCACCCCTGGGTTAGAGTCCCAATATCAAAAGAAGAAGAAGAAAAAAAAAAAGATCTCACAATTTATTCAATTACTTTGAAAACTAATGTTGATCATTCTAGAGATGGTCTAAACCAGAGGGATAGTTAAAACAAGTAGTCCAAAAGGAAGGACCATGATATAGTTTTGGAGTCATTCTAAGTCTTTGATTATGGCTGTGATAGTTTTCAAAAAGTTATGTGAAATAGAGTGTGATGGTTTTGAATAAACTTGATTAAGCAAAAACATTACTTTCCAGAATATCTTTTTTTTAACTCATCAGGTCATTTTTAAAGAAATTAACATTAGATATAATAATATTAAGAATTATGCTTTTAAGAACACTGTAGGGAATCAACAGTTTTTTTTCTGATTATGTTATATTCTCTTTAATTTTCCCTCATCACACCTATGGTATAACCCATAGCCAATGCCACATATTTTAGGTTTCTGTTAGTAGAACTTCAATTGTGGAGTCAAGTCATATTTTGGCAATTATTGTTGTAAAATAAGAAACTAACAATAAAGTCAATGCTGGCTTCTGTGGGTTAATCTTGAGGTCCAGCATTTAACTTTAAGTAAAAACAGAGATCAAACACCAGTCACACATTTCAATTGCAAACACTTTCATAATGTTCATATTTATGAGACATAGAGGGAAAGCAAGGTTAATTTCATTAAAATCAGGGTATTTATTGATAAATGATGGGAATATTTTTTAAAGGAGAGAGAGAGAGAGAGAGAGAGAGAGAGAGAGAACCTTTTTTGTAGATGGACACAACACAATGCCTTATTTTTTTTTTTAATATGGTACTGAAAATCGAACCTGGGTCCCTCCTGTGCTTAGCGAGTGCTCTACAGCTGAGCCACAATCCCAGCCCAACATGGGAATATTTTAATACAAGTTTTATTATAATCTTTGGTCGCACTTCTTACTATAATAGTTCTTATGTAAGGAGTGGGACCAACTGGCAGATGATGGAAAGCCAAGAGTCTCAGTATTACCTGTTAAAGTGAAAAACTATTTGCACTTCTTTGCTTTAACTTCAAAAGTTGTATCATCCCTAAAAAAAAAAAAAAAAAAAAAAAAAAGGCAACAGTAAAACATCATGTCTCTGAATGTACCCTTTTTCTTCCTTAAAACCTAGCCAATCTAAGAGAACAATAAGAGCAAGTTGTTATAATTTGGATGTGAAGTGTTCCCAAAACACTCCTGTGTGAGACAACGAAGGTTTACAGGAGAAATGCTTGGATTTCTGAGAGACTTAATCCAATCAATCAATAAATCACATGATGGGGTTAACTGAGTGGTAATTGAAGGCAGGTAGGGTGTGGCTGGAGGAGGCCAGGCATTGGGAGCCTGGCTTTTGATGTATATTTGTATTTGGCAAGTGGAGTCTCTCTCTCTCTCTCTCTGCTACCTGTTCATCATGTGAGCTGCTATCCTCTGCCACACTTTTCTGATATGATGTTCTGCCTCACCCCAAGTCCTGAGGAATGCAGCTTGCTGTTTATGGACTAGACCTCTGAAACAGTAAGCCACCAACTAAACTTTTCCCCCTCTAAAATAGTTCTGGGTCAGATCTTTTAGTCACAGTAGCAAAAATGATGATTAAAACACAAACCTAGGCTGAAAAGTCCACAGACATATTATCTTGAAAGACACTGGCTTTCTCTAACGCACACTGAAAAGTATGTGTCGTATGGCAATTTAGTGTCATATGCAAAAAGCTGTGTTTTACTTGTATACCAGGACAGTTGCTCCTTGGGATGGGGGTCTTACAGCAAGCTAATGATGATGATATCATAACTTCTGAAAACTAACATATAAAACCCCTCTCTTAGCAAAGACAGATACAGAATTGAGGGCACTGTGAGAAAGATATATGTCAATTATGCAGTTGGCCACCACTGGACAAAGTGTGGTAAGGGAGAGGAGGAATGGTTGGCAAAGAACCATGAGGGACAGATGTACTGTCTGTTCAACATGTCACCATTGAACCCTTCCTGGAGCAGTCACTGATCTCTTGTAAGCTTTCCCCAACAAATCTCCACGCTGCCTCTGGGCACTTTCTTTAGTTGTCCCACATCCTACCCCACTGCCCTGGCATAACTAGCTATGGACATGTCAGAAGTAGTGATGGGTGTGAGCCAAGAGGCTGCTGATGAACAATTCTGTGGTATCTTCTCTTGGGTTCACCTATTCCTGGAACTTTCTGCCATTATAAAAGTGAAGAAGAGTCTCAAACCTGCTATAAAATCTCTACTTGAAAAAATGAATGGAGAGGATTGTGTTAGACTTGAGAGGAAATAATAAAAAGGGGTCTATTCCTGGAAAGAACAGGCATTGAATACAATGAAATCCAAAAATGACTCCTTGCTCATCTTTTTGAGAACATAATTTCCTCATCTTTTAAATAAGGAGGTCAGCCATTGATCTCCAATACTCCTCTCAATTCTAACTCCATGGATAACTTAGAGAAATGTTAGACATTCATTCTTTGTTAACTCAGATATAGTAAGAATAATGATAAAACAACATGTTGTTCATTCACATGTTGCATGACTCCACTTATCTGAATGACTTTTACCCTTTCTAATTTAATTTGCCATAAATCCTACATTTTTAGGAGAAAAGAAATGTTAAATTCTTACCATCCTCTGTATTACTCAGACATCATATCTCAACATTAAAGTATGACTTTGGGTGATCTGACAGACACATTGTTGCAAAGGCTCCAAGCTCAAAGGACAATTCTCTAACATAAGGAACACTCGTGTTAGTCAAGGGAATAGAAGAGGGTGTGCTATTGCCTAATACCAAAAGAAAACATAATCTATACTAATATTGAAAAACAAGAAATCAGAAAAAAGTGGGTCATTAAAAACAAAATATAAAGGTGGCTCCCTACCAATAAAAGGTTATGAAAATGTATTTCCATTCATCAAAACCATAGGGGCAGTGCATTTTACTTTCTGTAACGTTTATAACAAGTACTATAATGACTTTTTGAAAATACTACAAAATAAGATATTTCTTGGTTCCCCTCATGCTAATAGCTTTTCTTTCTTGCTTCCTTTTTCCAACATGCTGAATTATTCCAGAACAGCTTACATAATAGGAGTACTTAGCTGAATGACAATACATGTTTTACGTGGGTTTCATTGAAATAAGTAAATATTATCAATTTTCAAGATGGAAAACAACAAGAGAGAGAGACTGAGTGACTTTTCAAATCTCTCCAATAAAGAATCCCTGATGAGCAATATTTTATGATTATTTACAAATGTTGGCAAAACTACTCCTGAACAATTTTGATTAAATGTTATAATGAAACTGTTATTTCTTAGCTGTAGAAAATATGAATACAAATATTTCTGAATTCATGCTAATTTTTACCCTTATATAAGACTTGCAGCTGCTTTTCATAAATGTTGAAAAAGGGATGGTTAGAAACAGTTATGCTACCAAAAAGGGTAGTTTAAACGGAATTCATCTTACCTTGCTTAACAATCCAGGTATTTAATTCCAGTACAGTTTATTTTAACTTAGACAAAGGGATGGTCAGGACAGGAAAAAAGAAAATATAATATCAACTCACCATATGAAATGTCACTATCACAAGATTTGGCATGAGACTTTCAAAAGCAAATGATAAATGTGTACCTTTGTCAAATTGTTACAAATGGTAGTCAAGTTCTCTCTGGTCATTTCGTTAAAAGCCAGGTTTCTTTTTGAAATGAGAGGTTGAAGAATCATTGTCCTCTTAAGAGAATTTTAAGAAAAGACTATTTTTCATGACAGTTACAGCATGTTTGTTCTACCTAAAAAAATTCAGCTTCAAAAATTCCCAGTCATGTCTAACTTTATGATACAATGATGTACAATATATGTAATTAGAAACAGATCAGAAATTTTTGAAATAAAAATTAATAGGCAATGTGGATCTTATATCAGGCATTACTATATGAGTTACAAAAGCAAAATGGGTAAATAATAATTCTATCAATAAAAACACATTCTGGAAAAGTTAGCCAAATGATCATCTTGATAAGTAAAGACAAAAGATTTCTCTCTTTTAACTAAAATAAGTGTTGGGGTGTAGGTCAAGAGTTTAGTACATTCTTAGCATGTGTAAGGACCTGGATTCAATCCTAAGTATTTCAACATCAACAATAAGAAAAAATTGTCATTTGGATTGATGAAATATTCAATATTTTTTGTTGCTAAACTGGAATGTATTTATTTTTTACAAAATTTGGGATCAGAATGAAAAAAAAAAAAACAGAAAACCTAAGAGGAAAATGAAGTATTTAAATTAAGACTTTACCCTGACCAAAATTTTTGTAGTGGTAACATGCAGGACTATTTTTACCACTCTTCCATTCTTCTATGTCAAAGCACCTTCAGTTCTAACTTTTTTCTTATTTTTATTGAAAATGAATAGTGACATTGTGGAATCGCTGCTAAGATTGGGACTGATGACTGAAATGAAAAATCCCTGTTTTGAGGGTGAAAAGAAAGAATGTTCTTGGAGGTCTGAAATAAATTATTTGCTGGTACTGTGTACACGGGCACAATAGTCTTTTCAGCAACAGACAAAAAAGCTTGCCAGGCTCATAAATCTGAGGAAACAAAAGGGGAACAAATACCTCAGAAAAACCAGTCCACACCAAGTCAAAAAATAAATAATCTCTCTCTTTTTTTGGAACAGATATGCAATATAAATAACAGTGATGTTACATGCAAACATGCATGAAAACCTACTGCTTGATTAGAGAATTGTATCTATTGTCCATATATGGTATGTGATTGAGACAGTTGTAAAAATTGAAGTGAATAGAGACTTAACATTTTACAATGCCTTCAAGTAACGGAGACTCCAGTGTTTTATCAATGTTACAAACATTGATTTCTCTATATGTATAAAAATATCTACATAGTAAGTGGTCTATCAATGCCTCCCAGCCAAAGACCAAGGAGAATTCACCTGCAGTTGAACAAGTTGCAGAGAAAGATTACTGAACTTGGGAAACTATGAGAATCTCAGATGAGAAGATTAAAGGATGCCTATTATAAGTTTACTTGGTTGAATGACTTGAAGAAGGGTTAATGAAACAGAAGTTTATGCTGGTGTACGTGGTGTCAGCAAGCAGAGACAATTCTATAGTTGCGTATCATAACAAATCTCAACTAGAAAGAGGGATGACTCAAATGAGGCTAATGTCATAACATATAGAGAAGCAGTAGATACTTGTTTTACTTGAGAGTGGAGGGTGATTCATGGGGGTCAGCGCTTAGACAAAAATCATGTCTCCTTTTTTTTTCCCTTTTCATCAGTGTCAAAGAGTGGCCTCAATATTGTTTTTCTGTGAGATCATTTATGTCCAAAAGGACTGTAGAACAGCATGTATAGCAGCTTTACATCATCTCCTTTCCATCAAGGTGACTTTTCTCTTTCTCAAATGCAAAATTTATTTACTCTAAAATGCCCTGTATACATGGTATACACACACACACACACACACACACACACACACACACATCATATAATCATTTAAAATAATTTAAAAGGCTATTTTGTTGAATTATATGTCATTTATGTCTTTTCATTTTATCCTTAGCTAGTGTATTATTTAAGTCAGGAACTTTCTAAATAGTAGTTCATTTTGTCTTTGTAAAGTCAGAGATTACATCCATTTTAAATATTAAATTTATTTAAAATATTATATATTAAATTTATTTCTACCTCAATTTTAGAGAATTGGAAACTGAGGCACAGAAAAAATAAGCAACCTGATCAAATATGCTCTGCCATTACATATTAAAGTTGAAATTCAAAATCAGACGATAGCTTTAGCTTTTAAACTCATTGCCCTCATGTTTGAGTATGACTAAAAGTTAATTCTACACTTCCAGACTTTGAATGCATATGAGTAATATGCATAGAGTAATGAGGGAAAACTGGAGTACTCTATCTTATCAAATGTTAAACACCAAAATTTTAAGGTGTTTCTTTCCTGCTTAACCTTCCCTTTCTCTTGCTCATTATTGATCTTTTAAGCCTTACCACACCTAGAGTTGCTCATCTATGAATGTCTTAAAACAGGGTACTCAACACAGAGGGATGCTTAACAAGGATAAATCAGGCAGACCAAAATGGAAAATAAACAGAGATCAACCTTATTAAGAACAATATCTAGACTATCTAGTTACTTTTATTCTTCATTTTTACAGTGTTTTTGTCTTTAAAGGTTCAGTACAACTAATATACCTTGACCTATGAAAATCACAGGACCATTCTGTGCCTCTAAATGCCTGTGTAAATCTCAATAATATTTATTCACATTATTTGAATTAAAAATAAATAAATAAAATAAATTGAGGTTTGAGTATTGAGTCTGTGCTATTCCTTCAGCTTCTGCTTCTGTACAGTCATTTTACCTACTGTGCCCCCACATGGGCCAATACTCCTATCTTTGCTAATATTCATTTATTAGTAAGTATGATCAAAGCAGCTTTCCAAATAGTAATCCAATGAAACTTCCCTGAAACAAAATTATAGATTGTTTTTGTAGTAAAGTTCATGTATTCCTGAAATGTACATTTCACGGGGAGAGCTAAGGTCCTTCCAGTTGTAACACAACATTCTTTTACTCCCTCTACCAGCTCCTGACTTCTTTTCAGTCCATCCCAGTTCCAAGGACCATGGATGAGGCACATGAAGCTTCCTCTGATTTCTGAAACTCACATGGGGCTTCAAGCTTTTTAATCATGTTTAGAATGTAAGTTCAACATCCAAAGTGTACAATAAGCTGAATTTCCCTCTTGTTTTGCCATGTGGTTCCATCCCTACAACTAAGCTGCTGGAGTTGGGTTCCAATAAAGATTAATTTCTCAAGGGAATCCTGTGCTGAAAATTGTGCTTACTCTTAATCTCTACAGATAACTACTATGTCACACATTTTTCTAAACACTAGAGATAAAATAGGAATAAGTAAACAAAAATCCTGGTCCTTCATGAGTTTCTATTCTAGTGGAAAAATTAGTGAGGATGGACAACTTCTAACATAAATAATCCCTCAAATATATAATGGCTTGAAAAAAATAAAGTGATTACTCATAGATAAATAGTCCAAACTATTCTATAGGTCAGGGTGGAGGTGATGCTACTTTTCCCACATATCTATTTAAACCATGGCTTTAAGTTAGCACTACTTATAGAAATAAAAAAATTAAAAAGCATATTTGGAAATTTTACATGGTGTGTTACAACCAGGAAGTGTTGCTTTTCACATATGTTTATCTTCCATTAGATAAAATTAATATTGAGTTAAAAATGAGAATTTACAGCCCCAGTCTCAGACACTATCTCAAAAAGTCCATATTTAGGATGACTTAATTGAAATATTCTAAGTCTCCCTGACAGCTGTGCTTGGCTTTGTCCAAGCAGAATAGTGGATCGCAGACCAAGTTCTCTGCGGACTATCTTTCTCCTGACTCACTTTGGGTTACTCTGTGACTCTCAGGTGTGAAGTCATCCAAAGCTTCAGGGTTCTTCAGACTCAAGACTGTAAATTCATTCTGAAATCCTATGCCTAGGACTGAGTTTCACCTTATGAGGAAATCACTCCTACTGGGCAGTAAGTTTTGGTTTTTTGTTTGTTTGTTTCCTTTGATTTTTAGTGTTTCCTAAGATTAAACTGAGTTAAAATTCTAATGTTTGCTAACTTTTTACTTATATCAACCTGACACTTGCGCTTCAATTATAAGTATAAAATCATGAACCAGCTATTTTTTGGTACATCAGCTCTCACTGGTCCACTTTCGGAGTATGGTGCCAACTATGATTTGCCTATATATACATGTATGATTACACTACTGGTATGATTCTGCACCATGTACAGGCAGAGGAATGAGAAGTTGTGCTCCATTAGTGTACAATGTGTACAAAATGCATTCATGTATAACTAATTAAAACAAATTATTTAAAAAAAGAAAACATACTCAATTTGAAAGTACAGCAAAAATGTTTGTGTGTGTGCATGTACTGGCAATCCAAAATTTTCTACATTAAAATATGAAATGTATTATGGAAAAAAGTTAAAAACAGAGATGGAATATCCAATCCATGATAGACAAACACCGGGATACAAAACTTGATTGCCATATTGCTAGTTTGATTCTTGGATGTGTGCATAAAGGACTTTCTTATCTTAATATAAACTTTTATCTGGAGTAAATTTCTCTTGTCTTTGCCTACCTAATTTTAATTCATCATTTAAAATCCACATCTGTTAACATTTATTTAGTCTCACTCTCCCTTTGTGATCATTTCCTCCTCTGGTTTTCCTAAGCAATTTGTTTATGCTTTAACTGTGCTCTCTATCTTGTACTGCACGGTATTACAGTAAATATTTTATACCCCTTGAAGGCAGGATTTATCACTTATCTTTTCATCTTTAAATTCCATACTGCTTACCATTGATTTAATTTTTTTTAAATCTACAAATGTTTATAGAATTTACTTTTTAGCTTATTCACAGGATTAAGTGCTTGGAAAGGTAGAAAAGTTTCAGCCATTAGTCAAGAGTTGTGTTCAAAAATTAATACAACTGAATTTGGAATATTTAGTTGTAAATACATCAGTCTATATAGAGTTAACTGAATTGAGAAATGTCTTCATTGTCAGCTACTACTTATAATCAGCCAAAAATTGTATGTATATATATATATGTCTTTAAAAATCCTTGTATTCAGCTTTATACTGAATGAAAAGGTAAACAATACATTAAAAATTCATAAAATAAAACTTTCTGATGATTAATATGTAAAGAAATATTGTCAGCCTAGCAAATTGTTTTAAGTCACTAAATAAAGGCAGGATAGCTCTCTAGATAGCCTTGGCCCAACCTAGTTCTCCATTTTTGCTTCTGCTTCTTGAGAATAACTGTATTTTGTGCTGGGAACACAATATCCTGAGATATGTAGAAATTTCCTGAAACAGTCTGATTTTTGTTTCCATCCTTTCTAGGGACGTTCAGGAGACCTGGGCAAAAGTGTAGTCATGGTAGATAATGAATGACTGGGTCAGGAAGATGGGGGCTGATTCAAAAGGAAATAAAATGATAATATCTCCAGAGCTCTTCCCCCTCCTCCAACCTGTTGCCAAGTTTACCTGCCTCCAGGAAATTGTTTCTCCCTGTAAGGAGTTTTTAGTGAGTACCACCTGGATGGCTGCCTTCCTGCCTATATACCTGGGTGGCTTCTTTCCATTCTTGGATAACTTCTCCTTTTAGTCACAAATGGAGGATGAGAGGAGGGGGCATGAGAACAAAGGAAATCTGAAGTCCATAAAAGGGGCAGGACACTCCCACTTCCTTGAGCACCAGCTTTGGACCCCCTCCTCTGCAGAGAAGTCTCTCTCTTTCTCTCTCTGCTTTCTTTTTCTGTTCTTTCCTTCAAAGGAAACTTTTTTTCTCTTGCCTCAGCATTTCTTTCATGTTCAATCTTTAACACCAGGGGAACCGGGAACCAGATCCTGATTTTCAACACCAGTATCATCTCTAGTCTCAGATGGGGGCTTAACCATTACTGAGGTTAAGCTTCTTTGCACAAACCCCTTATCTTTCTGAGATGCATCTTTCTGGAGGATAATAATGGGCACTTATTGACTAATTAAATGCAGTTGGTGAAAACTGCCATTTTACAAGACAGGATTCATAGCCTATTGGCTCTTAATCACCTGCCCTGTGGGTCAGGCCTGTTGGGTTTTGCCAAAGTTGTTTTGCCAAAGTCATTTCTCACTATCCTACCAGGCTGGGAGCATTTCTGGTGGGATTACATAGTGTCTTTAATTCCAGTTTGCCTTTGGATGCATGGAGATGGACAAAGGGTTGGAACAACTGTGAGATTTTGCCAGGTCCACTCCCCAATGACTCTTAAAAGTTTCTTCCCCAGCTCCTCTCCCAGTCACCCTTATGGTGAATCTGGCTTTGACAGTAGATTAAGTGGCACTGAGTGAAAGCCCCAGAAACTCATACACACCTCCAAATGAGCTCTGCTGCACTCTCCTGTGCTTGCTTCTCCCTAGCACTCCACTCCCCTTGCAGCTCAGACTCTAACCATTTAGAGAGGGATATTTTACGTAGAGCAGTGCATAAGGAAATGCCTGGGTTCCATTTTGTTTTTCATATTAAGCCTTTACTTGCCTGTAGGGATTGTCCCCTTTGTTGCTTCTGTGCTGCAATGTGCTCCACAAGTTTCTTTGGCTGCAAAAGGGATAGCTTTTTAATTCACCTCTTCTATAAACTCCTCTGGGAAAAGGGAATTAAGTATCTACTAACCACTAGATGTCTTCCTTACCCTCTGGAGGTTCCTTTAGCGCATACAGCAGAAAAATATTAACACATCATCAGCTTTTTTCCCATGAATTATCACATTTGGAAGTTTATAGTGTGAGGAGAAGGTCAGTCATGCCTCTAGATATGAATTCTCTAGGGTCTTTAGCATAGGGCCAACAAAGGCCCTCACATTCTGCCAATGGTACCAGCCATAGAGTTGGAAGAACATGTGATGGATGGCCCATGAGTTTGCTGGACTGTCAGAAACTCATAGAGAGACATCCCTAATGAAATGAACAGTTTTCTCTAGTATAGGAGCCTGATACTCAGATGGGAGCTTCATTCTCAACAGTTATGCCAGGTTCACCACTAGCCTGCATATTAAAAAAAAAAAAAAAAAAATTGAGATTTTTCTCATTGCTCAGAGGGAAGCCCTATTGTCAAAAAGGACGAGTGGCAACTGCTAGCTGCTAGAGGTTCTGAGAGCTAGATGCTAAAAAATGTCTCATTTTCTTTGGCTGCCAGGCCTGGAAAATGACCTAATCACAGTTGAGAATATGAGATGTCTCATAGTTTTTTGCATCCCATCCTGGCCTGATTATCATCTGGGGGAATGAAAACTGGTCTCGGGAGGATATGTAAAATATAGGAACACACCTTAAGATACTAATTTTACAAAAGAAAAAAAAATGGTTAAAATGCCACATGCATGAATTTTGCCTCTCAAGTTCAAAAGAGCAGTTTCCTTTACTCCTTTACTTCTTAGCTTCTGCCAGATTTCTATCTCTCCACAGCTTGCATTTGAAATGTAAATTACAGGGCTTGCAAAGTTTGTAAAAGTTACAAGAATTTCAGATAACTGGTTTGAGACCAAAGCAACAAAAAGTATCACTTTTAAATTCAAACTACATGGGACCTAAATGACTGGCTATCTTATCTGCTCTTGCACTCAACCACCTGCTTTCTTAACAAGTTTCTCCCTACACACTGCAATGTGGGGAGGAAAAATAGAATCATCTCTTATATACAAGTCATTTCTTTGACAATCTTTACCTGAGGACTTCAGGGCTCTCACATTCTTTAGCTATTTCTGGATAAGAAAGTCTTTGTGTGATAAAGTAAAAAGTTGTAAAATATTTAATTTACAGAAGGTTTGTGGAGGGTAAATTTCAAAAAGTTTCTGCATGACTAAGTTAGTTATATATAATTAGCACAATCAGTTTAAGATATTCAAGGTTTTTCCTAAGGCCAAATATTAATGTACTGGTATGAACCAAAGTTTAATCCTCTATGAGTTGGAGTAACAAAGATTTTGTTTAAACATTAATCTGTTCTTATCTATAAAGATAATTTATTGTGTCTATTAAGTTTTATTCCTTAGAGTAACTTGTCTTAATTAGGGTTTGTACAACAGAGAAATATAGTTTATACAGTAGAGAAATATACCACATCATAGTCTTGTTGAACAATCGTAGGGTTGTACAACTCTGGTTAAACAACAACTATTATTTTAGTGTATTACACTGTATTACTACAGATTTTGAATTTTTCTTTAACAGCTAAACTTGATTAATATAAGAATGTCAGTATAATCGTGGTGTTGTTGCTGGCTTCTTTGTATACTAGATATATTCATATCTTCCAAGTATGCAAGTCTTTAAAATATAAGGTTTCGAAGAACACTTTACCAAGCTAGTGTTTTTCAAACTAAAGTTTTTTTTTTTTTTTTTTTTTTTTTTTTAAGAGAGAGAGAGAGAGAATTTTTTTTAATATTTATTTTTTTAGTTTTCGGCAGACACAACATCTTTGTATGTGGTGCTGAGGATCGAACCCGGGCCGCACACATGCCAGGCGAGCGAGCTACCACTTGAGCCATATCCCCAGCTCTCAAACTAAAGTTTAAAGTAAATATTTGTTATTTGTTAGTTCCTTGCTGAAGTACAACTGCTAATATAACAACCTGAGTTAATTTGAGATAATAGACCATAATCTATAGGAAAGAAAGAATGTAAGGCTAACTTCAAGTGCTAATACTGATCCCAATTAGATGTAAGGGGTAAATAATTGAAAAGTTATAGATATTAAAGGTAAAACCCAATACTCTTTCTTTAAGATTGGTGAAACTGGTTTGTTGGGTGTTTAAGACCAAAAGTTTGGAGACTAAAGTAAAGTAATAAAAGGGCGAAGAAAAAAAGAAAGACAATAAAAGAAAAGAAAGAAAAGCAGCCTGAGTCTGAACCCAGGGAACAAGGGGACTTCTCTAAAGGGACTTCTCTAAGGGTTTTGCAATTCCAGGCCACATGACCTTCTGATCAGGGGGATCAATAAGACCCTGAGAACAAAAGCTGACCAGTGCACATGCTACAAATAAGAGGGTCATTGCAGAGGAAGTGTCCCTAATGCTTCTAAGTGAAGCCATATGTCAGGAAGACCCTAACCCATCCTGGCACATGGCAATAAAGGAACTAAAAGGCAGTTCACAAGTTTCCAAGAGTGATTCCATAAGGAAACTCAGCTGACCCTTCACAATAGATAGAACCAAAGTCAATGTTTGTCTTAAACACCTAGCAAAACAAGTTATTACCAAAAGAGAGCCATACCTGGACATTTAAATTAAAAAAAAAAAAAAATAGTTCTTTTAATGTACCTTAACATGTTCATTTGTGTCAGCCCCAACAAAAGTTAAGACTGGAAGCTACAAAAGAGAAATTTTTAGACAGGAATGCCTGATAAGTATCAAAAGAGACTATCAGAGTCAGAACAGAAGTTTTGTTTTGTTTTGTTTTCTAGTAAATATAAGACCTACAATTCTTTCTTACATCCTACATATACAGACTGTATCTGTGTTTGCTAGTATGATTATCTATCCCTAAGTAACAGAAATAAAGTGATCTCTACTAAACACAGAATTTATGCCAATAAAAAGTTATTTTACAAACATCAGATGACATTATTTATCTTAACTATCTCTTATTGGGCATCACTGACATTAAAAATGAAGTGTTGTGTTTATACTCCTGGTAACTCTGGCAATGTAACTAATGTCCTTAAAGATTTACATTCCCAAATAGAGGCCATGTCTTCAGCAGCCTTGTAATGGGAACAACTTCTTAGCTCTTACACATTTTGGTGAAAATTATCAGAATATTCATTGACATGTTACAGATGCTGCACATTTATTTTGTATTATTTGCAATTCAGTACTCATGTCTTTTTATTTCTCTCAGAGAAATACCCACTTCACATTTGACTTTACAACCTGTTCTTTCTGACCCAGATTTTTACCATGGACCCCTCAACTGACCCAAAACATTCCTAAAAGAGAAACCCAAACTGCTTGCCCCACATCATGCAAGCAGTCAGAGCAGTCATTGTTCTTTTACCTTTATAGTAGTAAGAGTTTTCTTATCAGAGGGGGGATTGGGGCCAGGGCAAAAGGACAATCAGTGTAGATAATGAATGATTAGGTCAATGAGATTGGAGCTGATTCAAAAGGAAATAAAATGATAATATCTTGAGAGCACTTACCCCTTCTTCAACTTCTTGCCAAGGTTACCTGTCTTTAGAGAATTTTCCTCCCTGCAAGGAGTTGTTAATGAGAACCCCCTGGGTGACTCCCTTCCTGCCTGTACCCTGGGCTGCTTCTTTCCTTCTTCTAGGATTTCTCCACCTTTTGGTCACAAAAGCAGGATGAAAGAAGGGGGCATGAGAACAAAGGAAATCTGAAATCTATAAAAGGGGCAATCTACCCCCACTCCCTTTGGACCCTATCCTCTGCACAGGAGTCTCCTCTCCTTTTCCTCCTCTTCCTCCTCCTCCTCCTCCTCCTCCTCCTCCTCCTCCTCCTCCTCCTCCTCCTCCTCCTCTTCTTCTTCTTCTTCTTCTTCTTCTTCTTCTTCTTCTTCTTCTCTCTCTCTCTCTCTCTCTCTCTCTCTCTCTCTCTCTCTCTCTCCTATCACTTAAATAAAACATTTTACTCTTATCTAAGCATTTCTAAGTGTCCAGTCTTCAATACCAGGGAAACAGGGACCCAGATCCTAATTCTTAACATCTGTATCATCTCTGATCTCTGATCTCTGTAATATCAGAAGACCTTCCCTGGTACAACCCAGACTTTTTCCCTATCTCCCCTAGAAGCAAGATGCTCTTCAAAGATTCACAGTGAGGACCCTATATAATCTGGGACAAGATGCCTTTCAGGGTCACTCAACTGTGGTGTGAATGAAGAACTAGCAGTCAGGACTCAGTCTTTCCTAGGCAGTTTTCTTGAGCCTTGAGGCTTACAGTGAATCCTAGACTTCTTTTATCCCTAGCTAATAATCGGTAAGTAATGAACCTACTTCCTATAACTTGTTGCATATGAGTGTGTTCTGACTCACTGGACTCAGAGATTTGTCAACTAGTGCACAAACTACTTTGCAATATCCATTAACGTTTGAATAAAATTAATTCTTCCTGTCCACCTGCAAATAAAATTACTGGGAGACTTATATAAGTACTTGAATCTAATTCAGGAATGATTATTTCCAAATGCCAAAATAATCACAATTCTTATTAAAATATTTGGAGATACTCGAATAGGAATGAAAGTGGGTATTGCAAACAAGGAAGAAATGTCAGGTGAGATTGGAAAGCTCATTTATAAGCCTTTTGCTTGGACTAAATATAGCAGCTTGTGGTCTACAAAGTATTGAAGACAAAAGGACACTTCTTTATCTCTTCCTCACCTTGTCCCACAAGTTCTGAATTGGTAACTGAAAAGAGCCATCAGCACCATAATTTTCTATTCCTGATGTTTCAGGCTGTACAACAGATGACCTGGAGGATTTTTCTCAACACGGAACCTACAGTTTCCAAGTTAGAGGTAAGGCACTCTGCACTAGAGGTGGCTTGGGAAGTCACTGAGCATTTATGAGTTGGAGCAGTTCATTCTACATCTGAAGACACTCAATGATTTTCTTACAGCAATATGCACAATTTTCTTAAGTTGGAACCAAATTTTTCTGAAACATTTTAAAGGGTATCTATCCTCTAATACAGATGACTGAGGACTAGTAATATTTTGTCCCTTTGGTGATCTTAGATAGAGTATAACCATCTTTCCTCATGACTAACTGTGCATTTACTATATTTCACACAGTATTACTAAATACTTTATTAATTTATTGGTGAGGAAGAACTAAAATATTACTATACTTTCTTTAATTGATAGACATGACATAATATTTTTCCCTTCTTTCTTCTCATTCTTAAATTTTCACTGTATGTGGCCACACTGAGGGTACTGATGACAAACTTCTTTACTACTTGGGAGTTATGTAATACTACATACTGATTAAGATGTTTAATATTCCAAATAGCAGTCAGTACTGATCATGATGCTAACCTCAGCTCCTTCATTGTCCCTGCTTACCATTTGGTTTCTCAGCTTGGAGCTCTGTGCATGCATTTGTTTCTTTCCTTTTATATCTATGTGAATTACATATGCATACCTAGAGACCCCTTAGCAACAGACCTATTTTAAAAGAACAATAACATAAATAAATTCACGTTCAGTTCTTATTCCACACTCAATGTGTGGGCTCAATATTGATGTGGGAGGAAAAATCACAGACAGGCACCCCTTTTGAATTTTATGTTTATGAAAAGTAAAATTTTTGATTTTATGGGGGTGTTATGGAGGCAGAAACTGAGAAGAGAGAAGGTTATTTAAGAAGGTAAGACCGAGTGATATGGGCTCTGGAGACGAAGCCAGGATTGGGGGAAGAATATGACTGAAAGAGTTCTAGTGGCTTTCAACAGAATGGGAGACCAGGGGAAAGGTCAAGCTTACTCAAAAGAGGTCCACAGATGCACATCAGCTAACAAGGAAATGTAATACATAAAATATTCCTTGGGCTAAGAAAAACAGAACAAAATCAAAAATTTAGAGTTAGATATTTCCACATTTATTAGTAAGAAATAGGGTTGATATATTACAAACAGTAGATATTTACAATAAGGAATATCAACAATTTTAGCTAGTGGAAATTTAAGTGTATATTTTAATGTACATAGAGTAAAAAGTTCATCTAGAATTTCTGAATTAGAATCATTAAAGGAACAATCTTTTGCTATATATTTTAGGACAATATTTTGCAGATAGTCTACTGAATGCTTCTGATTTGGTTGTTGAAAATTTAAAAGTGATGACTCTAAAATATATATTCATTTTATTTAAATTTTTTTTTTCATTTGAATGTCCAGGTGGTTCATCACTATTTACTGAAAAGACATTATCTGTCCCATTCCTTTGCTTTAGAACTTCTGTCAAAGTTATTATAGCTATGTAGATCTTTTCAGAGTTCTCTATTCTGTTCCATTGATCTATTTGTCTATTCATTCATCAGTACCACATTGTCTTGATTATTTTAGCTTTATAATACTTCTTAAAAATTACTAAAATATTGTTATTTCTCTTCAGGTTTCTTCTTTGACCCATGTATTCTTTAGAAGTATGTCGTTTAACCTTCAAGTATTTTTGGATTTTTCCAATTATCTTTCTTTATTGGTTTCTAGTTTGTTTCATTGTGATCTTAAAGCAGACATTTTGATGGTCTGTTGCTAGGAATATACACATTATGGATTATTATGTCTTCCTGAAAACCTGATCTGTGTGTCATGACGTAATATTATTCTTTATCCCGAACAATTTTCCTTGTTCTGAAGTCAGCTCTGCCCAAACTAATAGTACTTCCTCCTCCCGTTTGTTGTTAGCATTATCTATCTTTCTCAATACATTCACTTTTAATGTATGAGCCTTATGTTGAAAGTTGTTTTCTTGTACATAACACAGTTGTGTCTTACTTTTTGACTGACTCTGACATTCTGTTTTCTGATGGGTGAATTTAGAACATTGAGGTTTAAAGTGAGTATTTATAGAGTTGGGTTAATATATACTTTTATTGTCTACCACTCTATTTCTGTATTTTGTGGGGTTTTTGTATTTCTTATTTGTTTTAATTAGTTATACATGACAGTAGAATGCACATATGCACTTTGATATATCATGCATAGACAGGTTATAATTTCTCATTCTTCAGAGTGTACCTGTGGAGTCATATTGGTCATGTAGTCACATATATAAATAATGTCTGTTTCATCCTACTTTCTTTCGTATCCCCACATCCCCTCCCCTCCACTCCCTTCATTTCCCTCTACCTAATCTAAGGTAATGCTATTCTTCTCTAGTGTCCCCTGCCTTATTGTGAATTAACATCCGCATATTAGAGAAAACATTCGGCCTTTGGTTTTTTGGGATTGGCTTATTTTGCTTAGCATGATATTCTACAACTCCATTCATTGACTGGCAAATGACATAATTCCTCTCTTCCTTAAAGCTGAGTAATATTCCAGTGACTATATACACCACATTTTCTTTACCCATTCATCTATTGAAGAATACCTAGGTTGGTTCCATAGTATAGCTATTGTGAAATGAGCTGCTCTAAACATGGGTATGACTGCATCACTCTAGTATGCTGGTTTCTAAAAAGTCAAGTAGACTTTGGGTCTAAACTGAAGAGTGTGATAGCTGGGTCAAATGCTGGTTTCATTACAAGTTTTCTGAGGACTCTCCATATTGCTCTCCATAGTGGTTGCACCAATTTTCAGTTCCACCAGCAATGTATGAGTATACCTTTTGCCCCATATCCTTTCCAGCATTTATTGTTGCCTGTATTCTTGATGATTTCTTTTTATGTTTTAATTGATCATTTTTATGACATTATTTTATATCTTTTGTAGCATAACAAGTGTACGTCTATTTCTTTATTTCTTTCTTTTCACTTATTTTAGTAGTTGCCTAAGAGTTCCCAACATATATTTACAACGGATTCAATTCTTCTTTCAAATAAAACTATAGAATTCCTAGGTGGTATGAGTATTTTATGGTATGAAAACACTGTTAATTCCTACCCCTTACCTCCTATATCATTGCTGTTGCCTATTTAACTTATATATAAATATGCACAAAAAGTCGGGTGTGGTAGCTCACACCAGTAATCCCAGAGGCTTGGGAAGAAGACACAGGAGGGATTGTGAATTCAAAGCCAGCCTGAGCAAATTAGTGAGGCCCTAAGCAACTAGTAAGACCCTGTCTCTAAATAAAATGTGAAAAAATGGCTGGGGATATGGCACAGTGTAAGCACCCCTGAGATAAATCCCTAGTACAAAAAAATGCATAAGCATACATCTAAATAAATTATGTTATTGCTAGCATTATCTTGAACAAATTGTTTTACATTGGATCAACTGATGGTAAGAAAAAAAAATGTTTTATTTTATCTTTGCTTATTTATACATTTATTCACTCATTTATTATATAGATCCAACTTTTTTAATTATGTGATTTTCCTTCTCTCTGAAGAATTTCATTTAGCATTTTTTCAAGGCTTGTCTGCTTAAAACAAATACCCCATAGTTTGTTTCTCCTTCAGTTTTGAAGAATAATTTTGCAAGGTATAGAATTCTAGGTGAGTGTTTTTCTTTTTCCTTCAACATTCTAAATATTTTACTCCACTGTCTTCTAATTTCATGGTTTCTAAAAAGTCAATTGTAGGGCTGGGGATGTGGCTCAAATGGTAATGCGATCGCCTGGCATGCGTGGGGCACTGGGTTCAATCCTCAGCACCACATAAAAATAAAATAAAGATGTTGTGTCCACCAAAAAGTGAAAAATAAATATTAAAAAATTCTCTCTCTCTCTCTCTCTCTCTCTCTCTCTCTCTCTCTCTCTCTCTCTCTCGCTCTCTAAAAAAAAAAAAAAAAAAAAAAGGTCAATTGTAATTCTTATCTTTTCTCCTCTATGGTTAAGTCTCACCTTCCTAAGACTTCCCTCAAGAATTTTTCTTGGATTTTCCTGACTTCAAATGTAATATGCCTAGGTATATTTATTTATTTACTTATTTATTTATTTATTTTGTTTGTTTGTTGTTTGGGGGTTTTCTATTTGGGACATTTATATTGCTTGGTATTCTCTAAGCTTCCTAGATCTTTCATTTGATATCTGACATTAATTTCAGAAATGTTCTCTTTCTAGTTTCCCCATTAATAAGTATGTTACATGTTGGAAAATATTCCATAGTTCTTTGATATTTTGAATCATTTTTCTCAGCTTTCTTCTTCTTCTTCTTCTTCTTCTTCTTCTTCTTCTTCTTCTTTTTCTTTTTCTTCTTCTTCTTCTTCTTCTTCTTCTTCTTCTTCTTCTTCTTCGGTGTATTTCTCTATTTGGAAAAACTCAGATAGTCTTTTCTCGAGTATGTCCAATCTTCTGATAAGCCTATTAAGTGCATTCTTCCTTTATGTTACAATGTTTTGGGTCTCTAGCATTGTTTTACAACTTTTTCTTAGAGTTTGTATTTCTATAGTTATATTGTCTTCCTGTTATATCTTACTGACTACTTTATCTATTAGAGCCCTTGATATATCAATCATAGTTGTTTAGCATTCCTAGGTATAATAATCTATATATAATACTGGGTCTAATAATCCCAGTATCCCTGCCATATCTGAATCTAATTTTTTTTTTCTTACTCTGTCTCTTTAAACTGTGTTTCTTGACTTTTAGTATGCTTTGTACTTTGTCTTGATAGCCATAAATGATGTACGGGTAAAAGGAACTGCAGGAAACAGTCTTCTATAGTGTTATGTGGAAGATGGGGAAACTGCTAATACCTGCATGATTATTTCTTAAGATTTTGAGTAAACCTGTACCTCTGGACCATTGACTTCCCGAGTGTTTTCAGTTTCTCCTTTTCTACCTTAGGTGGGACAGAATGCGTACATTGGGCTAAGGTTAAATATTCCCCCTCTCCCAGGCTAGAGTGAACTAGGACTTCCCCTACCTCTGTATGGAAGGGGGAATTTGACATGTCACTTTGGTCTGGTTGGCTAGGTTTTGAAAAGGCCCCAGTGTTCAGGCTTTATTAAAGGTTCCCTTGAGAAAAGACATTAAGAACAGAGTATGTGTAATATTTCAAAAGACACTCTACTGTCATGTATATCTAAAAACAGCAAATAAAAAAATTTAAAAAATTAAATTGCACAATAAAAAAAGGAAAACAGAGTACTTCAGCATATTTCAAAATTGCTCCTTGACATATTTCAAAATGGCACCTCTACCCTATTAGATACATGAGAGGATTTTTCTTTCCTCCCATCATACCCACTGTGAAAATCGGGTCAAGGTAAACTCACCAAAGTATGCAGCTCCTGTGACTTGGTGTCAGGTAGTGTTTTAGGCTCACAGAGTTGCCCACCCTGAGCATCCAGACATTTCCATTTGCCCTTCTGGTCCTGCTATACTGGCACTGGTTTTCACAGAGATTTCTTCTTGTGCTTCTCTATATTTGCCTGTCTAATTTCAGAACAGCATTTTTCCTGACGTTACTTCTCAGACAAATCTCAAAAGAACTGTTTATGTTTTCAGTTTGCTCAGGCTTTTTATCTGTTGTTAGGGCACAGTGATGACTTTCAAGCTTTTTACATGCTGGACAAGAAACTGCTATGAAAGTACTTTTTCTATGTGAATGTCATGTACCTGAGAATTTTTCTTACATAGATCATTTAGAAAAGCTTTTATTCCCCATTTTTGGTATTTTCCTGCTCAAAATTGATAGTTTCTTAATTATTGAGACAATTATTAAAATCAATCAATAAGTACTCTATTCTTATACACTTTGATTTTATTCCATGAAAAAAATCAGACCAAGCATAAAATATGACAATGAAATGGGGCATTTAGTCCCTCTTCTTAGTTACATAAATGATGGAAATTTGAACTCAGCATTAGGGTGTTAAGAATGGTCCTTAACATGTATCATCAACAAGTATTCACATTTTCTTGTTCAAAGAATGTGTGTAATTGATAAACCTGTATTAGATGCAGGAAATACTTTTTTAACATAATTTCCTCTTCAGAGCTGCTCACTAAAGAGAAAACAGCAAAAAACTCTCTTCAAAGTCAGCAAATCACACTCTCCTATAATGGAGCACTAGTTTCTAAAATTATTTATTTCAGAAAGGAAGGGTTGTTTCTCCTCATACCCTCATGACATTCATTAAAAGATATGTAATGTTATCTCCACAGTTTATAGTGATAACTAAACATTAAAATCACTACTGTAGCTAGGCATGGTGGTGCACACTTGTAATACAAGTGGCTCGGGAGGTCTGAGGCAGGAGGATCACCAATTTAAGGCCAGTCTCAGCAACTTAGCAAGGTCATAAACAATTCAGAGAGAACCTGTCTGTACATAACATACAAAAAAGGGCCCGGTGTGGTGTCCCATGCTTGTAATCCCAGCATCTCAGGAGGTTGAGGCAGGAAGATTGAGAGTTCAAAGCCAGTCTCAGCAATTGCAAGGTGCTAAGCAACTCAATGAGACCCTGTTTCTAAATAACATACAAAATAGGGCTGGGGATGTGACTCAGTAATTAAGCACCCCTGGGTTCAATCCCTGGTACCAAAAAAAGTCAAAGGAGGAGGAGGAGGAGGAGGAGGAGGAGGAGGAGGAGGAGGAGGAGGAGGAGGAGGAGGAGGAGGAGGAAAAGAAGAAAGAAAAAAAAAACACTATGGTAAGACCTTGATTTTACTTTACTTTTTCATTTTGGGGGATAAAACCCAGGATCTTGTGCATGCTAGGCAAGAATCTACCACTGACATATACACTCCTAGTCCTATTCTATTTTTTCTAATGTAACAAAAAACGATGTATTTTATAATGATCAAATGACTCTTTGACTATTTACATGTATTTGCTGGGGTATTTTCTTAGTTTTTTTTTTTTTTTTGTACTGGAGTTGAACTCAGGCACTCTGCCAGTGAGTTACATTTTCAGTCTTTTTAAATTTTAATTTAGGACGGGATATTGCTAAGTTATTGAGCAGCTTATTAAATTGCTGAGGCTGGCCTCAAACTTATAATCCTCCTGCTTCTGACTTCTGAGTTATTGGGATTGTAGGCATGTGCCTCCTGGGCTCAGCCACTTTCTTAGCCTTCTGTCAGTAGTGTACTAAAGAAAAATCTAGGTGGTAGTTTCAGACCCACTGTGTCTCAACTGTGGACAAGAGACCAGAGAAATTCAGGGACTCCTGGGGAGACAATAAGTAATAATGACAGTAGATAAAGTCTTTTGGGAAAGTCACATAGAAGCAAAGAGCAATGATCAATTGGAAAAATTTTTACAGCTATTTTTTAATGGTGAAATGTCTTTCATGACATTTATGTATCTATTTATTTTGCATCAGCTCTATAATAATAGTCCTCATTTTTATAGCATTGGATATTTCATAAGACCAAAGAAATGAAACTACCACTCTCCTTTCCCCATCACACACATGCATATGCACACATACACACACACACATGTACACATACACACACACACACATACACCATAAACACTTCATTCAAATTTCTGACCACACTGCTTTTATTCTAACCATTTAGAAAATATGGATTATCTTAATAAAACCAACCTACCCTCCAATTTTGTCTTTAGTTACAGTTTGTCTATGTATCTATTAGCACTGTCCAGTAGGATTTTCATTAATTATGAAAGTATTATCTGTCTGTGATCTTCTATATTATAATCCTAGCTGCATGCAGCAATTTAGTGGGTAGAATGTGAACACAGTCAGTTAAAAAATAGAAAATTTTATTTAGTTATGCAAATTCAACTTAAAGTTTTATAGCCATATGTGGTTGCAGTTACCATATTGTCAGAATCTTTGGTTTCCCCCACAGTGGGTTCCTGCCTTACTTCTCTATTACAATGGTAAGTAACTCTGGCTACACCTTGAATTAGTCACAGGAGATTTAAAATATTAGCTTTTTAGCATCACTTTGATGATTTTATTGTGAATCCAAGGTTAAAATAATTGTTACTGCCTAAGTGTAGACTCACAAACCTTTCCTTATCTCTACTAGTGCAAGTACAATGATTTAAAATAGAAGTTATTCTGACTTTGTGCTAAAAGGATGAAAATAGGTCCATTCATTCCAATCAGTACTCTCAAAATGTTTTCAAAGGAACACTAGAGCCATAGAATGTATCAGATTAGTGTAGGAAATTTAGGAGTGAAATGAGTCCAATATTTTTTAATTGCAAGATTTATCAGAGAATTTAAATGCTTATGTGTTGGGAATTTCCAAGCAGGATTAGTTGCACAAAGGTTGTTGATTCCACAAAACTTATTTGGCCATGATTTACTGAGGAACATTCTTCTAAAGTGTTTGTTTTTTTTTTTTAACCAATGATACTTGAGAAAACCTATACTAACCTAGTGCTTATGAAGTGCAGGAATCCTCTTGTCACCAACTTAGGTTTAAACTTCTTAAGGCAGCTAGACTTGTTCTTTTCAGATGTCTTCATCAGTAGACATTGTTCAATATTAAGACTCCTGGTTTTAAATCAGGTCTGTGCAGTCAGATTGCCCAAACTTTAATACATTCTACTATTTTTAAGAGCCATGAAGGATCTGAAACTTTACCCTGCTTACAGGCTAAGAACTTAGCCAGTCATAGTTTCATAGATGTTGTGGGAAGATAAGAAACTTGTGAGTCAAAGACAGACGGTTAATTATTCATGGAACAACTAGCTTTATTACCTTTATGCTTACATCAGTTCCTTTTGAACCAAAAAGCCTACTTGAATCATGCAGAGAGGACAAGAATCCTCTTGGGTGCCTCCTGCTTTGTAGCAGGAGAGCTCTAAGTTCAGGAAACATCCTATATTTGAGGGGTCTGTTCACAAACCCTAAAAATATTTTCCCTATAGGGTTACATTCTCTTTACCATACTAGTCTGTAAACAAACTTGTCTTCCATCCTATAAGACCATATTTCTATCTTCCAAGGCTATTTGTTATACCAACAACTGGAATAGTTAGTCTACAGCAAAAGCTATCAAGGCTTCTACACAAGATGTGAAGAAATTAAAAAGACCAATGGATAATTTTGTTCCAATGTGATACAGCAACTACTTTACCTAAGTTTAAGTGGAAACAACAATTGAACTAAAAATCATACCTAGTTTATTAATTTTTTTCCAGTTTATTAAATACAGTGTTCCAGGGCTAGTAAATAAAACTTATTTTAGCAAACACATTAAATTTCTATATTTTTATAAAAAGACTTACCACCTCTCCTCTCATTTATAATTTTGCTCAATGATATTAATGCTTATTATAAAGGTAAATTGTTACTTCCTGTTGCCAAAAAACCTTCATCAATTCAGAAACCCTCTTCTCTTTCCATTATCTTCTCCTCATTTCCAAGATTTGATCCAAGACCCTGGGATCTCACAGCTATGTCATCAGAAAGATATATTTGACCCCAAATTTCCTATACTCATCCACCATAGCTTTTACTAATATGAGAAATCTCCACTTTTTCTTGAATGTCAAAACCGACTGTGAAAGACTCTGGCATTTCTTTTCTGTTCTTTGAATACCACATGTATCCAAACATGCAGCACTCTTTTTTTTCCAGAGTAGGCGGAAGCTTCAGGTGCAATAGGGCATTCTCACCCATGTTTAGGCTTAGATACAACATCACATGCAATTCCATCTGCTTTAGTCAGTGTTTTTCGCTTTGGTGACTAAAAGACCTGACAACAATAATTTTACAGAAAGGAAAGTTTATTTAGGGTCTCAGGGTTTCAGAAGTCTCAGTCCATAGATAGATGGTTCCATTTCTCAGAACTTGACGTGAGGCAGAACAACGTGGCACAAGAGTATGGTGGGGGGAAGCAGCACACATAATGATCAGGAAGAGAGAGAGTCCATTTAGCCAGTTACATAATATATATTCCAGAGACATGCCCCCAATGACCTACCCCCTTCGGCCACACCCTACCGGTCTTCAGTTACCACTTAATTAATCCAATCAGGGGGTTAACTAGCCAATTGGGTTAAGTCTCTCATGATCCAATCATTTCTCCTCTAAACTTTCTTGCATTTTCTCATACGTGAGCTTTTGGAGGACACCTCACGTCCAAACCATTGGAGGACACCTCACGTCCAAACCATAATGCCAACTGAGGTCCAACCACTTCACCTTCTTAATCAGTTATTACTACAGAGGCATTCTGATATCATTGTACACTTCAGATTCCCAACAAGGTGAGGAGATGCTCCATGTTATACTCTTTCATTGAACCAAGTATCCCATGTACTCTCAGATTTTCCCTGAATAATTTATATGGAGTTTTATCATCTCATGACTAGCTGAATCCTCACCATAATCCAAGAAACAAACCCAAAGGATTAAGTGATATGCCACTTCTTGGAGAAGCAGACAAAACATTAATCATGTCCCTCTCTTTTATTTTTCTCTATATACAGGTTATTATTTAATTGGAAATGGAATAAAATAGAAAATTGGAATAAAATTTTCTTACAAGACTTTGTATTCTTTAATTATTATTATTGTTATTTTATTACTAAGTTCATCTTTAAATATAGGCTCTTGGTATTCAAAGTCAGCACTTGGAATTGAACAAAACAAAAAGAATGTTTTCCTTCCTCAAGCTCTTTATTCACAACATGTATGCTATAATTTCAAGAATATGCATTTTAACCCAAACCCAAATTACTAAAACTTAATTGTTTGATTGGCCCTAAACATAATGGTATAATTGCTCCCTAATAGAACCTGAAAGAAATGGTCAAAAAAAGAGCATAAAAATATATCTCAGTTAATACCGCAAAACATTTTGAATTACACATGTAAAGGATCTATATATAGGGAGATTATCCTAGATTATCTGAAAGGACCTAATATAATCACCAAGTTCCTATAAGAAGGATGCGGAAGATCCAGGACCACAAAGGACAGTGTAAGGACAGAAGTAGAGAAAGAAAAATTGGATGTCACTCCTTTGCTAACTGAAAGTGCAGGATGAGCCATAAGCAGAGGAGTGAAGATGTACCCTACCAGCCAAAACAAGCAAGGGAAAGGAACCTCCTCTAGAGCTTCCAGAAGGAATTAAATGCTGCCGACACTCTGATCTTAGGACTTCTGGTTCACTTGTGGTGCAATATAAGAATACAACCACAAATAAATGCTATTTTTAGCTGGAGAGTTTGTAGTAGTATTTTAGAGAAGCAATAAAAACCAATAATCATGTTTTTTTGGTAAGCCAGAAAAATGATAATACTGTGATATTTGAGTTTTGATAAAAATGTTTTGTAGAAATCTGCTGAAAGATGGATAGGAGACAAACAAAAGAATCTAAATATTTTGTCTTAAACGTCTATTGTGGTGCACAGGAAGATGGGCCACTCAGATAGAACTTTATATTGGTGGGAAGGAGGTTCCCTGGCACAGGTGGGAGTACAGTTGTTTATTCACTTGTGGAGCACTGGGTTGGCCCAATGGAGCAGAGGTACACAATGGCCAGTGTTATGATTCAAATTTTTGAAACATGCAGGGAAAATAATAGAAATAAAGACAAAGTAATTGGATGTTTTTACTAACTTCCTCAGGTAGATAATGAAAAAGCATAAGGCAAGTATAGTAATTAAGAATTGGAAACTTAGTCTTCAAACCCTAGTCTTTGGAAATTCAAAGGATCAGTCTTGTAGCAGGCAAACAGAAAAAAATAAAGCTCAAGGATAAAATTTAAATAATCAAAGAGATTGAACTTCAAAGACCTCTGAATGTTCAAGTGAGGCAAGTCTGTTATACTAAACCCAAGACCCTACTTGAAAAAACCTGGTACCTTAATAAATAGTTTGGTAACAACTGTGTGGGTATCTCTGAAGTACTTGAGCCTAAAAAATGTATCTCATCCTCCACCAGCATTGCTAAGAGTTCATTAGCATAACTTGCAGAAAGAAAATACAGAGATCTTTCTTCACAAGTTGCTTCATAGTACCTACCTTCAGGAGGTGCCCCAACTCTCTCTCCTGGCTTGATGACTTAAAATTAGACTTAAATTTCTGCTTAACCATTCAGTGCCTAAACATATAAGAGAGCAAAGTACTGATATCCCAAAGTAACTCATGAAATGAGGCAGCATTATCACCAGGAAATGAGACAGGTGTCTGCAGGTGCTTGACCAAAGGGACTTGAATATACACTTGAATAAAGGGGAGTTTATTGTCCCAGAGCTTAGGATTTAACAACATAGGAAATCCTCCAGTGAATGGTGCAAACTTGCTACTAGGAATCCACCTAGAAGCTAAAAGGATAGCCCCAACTTAGTGAGATTAACATGCTTAAATTTCTGGAATAGATAATAGATGGACTAAAAGCTCGTGGGAAAATTGGAATGTTTATCTTAAGTGAAGCCTAAAGATAATGTGAGTTCATTCTGAGAGTTATGAGGAAATTTACAGAATTATGTTAAAAGACCATCCTTCACAAACACCATCAGAAATATGTTAGTGAGAAAAAATGCTTAAAAACTTCAGTTGCCACCCTTCTCTGCAGCTCAGAGCTTATGATTGGACGGCTGTCACAGAACATGGCTTGCTAACAGAAATGAGTATGATGATATGGTCCCAAAGTAATAGGAGCCAGGTGGCAATGTTTATTCACCAGAAGCCAGAGGATTATGATGCTCATAATGACAGACAAATTTGGAGTGGACCCCTTGGCTTGACACTTAGTCACAGAGCACTTCCAAAGACCATGCTTTCCCTAAGTATTGAGAAGATAGACAGCTAAAAAACTAAAGGAGATGCTACCAAGTATTGTGTGTGTGTGTGTGCGCGCACACACATGTGCATGTGTGTTTTAAATACAAAGCTGAATACAGTTAATCCAATAAATATTACAAAACCTCACTTAGTTTTCTAAGCTGAGCCACAACCTGACAATGAAACAGAATACCTGGTTACCAGAGATAAAACCCTAAAATATCGTTGATAGTTTATATTGTGATGATTTTCCCAGTTCTTTGTCAAAGGCAAATATGGTTTCTTACTTGATTGTACACTGAGTTAAGAGGAATACACAGACATGTCAAGGACCATTCAATATAAGTGTAAGTTAGCATTGATAATTATGGATGTCAAGTATTATCAGGGCCTCTTTTAGAGTGGAAGCATGTTGGTGTTAAGATAATAAAAAAAGTCTTGGCCAAATTCCAGCTTACCATAGGTCAGCTAGGACTTTCAACCTAGACATTGGCCATTTGTATTGTGTGTGTGTGTGTGTGTGTGTGTGTATGTATATATATATATATATATATATATATATATATATATATATATATGAGTTTTAGTGACCCTCACATGGGATTCCTGAGGTTGAGCCATGGGATAAGAATTGTTATAGTGGAGAAGTCCAGGTGGAATGTGCTGAAACTTCATGCCCCTCCAGTTATGACTAATTTTGGTATTGCCTCTTAGGAGTAGAAGGAAAAGTAGAAGCAAGCACATCTCCTTAAGATCTTAAGAATGTAACTTTTATAGTTTTACTATTTCATTTGCCAGTATGGTCTCATGACAAAAAGGAAAATGCAGTGAAGAATCAATTTAAACTACTACAAGATCAGCCAAATAGTAGGCTTAATCCTAGCTCCATGCCTTACAGAGTATCATTAGCAGAGCTGAATAATATAGACTCAAGAGTATGGCCCTTTATCTGTGATATGGGGCTTTCTAGTCTATCCCAGTCAGAAAAAAGAATTTAAAATGTTCCTATTAACATTGAGTAAATCACAATATTTATAAGTTTTGCCCATGACTATGTTAATATATATCCAATATAAATTAGCATATATTTGTGTGCACATTTATATGTATACATGCATATACGTATATTATGTGTGTGTATTTATATATATATATATATATATATATATATATATATATATATATATATATATATATATCTTAATATATCCCCCTAACATGTCACAGTATATCATATTGGTTCATTATAATGATGGTATTATGCTGATTAGGGAAAGATATCCTGTTAAAGTTTATCTTATTAAAATGTGCCCCAAAAGATAAAGGGTAAATTCCATAAAGAATCTGAGATCTACTGCTTTAGCCAACATTTTTACAGGTCCAATGACCAGCAGCATGTTGACACTTTCCTTCAAAAGCAAAGCACAAATTGTTTCATGTTTCTTCCCTTGCTACAAGAAAAGAAACCCAGTGCTAAGAAGGCCTCCTCAATTCCAGGGGCAGCATATATCCCACCTGCAAGTGTTATTCAGCCCACATGTTTGTGATATGAAGTCTGACAGTTTAAATGTGACCTGGAGAAATAAAGGTCTTGGCACCAGCTCCATGTTACAGTGTGAGTTCTGCCATTTGAGCCATATGATGCAGCAGAACATATTGTGTTGGAAATTTCAGTGGTGAAAAAAGATGCAATGTGGCCTTTATGGCAAGCATCAATGAGAAAACCTAGGAACAGGCCCCTGGGGTTCTGGAGTAAGGCCATGTCATCTCTCGAAGAGAAGTACAGATTTTCATAAACAGCTACTAGCATGCTTCTGGACCCTTGCAGAGATGGAATGTTAGACTATAAATCACTAGGGAACCTACATTACAGTGAAGGGTGTATGGATGAGATCCTATAGCTAATTTCATATTCACCACCACCAAGATGGATGCCTGACAGCACATGAGAATTTTGTGGTACAGATATAGCTGAAGAAGCACCTCAAATTTAACACCTGAATGAACTGAATACACAATTATAATTGTGAATGAACAAATACAGCAACTTCAGCCTACAAAATTCATGGCCATCAAGTATTCAAAATCTTAAAGAATAAAGGTTTTGTTCATACCATGAGGTAAGCCATCATGACCAGTCAAAGCGATAAAGGGAAGAAGAAGAAAATTTGTTGTCAGTAGTGATGAGTACCAGCTACAGCCCTATTGACATCAGATCAATATTGGCATCAGATCCGCTGTTTTAGGTTGGGAACTATTTTATCTAGGGACTCCTAAGTTTCGATTTAGGAGCCATTTTATGTAGAGATTCTAAGGCAGTGCTGCTTAGCCTCTCATAAGAACATGTGCCTGCTAAAGGGTCAACCCCAGCCCAGCCCATGACACAACCCCTAAGCACACTTATGAAATTCCTTTTGGGGGCTATAAAGCTGCTCTGTGAGTGCCAACACGCTGCTGCTCTCCTAGGAGGGACACCCTTGTCGGTTTGCTTCATGCTACTGACAATAAATCTCTTGTGTGAGATTCCGGTGTGTGGTGTGGTCCTTGGACGGACTTTGCGAGTGTCCTCTCAAGCCCCAAGACTCATAGCAGGGTGTCGCAATGGGCAAAGGTATGACTACTGCAGTCAGTGGAGAGAAATAAAGATTGTACACGTGTTTCTGCCCTTTTTGATGCTTTATTTATTCAAATCACACAATTTTACTCTATAGGTTCTTAATCAAGAAAACGACAATCCTTAATGCTGGGCACTGCAATAGACATAATCACTTCAAAGCAAACAATTCTAAGTTAACTCTAAGCACTGCAAACACACTTAATCATGACAGACTCATTACAGACATTTCCTCTGTGCCAGATCTAAAGTCTCAAGTCTTAGGCCTTAAGTCCAGCAGAGACACAATCACTCAGATCACAGCGATCAGGTCAGGAAACCATGGAGGTTTCTTCTGGTGTGGATCTGACAGCTGGCTGAGGAGAAGGTTGTAAGAAGAAGTCGTTGTTCTCACCAGAGTCAAGATGTGGGCTATAGAGTTTGAGAGAGTTGAGGATGATGCAGAGGATCAGGTAAATCATGAGAAGAGCTGAGATATCAGTCCAGGTCCTCATCAGACTGTCTGGCATGTGGGCATCAGTGTCAGTTGGTTGAGTGTCTGTTAATTTGCTCCATAATTTATGCTAACTTTTGGGGTTTCTACTTATCCTTTCAATCCCTATCAGCCATTACCAGGTTTCTCAATGACGTCTTTCATTCTGGGTTCAGGACATCTACTCTGGTAGTTTCTACCCTGATCTCTCACCTCTGCCTTTTTCAGGGCAAAGGCAAATGACAGTGACTTCACTCTGAGTTTTATCAGGGTTGTGGAAGGTGACTTATTTTATCAGGCAATGCCTGATGACAATATTTGAGGGCAATTTAAGCATGCAGTTATTTAATTATGGTTTCCAATCCTCCATTCAAGTATAGAAATGCTATGTCATTAAGAGGTACATAACATTAAGAGGCTAAGTAAGTAAGATACTTCAGTCACCATAAGTGTGCCTGGTGGGGACTGCAGGGCTAAGGTCCTTCTTAGGTGAAGGTGTGACAGCCAAACCTGTCCAGTCCTGTTTCTGACTCTTTCCTTCCACATATAATTTCATCTTAGCATATGTTTTCCAGAGAATGCAGTCTGCCTCAACCTGTCAAATTCTATGCATTCTCTACTGCAACTAATTAGAGGTCTTTCAGAATATTGTATTAATATTAATTTGTGACTAGATCAGTATTTCCTATCATGATATGGGAATGGCAATTTAAGCATGCAGTCATTTAATTATGAGTGCCAAGCCTCCATTCCAGTATAGAAGTGCTATCTCATTAAGAGGTACATATCATTAAGAGGTAAAGTAAGATAAAGTAAGATACTTCAGTCAGTCTTATGATGAATTACCACATTGTTAAGACACAGTAAAAATAACAAAAGGAAGATTTATGATTAAATGGTAAGGCTATTAGCTTCCAGATTGCTAGGTAAGAGATCCATAACTTCATAGTCTTATCATTATTTCCCTTCTGTATTAGAACATAGCTGTTGCTATGTTCTGCCACAGTCTGGCTGGGCACAAATGCCGCAGTCTGGCTGGGCACACAATCACGAGCCACCACACAGCTTGTAGATTCAAACAGCAACTCTTTATTCCCGAACTCACACCAGCCGTCTACAATCACGTTCTGGGGAAATCCACGTTCTCTGCCCAAATCCACCTCCACTGGGCTTCTATCTCCAAAATATACTGTCTGAATCCCGTGAGAACTCAAGGGGAACTCAGGCAGCAAGATACGCCCTATTCCCAGCAGGAATAATCTTAAACCTTAAACCTGGAACCTAAACCGGGAACGCCCTAATCCGCCTTGGTCCTTGAGCAAGGTCACCTACATTCAATGTCACTGCAACATGGGGTACGCTGGCAAGGAAATTGTCATACCTTCTTGGCTAATGGCTCCCAGCAATGTTCTAATATTCTAATACAGAATGAAAAAAAAAATATCCATGATTAACAACTAAAAATTGAGAGAGGCACAAATTTAACACACACACACACAATAGAGAAATATATACCGGTCTACAATACAGAAATATATACTAGTCTTAGTTTTAAGTCTGTCATTTTTAATTGTAATTTATCATTTCTACTTAATTGAAATACAAATTAATATTAAAAATAATTTGTCTAAAATAATGAGTTCTTAATGCTGAATAATAGATAGTAAAAGGTCTGTTTGAAATATGTTGCAACTCAGAGCTTATTCTTTATACAAGAAGAAAATATAATATCTTTCCTCCTCCCATAATTACTATGGGAGTTTAATTTATAAGACTCTTTCTAGCACATGTTCACAGAAATTATGTCCTTTATAATTTTGTTGGGCATTTTATTGCCATATCTTCAGTGGTATTTATCATTTCAAGGACGATTGGCAGTTTAAAAGGTTCAAACATTAACATTTTAATTCATTTTCAGACTTAATTTAAAAATAGCTACAAACAACATGGATTCTCCATTATATCTTCCCTTAAGCAACTATAAACTTTAATACGTAACTTTGCTTTACAGTCTTACCTCTTCATGAGAATGGGCATTTGGCATTTTAATATTCCAATGAAGAAATTTCATTTGGAAAATTATAGTAGTAGATGTTGACATTATCAAAAGGGTGAATTAAATCAAGTTTTGAACACAACTTTGGAAAAAATTATTTCTAGCATAATTAAGAGTTTTGTCTCTTATTTAAAAGTGAACATAACTCAGTGTGAGAACAAAGTTGCAAGTGTCAGCATAAAATGTTAGTCCTCTTTACTCACATGTTTTATAATATGTCGTTGTATAACTTCATAGAGTTTGATGACTTCTGCATTAGGGGAGAAATTTTTACATGATAGCTTCCCATGGATTATCTCTTTTTGTCATAATCTGCTTATTGGTTGGTTCATTGTAGCTTAGAACCATTTAATCAGAACCAACCAGCCAGACAAACAAAATAGCAAAAAACAGTAAATTCAGAGAAGACAGAGCTATAAACATACCGGATAGTTTAGTAGGCTCAGAAAGTAATTAAATCCTAGAATAGTTTACCAAAAAGAATAGTGGAATCTCATTTTTAAAAATCTTATAGCTATATTCAACATACACAAACTAATAAACATCATTCACCACCTAAATAGAATTAAGAACAAGAATGATATGATCATCTCAATAGATTCAGAAAAGTCCTTTGAAAAAACACAGGGAACATTCATGTTAAAAACACTGGAGAAACTAAAAATAGAAAAAACTTACCTCAACATTATAAAGGCTACTTACCAACAACCCATTGCCAATATCATACTGAATGGAGAAACTAAGTTTTTTATTTTTTTTTCTCCAAAATCAGGAATAAGATAACTATGCTCACACTCAACACTTCTATTCAATATAGTTCTCAAAACTCTAGCCAGGGCAATCAGGCAAGAGGGATACTAAAAGTATATAAATTGAAAAAGAAGTCAAACTATTACTGTTTGTTGAAGATATAATCCTATATCTTATCTATAAGATTCAAAAATTCCACCAGATTTCTAGAGCTGATAACTAAATTTAGGAAAGTAGCAGCATTAAAGATCAACATTCATAAATCAATAGATTTTCTATACTTCAGCAAAGATTCAGCTGAGAAAGAAATCAGGAAACCCATCCCCTTCACAATAACATCAGTAAAATATTTTTTTTAAATACCTGGAAATTAATGTAACCGATATTAATGTAATTTATTCTGAAAACTATAGAACACTGAAGAAAGAAATTAAAGAGGAACTCAGAAGATGGAAAGACCTCCCATATTCTTGGATAGGTAGAATTAGTATTGTCAAAATGGTTTTACTACCAAAAGCAATATGCACATTCAATATAATCCCCATCAAAATACCAATGACATTCTTAAAAGAACTAGAAAAGGGCTGGGGATGTGGCTCCAGCGGTAGCGCGCTCACCTGGCATGTGCAGGGTGCTGGGTTCGATCCTCAGCACCACATAAAAATAAAATAAAGATGTTGTGTCCACTGAAAACTTAAAAAAAAAATATTAAAACTCTCTCTCTCTCTCTCTTTTAAAAAAAGAACTAGAAAAAACATTCCTGAAATTTATTTGTAAGAATAAGAGATCCAGAATAGGTAAAGCAATTCTGAATGAGAAGTGATGCAGGAGGCTTCACAATATCCTATCTCAAATTATACTACAGAGTTGTAGCAGCAAAAAAAATATTGATATCAAAAGAAATATAAGACCAATGGAATAGATGACTCTAGAAAAACACAAAATTTTACAACCATCTGATACTTGCCAAAGGTGCCAAAAATATTTGTCAGAGAAAAGACAGGCTCTTTAATAATTGGTGCTGGGAAACTAGATATTCATATGTACAAGAATGAATTTAGATCCCTTTGACCCTGCACAAAAGTCAGATCAAAATGAATCAAAGACTTAGAAATTAGACCAGAAACTTTGCAACTAGTTGTATCATATGGGTACAGACACCAGACTTCCTCAACAAGATGCCTAACACTCAAGAAATAAAATCAGGAATGTAATAAAATTTAAAATCATAAAAATAAAAAGAAAGAGAAAAGAGAGCCTATGGTATGGGAGAAAATCTTGGCCAGCTACTCCTCTGACAGGGAGTTAACATCCAGAATATACAAAGAACTCAAGACACTCAATGCCAAACTAATAAATGAACAAGCAAATAAATTTAAGAAATAGTCAATCAATTAATGAAGAAAATAACTAAGCAAAATTTGTCAAAAGAAGAAACACAAAAGGCTACCAAATATATAAAAATGTTCAGCATCTCTAGCAATAAGGAAAATGCAAATCAAAACTACCCTAAGATTTCATCTCACTCCAGTTAGAATGGCAGTTATCAAGAATATGAATAATAATAACTGTTGGCAACAATGTGGGGGTAAAAATACCTTGTACATTGTATACAGGAAAGCAGTATGGAGATTCCTAGGGATGGAATGACCATATGACCCAGATATCCCACTCCTCAGAATTTAACGAAAGAACTAAAATCAGCATGTTATAGCAATACAGCCAACTCAATGTTTATAGCAGCCCAATTCACAATAGCTAAATTATGGAACTAACCCAGATGCCCATCAAAAGATGAATAGATTAAGAAAATGCAATATATCTACACAATGGAGTTTTACTCAGCCATAAAAGAGAATGAAATAATACTATCTGCTGGTGAATGGATGGAAATGGAGAAAATCACACTAAGTGAAATAAGCCAAATTCATTAAATCAAGGGTTAAATGTTTTCTCTTATTTGTGGAAGCTAGAGGAAAACAAAGGAAAGAAAATGGTTGGGAGGGAACTTGATATCATAAAGATATAGTAAAGTTCATTGGAGCAGAAGAAGGAGAGCAAAAGTAGGGGAGGAAGAAAGGGCAAGGGGAAGATAAAGAGAATGAATTTAACAAAGCATGTGCTATTCATACATAGAGGGAATTTTACCTTTATGTATATGTAGAAAAAAGGAAAGTTTTATAGAGGAGAGGAGAGGAGAGAGAAGGGGAGGAAACAAGGAGGGAATTAGGGATTAAAATCATATTCCTTGACTGTATGATTTTGTCCAAATGAACCCAATTACTACATGTAATTAGGACATTAAAATAAAAATTAAAAGTAAATACATAATAAAGTCTTACAGCTAGATTCTACATTTTTCTTTGGATGTCTTTTACCTATAGTTATTTTCATCAAAGATGTATGTGGTATTTATTTCCTAAATATCACTTCAAGAGTTTCTATCTATTGCATTTGACAAAAAAATGCTTCAGGCATGCTCCTTTTTATTAATTAATAGTTTTCAGAGCAGTGTTAGGCTTACAGAAAAACTGGGCAAAAAATACAGTGTTCTCATCTGTTTCCTTTACACCCCACTCTGCAAAGCTCCTCTTCCAATTAACATCTTTTTTTTTGGTATGATGCATTTTTGTAATTCATTAATTAATTAATAATGCATTAACTAATAAAGTAATAATGTAATTAGCATTAATAATGGTACACTATTATAAACTGAAGTCTATAGTTTATATTAGGGATCACTCTTTGTGTTTTTAGTTCTGTGGGTTTTTACAAATACACAATGTAATGTCCATCATTATGTATTCATAAGAAATAGCTTTGTTAGTACAAAAGTCCTCTGTGTTTCACCTATACATTTCTCCCAAAGAACCACTGATTTTTTTCACCATATTTAGGTTTTCTTTTCCTATAATGTTATATAGTTGGAATCACAACTAAATTAATATTTTTAGACTAATGCTACCTTTCAGTGGTAGATTCTCCATTCTACCCATGTGAATCAGAGAACCACTCCAAACAGAAAATCAAGAATTTTAAACAACATGTATTTTATTAAACAATTAATTTGTATATCAAGAACCAACTTCCATAGACTTTCTTCTAATGTGTAGTGATAATAATGAGAATAAATAACATCAAGTTCTATCTAGATGGCAAATAAAAGTTTATTTCAAATTACAACCTATGTCACTTCTACCTTTATATTTCTAATATGTAAGCTATTGAGAACTGTTTTTAGTGGGTTTTTGTTTTACTTTGTTTTGGTTTGGTTTTTAGTATCTGATATCTGTGAGAAAACATATTTTTCTTTTGAATTTGTATGGAATATGAAACAAAATAATGCTAATGTGTCAGCTATATTACATGTAATCTTTCTCAGTGTTGCTTTCTGTGGTGAAATACAGCATCTAATTTTTGCCAAGGTTTTGTACGTGTATATGTATTTTTCATCTGTTACCTCTTGCATTTGTTTAAAGCAGCCCCTTGTCTTCTGATTTTTGAATATGATACCAATGGAGGGTCATACCTAGCATGACTATATAAATAAGTGACTCTCTACATTGTGTTCCATTCTTGAGACCAGAAAAAAAATCTTTCATAATTATTCAGAAACTGAAATTATCTGTATCACTTATGAAATGTAGAACTATGAATATTTACTTAATGTTTTAAAACTACAACCTAGTAACGAAAATAAAAAGGTATTGTTGATGCTTGTTTGCATTCTTGAAGTTCAACAGAATGGCTTCAGAAAGGCAGTCATTTTTTAATTTCAAACCTATTTATTAAAGGGTTTTCCATAATTTATAGATAATTGAAAATAAAATTGAATTTTTTAAACAGAAAATTCTTCATATTCCATTCCTAGAATGAATAAATACAAACACTATTTAGTATACAAAAGGAAAGGGAAGGGAAGGGAAAGATAGGGAAGAGTATGGAAGGAAAGGGGAGAGAGAAAAGGAGGAAGAGGAGGGGTGAGGAGGAGGAGAAAGATGAAGAGAAGTAGAAGATAAGAAGAGGGAAGAAGAAAGGTTGGAAACACTGGAAGCACACATAACAGGCAGGTGTGAAAATAAAATAAAAATAATAAAAGTTACATAGTTTCTTAGAAAAGATAACATTGGCAACAAAATTATTCATGAGATGCATGCAGATGGCCCAATTTACTCTCCCATCATGTTATAGACCTAGAAAACAGGTTATCTTCCTCACTAGGATAAGGATATTGTTTGCTTCATAGAAGAATAAGTAGTCACATTTTCCAATGTAATAATAAAAATTAATTTAGACCATTGCTAGTTATTTTTGCAGCACTATTATTACCTATATACATTGTCTTATTTGTATTCCTTACACAAATTCCATTAAAAAAGGGTTTAGTATTACACACAGTTTATGGAAATGGAAATTAAATCAGAAGAAATTTGCATTTTGAATTGAGTGACAGCCACAGGGAAAAGTAGTGTTCAAACTAAGGCAATATCAGGCCAAAGGCTATACCATTAAGCCCTAAAATTTTCCCTAACTACTTTCTTATGGATTTTTTTCTTTAGTAAAGAGGTAAAGCTATTACAGAAAAAAATACTTAAAATTAATATGGATCTTTCAAAACAGTGTTTTATAGTTATCATTTACTTTCAACACAGATGAATTAACTGATATCATCAAAGAACTATATATCCTTTTAGAGTGTAGGCTCTATTGACGATGCCACACATTTTCACATGACTTCTTCCTAAGAAGATCAATAAAACTTACATTTTGTTCAACATAAATTCATTCCTTACTTAAAAGGGCACTAGTCAATCATATAATTCTAGTCATACAACTTAGATAGTTTGGGTAAACTATCTATATCCGAGGTAGTGATTTATAAAGATCTATTTAGTTCTATTTATATAAAGATAAATAAATTAATGAGAAATTAACTTTATTAGGGTCCTTGATATCTCAAACTGGGACTCTTACCCAAACATCTTCTCTCTCTCTCTCTCTTCTCTCTCTCTCTCTCTCTCTCTCTCTCTCTCTCTCTCTCTCTCTCTCTCTCTTCTTTCTGTAGAATTTACCATTGTCTCTCTTCCCTTTTCTGAACTCCACAAATGTTAGGGAGCTTTGTGATCTCTGTGAAACTTTCATAACTGTAGTGTCACAGATATGAAAAGATGGTGATGTACTAAACTAAATGTGAATGGTGCACACACACAAGACTGCTCTGTGCCTCCACTGAGGTTAGTAAGGTTAGTGAGACCATATTTTAGAGTTTCTGAGCCCTACGTAGTCTCTTTCTGATGTTCTACTTTTTGTTTTAAAACAAGATAAAAACTTTTCTTAGTTTTGAGGTATAAAAAACAGGTGGTACAGCTGATTTGACCTTTGGGTCACAATTTGCCAAAGTCTGATCTATAGCAGTGTATTTACAATATAATACATTTCTATATTAACAATGGAATTAGAAATAATGAAATGACCAATAATGAATGCTTTTTCTCTTATTTATTACACATGAAACATATTCAGGTCCATGTATACATATATTATATAATAAAATATGTGTTATGTAATAGAATCTTCCCATTGTGGAGTTCAGCCAGGTGAACTAAGTGCTCTGATATATTCTGTTATGGTAGAAAGTGAATGAAATCTCTGAGTAGTAATACACACGCGCGCACACACACACACACACACACACACACACACACACACACGCTCACACAGACCTGTCAGAAAACCTCAGAACCAAAGCCTTCTCTTTATTCCACAGGAACATTCCTTGACCCTTGCTTCTAAATGTCCCCTATTAGTATACCTTCTTTGCAAGTTTGTCCTCTGATTTTCTAATCCACACTCTATTAGTAGAAATAGAAGAAAAAGTACAGAAAATCTCAAATGAATAATCATTTTATAATGACCACAGGAGAGCAGATGGAAAACAGAAAGAAAGAAGAAAAAAAAGTAAAACATCACAAATGTAAATAGAATTATGTTATGAATCATAGAAAAATAAAATAATTAATGTTAATCTTATTGAATATCATAAAATTAAATTATGTTCAGTATTCTCTTTTTAAAAAAATAAGAAAATATCCTATAACATTTTGGAAGACATCCCTTAAATGACTTAGAATTATAACATTTTATTTTTTAATAATCTGGGGGAGAAACATGAATCCTTACCTCACTGCATTCATTTAATCAAATATATTATCCATTTCCTTCTAAAGACATAAATTCATCATCTCTTCCCCATTTCAACTGACATATTCTAAAATCTCTCTTCTTCAGAACAATTATACAAGTTTCCTTTATAATCAGTTTATCTGACTCAATTTTATTTTAGGCTAGTTTATCCTTCTCTTATGTATAAGAATTAAAATTAAAACAAATAACTGACCATTTTTCTCCTTACCTTAAATACTTTAGGACTCTACATTCCCTATGGGATCAAGTTCAATCTTTCTAGTTATGCGTTCATTTCTTTCCTAACTCATCTCTTAGTTTTGGCCCTTACCAATCTCACATAGGCTCTGTTCCAGGCATCCTCATGAAGTACTTCTAACAAATACCCCCTCATTCTCTCAATTTGCCAAATTCCATTCTCTACTTCTCTGACAGCAATCAATCTAATGAGTCATCTTTCAACACCCAGTTAATTGCCATCTTACATTTTGACAACTTCTTTGACGACTCAAGATTGAAACTATGATTTCCTTCTATTTCTAAAATAATTTAGAGTAGCACTTAACAAACTATGCTTTATTTATTTATATACACATTTCCCTTGCTAGACCATGAGGTCATCTATGATATTATCAGCTTTTACCTTAAAATTTCTAGTATAGACATGGAACAATGTATACACTTAATCCGCGTTGAGTTGAATTAATTGTTGTGAGAGAATGCTAAGGTATTCATGCTCATAATAATAATAAACTGTGTGTCTACATATAACAGACCTGATTATGTGTTGGTTATGGAAACCAAAGAAAGAAAAAAAAGGTTATTGCTCAAAAAATAATTCTTTGCTAATCAAATATAATTCAAAGTATATATTGAGTGTTCAATCATTTTAGATTAGAAACTTTTCCTTGTCAAAGCACAAATCCCCCTGAGAATGGAGTAAAATGGAATAAAACTATTAGGAATTCAGTCTTAAGAATCAATCACAGATCTGGGTGCAGATTCGAGGTAAAAAATAAGAAAAAGATTGAAAAGGGTCCTCCTGTATTAGTTGGGTTTGTTATGTAGCAAATACTTAAAATAATCAAAGTACAAGGTAAAGGCTTATTTTAACTCTAAGTTTTTTTAGATTTCTGTCCCAGGCCCAGCAGACACATTGCTTTCAGCTCTGATGGGGGTATCAGATGGGAATGGAAAGGACAAACACTGTAGAGCAATAGTTCATCTCAGAGCCAGGAGTTAAAAGAGAAACAAAATACACCATAGTTCCACAATCCACTTTGAGAACACAAATACAATGAACTAAACCTACCCACAGGTCACGATTAAGATCCTACCACCTCACAAAGCACCGTGAGCTGGGACCAAGTCTTCAACATTGTTCCTTTGGGGCACATTTCAGATTTAAACTATCACAGCTCCCTTACAAATTGTGATGATTAATTTAGTCAATGTAGTGTGTTCTCTTGGCTAGATCCAGATATTTTTTTTTAATTTCATTGGTTCTTTTTAATTATACATAATGTTTAGATTCATTCTGATATAATTATAAAAGAATGGAATATAATTTGTTCTAATTCAGTCCCTACTACTTCCTCTTTTCCTCCATCTTCCTTTCCTCTATTCCCTTTCCCTCTCCTCTGCTGATCTTTCTGCTATTTGTTTGTTTGTTTGTTTGTTTTTTAAGCTAGTGTCTCATGGATATGCTTGATGGTGAGATTCACTGTGGTATATTTACTATACATAGGAAAGTTAGCCAGATTCATTCCAATGTTCTTCCCTAATCACATCTCACCTCACTCCCCTTCAATCTCTTTCCTCTCAAAAGCCAATGTAAATATTTCTATAAAGCTATATTTTAGATGGCTTAACACTTAGATTTTCCTTTTTTGTTTTATAATTTCTTCTAGTACTAGGAATTAAACTCAGGACCTTGTATATCCTAGATAAGTGCTCTACAGAGCTCCACCCCTAGTCCATAACTTAATGACTGAGTAAAACAGATTACCTTCTATAAAGTGAGTGCATCTCATCCAATCACTTGAAGAGTTTAAGGGGGTAAAAAAACAACACTAAACTTCCCCTATAAAGAGAATTCTGCTTCCCCACTGCCTTCTGATTCCAGCTGCGGCATTAGCTTTTCCCTAGATCGCCAACTTACTGGCCTATAGATTTTGGACTTGCTGGCTTCCACCACTGTAAAAACCAACTAAATCTCTTTTTTTTTTTTGAATTTTAATTTGTTATATATGACAACAGAATCCTTTACAATTCAAATTACATATATAGAGCACAATTTTTCATATCTCTGGTTGTACACAAATAGAGTCACATCCTTAGTGTCTTCATACATGTACTTAGGGTAATGATAACCATTGCATTCCACAGTCTTTCCTATCCCTGGGCCCCCTCCCCTTTTCCCCTTTGCCCTACCTAGAGTTCATTTAATCCTCTCCCCCACCTTGCCCCACCACAGTCTATTATGCATCAGTATCCTTAAATCAGAGAAATCATTCAGCATTTGGTTTTTTGGGATTGACTAATTTCACTTAGCATTATATTCTCCAGCTCCATCCATTTACCTACAAATGCCATGATTTTATACTCTTTTAATGCTGAATAATATTCCATTGCATATATATACCACATTTTCTTTATCCATTCATCTACTGGAGGGCATCTAAGTTGGTTCTACAGTTTAGTTATTGTGAATTGTGCTGTTATAAACATTGATGTGGCTATGTCCCTGTAGTATGCTGTTTTTAAGTCCTTTGGGTATAAACCAAGGATGCTCTGTCTCCAATAATTCTTAGATTAAAATAATTAGAATTGTGACATTTTAAGTTTAATAAGCATAAATACCTGGAACTAATATTTGGATCTTTATATTTCTACTCTCAGATATTTCTCTCAATGTCCTTCCAAAATTTTATTTTCAAATCCATCTTATCATCTCTGGTTTTACCAATAGTTCTAGATTCTCCCCATATGTATGGATATAGCCTATCAGTTCTGTTTCTCTGGAGAACCTTGACTGATACGTAAGAAAAAATAAAAGGCCAGGGGAGGGAGTATTCTTTAAAAATAAATATTCTTTAAAAATAAAAATATTCTTTAAAAATAAAATTCACTACTGGAACTGGCCATGCACATCAGTCCTGATTTCCAACAAAGGGTTTTGAAAACAAGTGTGGGACTTCAAAATAAAACTGTCAAGTATCATAATATAAATCTCAAATAACACATTTTACCTTGTTTTATAGTTTCTCTTCTTAGCAATTAGCCTGCATGTGTTATCTCATTTTTCTCAACAGTGAAAATTTTGATGTTATTATGTGGCTAATTTACAATACCTAGGGGAAAATTATACATTTTATAGGCTTTGTTCTCTAACCAACTATGTGATATCCTGTTGCTAATATCATCCACATTTATTTTTTTCTTCCTTATATGATACACACCTCTTAGGTTTCAGGATTGTTTATGTTTCTAGTGACTATTTGGGTAGAAACCAGTATCTAAAATACTGTTTCTTTGTTTTGTTTTCTTTTTAACCCCTGATGATTAAAGATGGATGCTTTCTTAAAACCAGTACTTTCTTAATATACCAGGCATGTATTTTTAACCACAGAATAAGAATTGCTTTACCTTTCAACATGAACATCAAATTAGTTTCACTTGAAAAACAAACCAATCATTAGTTCTAACCAGAGAAACAGAGCACTTTTCCTATTTTCTTGGTTGTTACTTCTAGGAGGCAAGTGCTCTCTATATATTGTATTCCCTGTGTCCTCAATAGAGGGAACATAGTTTCTTCACTGAAATTGTCTACTCTCCTTTCAGTCTATTTTTTTTTCAGAGAGAGAGAGAGAGATTTTTTAAATATTTATTCTTTAGTTTTCCGCGGACACAACATCTTTGTTTTTTGTATGTGTTGCTGAGGATGGAACCCGGGCCCCACCCATGCCAGGCGAGCACGCTACCACTTAAGCCACATCCCCATCCCTTTCAGCCTACTTTCATTGTTCACATGATCTTAGAGTCAAATTCTCATAATATTATCCAGCTCATCCTTCAAATTCCTACTTTTGCCATAAAATTGAAGATTTTGAGGACTATTCTCATTTCAGAGCCATCTCAGTGCAAGGCTTCCCCCAGATGACTAGAACTTTATGCAACAAGCTAATAACTCTACAGATTTCCAGAGAATAAAATGAAATGAAAATTCATGTATATGTATGAATATAAACATAAATATATAGTGTTCGTTACCTCATTATAGACTGAAATGCAAGTATCTATGATCAGTTTGTTTGCTTGTTTTGCTATTTTGCTATTTCTAATAAAAAAATGTAGCTTCTTTCTGATATGGAGAGTTCTGCAGTAATATATTTTACCAAGAACATTTATAAAATGTTTAGAAACTTCTAAAGAACTCATTGCTCCACAAGGAAATCAGAAATGTTGAACAGTTCTTAGAATTTTAGAAAGTTATATTTAACAAGTACAGCAATTGAATTTTAAAACTGCTCCCCACCATTGTACCACCAAAGTATATCTACTACTTTGTAGTACTTTTAAATAACCCACCATACCCACATGGCTTCAATTTGGAATCACAGGTAACATGCTGGAAAATGCCTGAAACAATCTCAGATTTCTATTCCATAATACAAGCATCCTACCCATTTTTGTAATCTTCATAATTGGATTTCAAGGTTTTTAATTTTTAGATTCTACTGCCCATTTATCCATCAGATTATATCACAAGTACTGAATTGTCTGCTTTAGTCTTGGACCTGTAGCATTCTGCCTTGATGGGTATATTAGTCGAGGTTCAGGTATAAGTAACAGAATAAACTATGAATCTATGTATTTTAAACAGAAAGAAACTTAATGCAGGGTATTAGGTAGTTTCAGGATTACTATGAAAGCTGGTTCACAGAGTTTAAACTACCCCTAGGTTCCCAACAATTTGTTTAATATCCTAGAGATAAAAAATGAAGTGGTCCATGCTAGAACTCCTGGCTTCAGGATCAAAACCCTATGTGCATTGTATTATTCAGATTTACCTAATTCATGTAAAATTTTAAAAGAAACTCAATATCTCATTGGTTTCAAAAAATTTAAATTTTATTTCTTGTTCAAACAATGTCCACTGTACTTTATGGAAATTCTCCTGTGTCTTTTATGAGATATCTGATAGTTGCACATCTAAATAGTAATGAATTTGAATGATCATCAAGATGGGAGTGGGAAGAGAGAAAATAATTCACTTGTTCTTTAAATACTTCCTCTCAAAATTGTTTTAGAGATGTACATAGGCCACTTTGCACAACTCCTATCAGCCACAGGTCTGTCCTAACTTCTCATACTGTAGGTCTGAAAAAATAACTATCAGTATCTGTGAGCAGTACTATTGACCACCATAGCCAGTCCTTCTAATGCCTGAGAGCCCTGTGGATTATACACATAATTTAAAGTTAATGATATATTGGTGCTCATGATAGTCTCTATATCAGGTCCAAATATGGTTGCTCTTGATCCAAAGAGGCAAAAAAAAAAAAAAAAGGCAATTTATATACCCCAATGACCAATTTATAGGAATGGAGCAGAGTTATTACAACAAATACCTGGAGATTTGATAAATACACCATTCTTTTTTTTAAGAGAGAGAGAATTTTTTAATATTTATTTTTTTTAGTTTTCGACGGACACAACATCTCCTTATTTGTATGTGGTGCTGAGGATCGAACCCAGCACCACATGCATGCCAGGCGAGCTTGCTACCGCTTGAGCCACATACAAATACACCATTCTTTGCAGCTGGTCAGATTCATTATTTTGTTTATATACACAAACTTGTGAGCCAAAAAAAGTCACTTAAAATCTTGAGTCAGAAATATGTTTTGGGGGCTGGCTTGTGGCTCAGCGGTAGAATGCTCGCCTAGCATGTGGTGTTGAGGATCCTAGGTTCGATTCTCAGCACCACATAAAAAATAAAATAAAATAAAGGTATTGTGTCCATCTACAACTACAAAATAAATATTAAAAAAAAAGAAATATGTCTTAATTCAGTACGTGCTTCCTTTGGTAGAAAAATTTCTCTAAAAATGTAGTAGACTCTTGTTTCATTTCAATCAGTAGCATGGATTAATTGCCAAATTCACAGTTCTTCTCAGGACACTGCAAATATGTAGTGTTTATTTGGTTTCTGTCTTACCATCAGCCCTTTTTTAACCTAGCTGTGCATTCGGGAACCTTGATTGTGGTAGCCCTGTGATTGAGAAATACCTTAATCTATTTTCTATGAGACATTTTAACTAATTAAAGATTCACTGTGCTTGGCCAAGCTCTTAATTGGATCTTAAATCGGAGACATTTAATCCATTCAGAGATTATAATGACCATTGTGATAGTCATCCCCTTAATTTGATTCTTGTCACTCAAAGCTGTTTTTAGGTTCTACATGTATAGTGAGAGGCTAAGAAATATCTGCTTTTCTAGCCCCAGAAATTCCCAAATTTCTATATTGTTTTTCATCTTTTAAAAATCTTTAACACTCTAATTTTCTTCGAAACTGATTTCTTCACGTAAGGCCTTTCTTCCACAGTCAATAGTAATCATGGCAAAATACTCAGGTTCACTTTGCTGTGGACTCCTTCTCTCTACAAGTTCATTAAAGACTTGATTAGCCTCCCGTGTCCTCTAAAAAGTCCCTTTACAAGTCACCTAACTGATAATAGCCAGACTATTAATTTTCTTTTCTTTTTTTGCATTACAATCCTTATTACACATATAGAGCACAATTTTTCATATCTCTGTATATAAAGTATGTTCACGTCAATTTATGCCATTATACAAATACAAAAAAGTTTCTTTTTGTTGCATTACAATTCTGTGATGTTCATCATTATACAAAGTACATGCATAAAGACTTGAATTGGGTATCAACATACCTTATATACAAACAGAGATATGAAAAATCATGGTATATATGTGTATTAAGAATTTTAATGCAGACTATTAATTTTCGCACTAAAGTTTCTTATCTCGTCTGTCCAAGCCAAAGCCACATATTTTGGGCTTTGTTATCACAGCATTTCAAGAATGGTATCAGTGTATGTTGTACTGAGGTTTCTCAAGGTATGGTAGGGTACCAATCTCTAAATCTTGTTGACTTAAAAAAAATAAGGAAAATCACTCAGATGATATTTATTGCTCACATGTACTTTACTACACAACTGTAAGATGCCCCAGGACTGCAGCTGTGGATGTGACGGGTCATAGTTGCAACTCCTCTTGAGCACATACTCCACCTTAGCTGTAGCTGAGGGAAGAGAAAAGAAGTACATGTGGGCACCTATATGTTTCTGTGTAGAAGTGATACAAACAGTTTTTCTCACAGGCCCTCAGTCAAAGCAAGCCAAATGTTTTCACCTACTTCAAGAGGTTGAGAAATGTAATCCTACCACATGTTTTAAAGAATATCCAAAACACTGCTGTGTAGTACTAATGAGTAACACAACTGACATAGGACTCAGGAAGCCATTTGTGTGTCTACTGAAGCTCCCCTTTGACTGCTATAAGCCTCCTGATTGGACTCTGTAATCTTGCCCTATCAATTTCTAAGCCAATACAATTTTATTGAATAAACAGAAACAAAATCCAATATCTCCAGTAGGAAGATGGTATTAGATTCAATTCGGCTTTCAGAATTGTATAAGAAGACCATTTTTTGGTGGAATCTAATTTGTTATTCAGAACATTATCTGGAAGAGAATCTAATTTCAGCTTTCTAGAATTTGCTACATCAGATGACATTCTAGAAAAACCTTACACTGGAACTGATAGCCAGTCCACCATACGAATTCACCAAGACGCTCTATCCACTGACTTCTAACATTTCATACCTAGGTCAAATCTTTTTCTGCCTGATAGAAAATGGTATATGATAATTCATATTCTTTTATGCAATAACTTTTCAGATATTTGGCTCCTTCAAGTCTACCTTTACTCCTAGCTAAGTACACTTTTACAACTTTTCATTTCAAATTTCAGCATTTTCTTTTCAAATTTCAGCTCAATCCTTGTAGCCTATCAGTTCATCTGAAAAGACAGAACCAAGACCAGAGTAATATCTTCTGGAAAAATCTGTAAAGAGAAAGGAATTTTTCTTTGTACTTGGATTACCCATTTTTACACATTTTTTTCTAACTTATACTGTTTCTTAAGGAAAAAAAATTAGTCTTTAAATGGCCTTATTAATGCTACTTTGCCTATTTCTACCTGGATGTGTCAAAATCTTTTTTTTTTTATCATAGTATGATATTACTTATACTGAATATAATGAATAAACTGGTACAAAATTGCAAGTCTAGCAAAAGATGTCATACTCATATTTTACAACATATTTTTTTTTAAAAAACAGCCAGTAAAAGAAAAAAATGATGAGATCAACAAAATGAAAATTTTAAGATTATCTGTCAAATAATTAAAAAAGAAGCCTCTTAGAAAACTGAAAAAATATTTATGTGAAAATTATTTTATTATCATTCTAGAAAGGTGTAACAAAAGGTAGAGTCTCTTTTGTTAGCTTATCATATAATTATGACAAAATTATAATAATTATAAAAAGAAATTGCTTAGATCATAGAGACTAGGATGTTGACAAATACTATGATAATTTTCTTGCCCTTGTGTTTTCTCAACTACTTTCAGAACAATTGAACATTCCCTTTATGAAAAGCATTTTTTTATCTCCATAAAACTTCACTCAATTGGCTTTCTTCACATTTCTTTCACCATTTCTTCACAGTCTCCTAATGATCTTGTCTTTTTGTATTCACCTTTTAAATTTTGGCCAAACTGAGTCTATCAGTGGTCTTTTATCTATGGCTTCTTGTTGGTGACTCAAAGCCCCAATGCTATAAATTCTGTGTTCTGAAATTTCATAATTTAGCCTCTTCATCATTATTAAATTCTATATTCCAAAAGAAACATTCCACTGTACATGCTCATTTTGATCTCAACTTAAGAGTTTCTCAGGAACAAATTGCCCACTGCTGTGGTGAAAAAGAAAGTGAATACAATTTTGGGGCCACTGAACCAAAAGGTTCTGGAGCCCCTGACAAAATGGTAACAAAGGCCTGAAGGACCCCAACAGCTTATTCTTAAGAGTATTCCACCAATATGGTGAGGAACGCCAGGACTCATGCATAGAGAGCTCTTTGTTGCTGCACGGGAGCAGAACAACACATTCTTCTTCTTTTAGTTCTACAGCATCTCTGTGAAACTGTTATTGGTGGACTCTTAATATCAAACCAGTTGACAAAGGAGAAACACAATCTTCAGAATCTAATTTCATTATTAGAATGTCTTAGTCAGGTTTCCAACATTGTGACAAAATATCTGAGATAACCATGTTTCCTGAGGAAGCAACATTTATTTTGGTTCACATTTTCAGAGTTTTCAGTCCATGGTTGGCTCACTCTAATGATTTCAGGCCTGTAGCAAGAGGAAACATCATGGTGGGGAAGATATGATGGAGTAAAGGTGCTCACATTGTGGAAACAAAGAAAGAGAGTTTGCTTTTATAACAAAGTCTCTCCCCAAAACCTATTAAAATAGAAGTCCATAAGTGGATTAATGCATTCATGAGCTTTCAAGATTCAATCACTACCCAAAGATTCTACCTCTGAACCCTGCTGCAATAGCGAACCTGACTCAACACATGAGCTTTTGGGAGATATTTTTAAGAACCAAATCATAATACATAAGTGGGCAAAGTAGAGCAGATTTGGAGTTCAAAGACGATAAATTAATAACTTACAGCATTCATCCTTCAAGCTGCCAAGCATCTATATGTACCATTCTACACATATTTGTGCTACCACACATGTACGTTTATCACTTACATTAAGCAGCTACTCTTTATGTAAGGATCTCAACATTCTCCTTGAAATGAATAGACATGTAGTCCTGACAGTCACTTTATTAATGACTGGTCTATTATTTACTGCTCAAAGTTAATCACAGTTCATTATATATGCTGGTATTTAATAATAAACTGATAACAAAAGTGTCTAAAATTATAAGAGGAGGAAAAAAATACAATAATAAAGTACACACACACACACACACACACACACACACCAAAAACAGGGAGAAAACTGTGCTAAATTAAATGTACCCAAAAGGAGACTCTAATTCTCAATTTCTCCTTCAAATCATTCTTCATCTACTCTTTTGTATTGATGCACTCCACCAGGATTTCAGGAAATTAATGGAAGATAGCTTTCTTTACTTTTTTATATTCTACTAAATCTGTTTATTTCATCTCTAGAATATGATGAATATGTATACTTTCCTCCAACTTATGTTGACATTTCTTTCTAGCTACCATCTTTATTGTAAGCAGTAGCATTAATTTCTTTGGCTATTGAGTAGCATCTTGAATGTTTTACTAAAGTTTCTTTTAACTTCTTTTGTTTCTATTCTAGAATCTACCTTTCACAAAATACTCTAACATGTATTTTGTAATTTAAAACTAAAATATTATCAATTTTGGCCTAAGTCCTTCCTGTGAGTGTATTTTTATCTCAGAATGAAAGTCGGACTCTGCACAACCTGATGACTCCAAGAGAAGGCCATGTTCCAGTAATAACCAATCAGTGGTAAGCAAACAAAAACAAAGTTTCAATGGCTAAAATACTTCTGTCTTTAATACAGGTCAGTGAAGTATTTGAATGTGGAGCATTTACAAGGCAATAAGGTCCTGGAAGTCCTTGTGAATGAGATCAGTGCCCTTTAAGTAGGAGTCATTGATTTAGCTCATTCTCATTCTACTCTGAGAAGATACAAGGAAATGTCAGTGTTCTGCAACCCAGAAGAGAGTGCTACCAAAACCTAACCAGAATGACACCCTGATCTTGGACTCCCAGTCTCCAGAACTATAAGAAAAATAATATCTACTGTTACAAGTGACCTAGTCTATAGTACTCTGTTTTAACAGCTCAAATTGACTAAGACAATAGGCCTCACAAAAGTAAGACCTGTTCTCTCTTTCCACAGTTATATCTTTAGCATGTCTCAGGGAATGCTTACAATATGATTTCTGCACAAATGATATTTTCATTCGGCTTGAACTATTCCCTGGAAATCAAAGTAAACTTCCTGAACAACAGTGTGACAAGTATAATGAATAAACAGAATTCAAATGATGTGAAACCGCACACAAATTTCTCTCTCCCCCTACCACCCATTCAAACCCATTTTTGGAACTAGTTAGTTTTCTCCCTAGATAAGGCACTTTATATTCTTTCTCAGTCACTCTTAGAAAATACAATGTTCTCTGATTACCTTGAGCTATGCAGTCTCATTTTAGTAATCAAAATGCCCAATCACATGTAATATTTCAAAATTAAATATGAAGTTTAACACTCTTTGTTTTTTTGCTTCCTGACAGCTTGGTAACCCTACAGTGGGAAGAAGGATGTTTAGGCTGAAATATACACCATTAGCCTCTACTCTTCCCATCATCACATAATTACTAAGCTACCTTTTCAGTTTTCTGAAGGTGGAGAAATGTTGAGTGAGAAAAATATTCTGAGATTTAGGAGAGGTCATATTGGCCCGATACTAGATTTTCTTTGGCTGGGCTGGGGTTTTTTCTGGACCCCCAGAGCTGAGCATCTGTTTCCATGATTCTGTGGAGAATTCTCTCTCCTATCACCAGGCTCTTCTACCTACAGTCCCTTATTTCAAATATTGACTCTGACTGAAAATGAGCAGCACCTCCTCAGCCCCAGATTTTTGCAGTCTATGCTATAAGGCTCCCTCTGTTGGGATTTTGTTGCTCTTCTAGTTGGATCTACTGATCACATACTTTAAAATAACTCAAGAGTTGATTGTTTTCTCAAATGACTCACACCTGGACCAGGAGGAGCACTCACTCCCTACAAACCTTCCAGGAGAACAGGGCACTCATAGCAATGCTCCCTTTCCCGGGTCTGTAAGAATAGCCAGTCCGTTCTCATTTCTCACTTTTACACTTTTTAAGGTAGAGGCTTCATGCTAGTATTTGACCTACAAGCACTCTCAGAGATGATATGGGTCATGCTCTCTAAGTGGCAGCTTCTCAACTCCTATCACTGTGTACATGAAGAGAAATGGCCTCCCACAGGGATAGGCCAGGAAGCAAGGGATGCCTCAGTGGACAACGGGAAACCTTGTCCGCACAGAGTTTGGAGTAGATATGCTGTGCTTGAGTGCCTAGAATCTCTCTTAGAGCCTCTTGAAGCTCCCTGACTGTAGGATTTGACACATTCTTTTCAACCTTTTTTTAAAAACTATTCTCTTATATTTTAGTTTCTTTCTCTATACTTAGGATTTTCTTTATACATGTTCCCAAACTTTATCATAAAAAGTCATATTCTCTCAAACATTTTATTATTTTCAAGTTATCTGTCAGGTACCTGATAGAATGGAATAAACAGTCATCTGTTCTGATATTGCTTCTTCCATATCTGGTAGTGGAATTCCCATAAGATTAATCAAGACTGTATCAGATGATGTATTTTAAACATAGTGAGACTTCCAGGTATAGGTAGGGCAGTTGAAGCTCACCTCCCCCACCATTACTCCACTATCTCTGAAATGATCCATCATCTAGGAAACATCTTCTTATATTTTCAATATGACCAGGCTGTGTACAGCAGGGATATTCAAAGTGACAGTACATAATGAAATGAAACGAGCTCATGCCAGAATATAATTCAGTGTACTAGTTTCTTCAGTCATAAAGTCTTTGTATAAAACAAACAAACAAAAAAAAAAAAAAAAAACAAATGTCAGGTGAACTAAACAGTGTGTTTAATGACTTAGGTGATTTTCATACTTCACATGGTCTCCTATTTGTTCATAGGTAACAAGGAACTAAGGGATAAGTTGCTTTGAGAGTTCACCCCAGAAGAAGCCTAAGGAGCAGGTCAGTGATTCAATACCTCAATTGAATTTTTCTTTATCCTCATCCACAAAGTAAAATTTAATGGATTCTTAGACTAAACTGTGAATACATTCCCTGTATCTTCCATAAGAATTTTGGGAACACTTAGTACTCACTCCATAAACTAATTTATGTAGTCACAAAGCCTATTTCATCTGATTTAGGCTGAAAATACATAGATCTATAGCTATCACATACTTCCCAACGATCATACACAAAAGAAAATGTAGAGTGTTAATGAGGACTTCAGTGTCTCAAGTAACAGTTGTATTAATATAAGTATTAATTCATGAATACTCTGAATGAATTCCAATGTGCCCTTATATTTAAAGCATCATTAAAATAAAGAATGTTTAAAGAGAAATAACAAAGTGCAATTCAATTCATTTTTACAAGGATATATTTAAATTTTGTTTCCAATAACAATTTCACTTTAAAAACCTTAGTCTTACAGTTACTGAGCTAACAAGTGTTCAAGATTCATATTCCAAGTACCTATGATTTAAAGAGAATATCAATTATCTCAAATTGTTTTGAATTAAAAAGATTGAAATAGAAGTAAGGGAAATATCAGTTTGCTGGTTCTTGGAAATATTTGTTTATTTAACCTTAAAAATGTCAAGTGGCTTTGAGAAAACAGAGTAAACAAATCTCATATTAAAATTGTTAAGATATTTCTTTTGTAATGTTAATATTACTGTCTCTATCCATCTCTGATTCCAGCTATAGCTCAGTTCTCTCTAGCTTTGATTTATGTGGAGACTGACCTGGTCTAACCCTACCTGCCTTAGCTCTGAGCCAACATTCAGGATTACAGGACTATGATCTGCTACATTCCTTAGAGAAAAAGTTTAACTGAGGAATGTTTTTTCTGACAAGTGATAAAGCCCTACTCTTTCAGGTTACACCAAAGACCAAGTTGTGGTTAAAATAAATTGAGAAGGAGGACACAATATGAATTAAGGATGAGCACATGGTATGAATTAAGGAGACAACTTAAGTAGAATACAGTGCATTAGAAAGCAAGAGAAGACAAAGAAAGGGAGACAGAACTAAGGTTGCCTGGAAATAATCAATTCCTATTTTGATAAAGCTTAGAGTCTAGGAGAGTAATTAGCATCAAGGCCAGATCAATTTTTCTCTACACAGTATTTTATTAGATTGCTACATGACAGCATACTAATTAAAACTGATTTCTCTAATTAGAATCCCATTAATAACAAGAAAGGCAATGGCAGATGTATCACTACATCCACAATGCCTCCACTCATCAAATGTGCTGCCGGTCAAGTAGTTGTGGAAGCAGTTGCCTTCTACGTCATTTTTTATTTTAAAAAAAAAAGACAACAAGCTTGATGTGGAGGGCAAGGGAAGGGAAGCTCCATCAGACTCTGGTATTGAAGTCCTTCAAAAAATAATTAGAAAAATCAAACACTAGAGAAATTTTCAATAAATTATCATTTTAAAAACTCAGGCCAAAGTAGTAACATAAATTTTTAGAGATTTGTAGGATCACAATAAATTCTCAATGTAATTCTGAAATAGTTTACAATTTTAGTTTCTTACCTAAATGGCCTCATGAAAACGAAAAGATGAAATTAGTTTGGGTTTTGTAATAATTACAATAACTTAGGCATAATTTTGCGAAGATTATGTCAAATTCTAATGCTGAAACTATTATTCTATTTATGTTATTTCTTATTTAGACAACCCCCTCCAAAATACACGTACATTAGAGTACAGTCTATGAGGTTAAAACATATCAACACAAAAATACTTAGCATTTATTTAATATATGTTAATTGAGTATCTTCCATGTGTTAAATATTATTGCAGGTGACAGAGATACAAACATTATCCAATTTATTTTACATAGGAGGAGCAACTGTGAAAGAAAAGCAGAAACAAAATAAATAGATTAGATAGATAGAAAGATAGATAGATAAATCCTACATGTATTTTTCTTGTATAGACTGTGTCTCAGCAGCTCCCAAAGAGCACTTACATGTACTCAGTTATATTTTTTATTGGGTCATTTGTTCTGTCATGACTTGTCCATAGTCAAATGTGTTCCATGTGTACCAGTCATTTCCACAACCTTACAGAGTGGTGACCATTCACATTCCCCTAGTGCTACTTCCTGGTCAAATGTGCCATGTCTCTTGGGTATCTAGAATTCCTCAGAAATAGTAATTTAGGGAATTTCTGATTTCTATAATAACCACATGATAGAATTGGCTGCCATCATATATTTTTGTCTCCACCCTCTGCCACAGTCTGGCTGGGCACAAAATCACGAGCCACCACACAGCTTGTAGATTCAAACAGCAATTCTTTATTCCCGAACTCACACCGGCCGTCTACAATCACGTTCTGGGGAAATCCACATTCTCTGCCCAAATCCATGCCCACTGGGCTTCTGTCTCCCCCCAAAATACTGTCTGAATCCCGTGAGAACTCAAGGGGAACTCAGGCAGCAGGATACGCCCTATTCCCAGCAGGAATAACCTTAAACATGGAACCACCCTAAACTCGGATTGTCCTAAACCGGGAACGCCCTAAACCCGGATCCGACTTGGTCCTTGAGCAAGGTCACCTACATGCAATGTCACTGCAAAATGTCCTATTTCCACGAGTCCTTCCACTAAGCAACATGGGGTACGCTGGCAAGGAAATTGTCATACCTACTTGGCTAATGGCTCCCAACATCTCCCCCCTTCTGATTAATTAAACAACAAGCAATGTGGCTTAAGGACCGTGCCTGGTAGGTTGTCCAATTCAACATATGGTTCTTACCCGTCATGGGAAAAACTGACCTTTAGGCGTCAGCCTCCTGTCTTAGGTTGATACCACTGCAATTGGATCATACCTGTCACTGACTACCAGTCCAGCATACAGCCATACTTGTGGATAGGTCTATGCACCAGTTGGGGGGGGGGGGTGAGGTTCTTTGCCTCACCTCTGTAGGCCCCCAAATTTGGCCTTGGTGCCAGTGGGGGAGTGAGGTTAATGTGGCTTAAGGACCGTGCCTGGTAGGTTGTCCAATTCAACATATGGTTCTTACCCGTCATCGGAAAACTGACTTTTAGGTGTCAGCCTCCTGTCTTAGGTTGATACCACTGCAATTGATCATACCCGTCACTGACTACCGGTCCAGCATATAGCCATTGGCCCCCAAATTTTAGACCACCACTAGCAGAAGGGAGGAGGATACAGAAATGCCATGACACCAAGCCAACTGACGGCTCCTTGGGAAAAATTGCATCACTGGTGACACCATCAGCAAAGATATGCCAGCACTACCACAATTAACATGGGGTGCGCTGGCAAGGAAATAAAAATTGCATCACTGGTGACACCATCAGCAAAGATATGCCAGCATTACCACAATTCGCTGCACCAAACGATAGTTACATAGTCCAGGCAAGTTCTGCAAGCAGTTCAAAGCGGAGGAATCTATCAATATGTCCATTTCCTCCCAAAATCCGTTTCCTCCCAAAGTAAGTTGACTCCTTGATTGAGCATTACTTGTTGAGTTATATTCATTGATGCATCAGTTTATACAGTTTACTGTGATAGCTATCATAGAAGCTGTAGTTTGGTTTTATCTTTGTCTTCACCGGCACTGGGATGAAGATAGGAATTCTGGCAATGATGCTAAAGAGACATTATCCTGAAAAGAATTATTAAATATAATGAAAAGGAAAGGTGAAAGTAAACAAACAGATCTGTTAACCACCTTTAAAAACAATCCTTAACAGCTGTTTACCTAATTTAAATTAAACCATTTAAATCACGTGAATAAAAAAAATAATAATAATTCGGATCCATTTTTTCATGAGCGCTCCTCATATAAGATCTATGGACATACGCACATACAGACATACAACACAAAACACAAATGTGCACACAAACGTACAACACATAAGACAATAGTAAAGGCCTTGTAGCTTTACCTAGGTGAAATCTCCATTGCAATGTTTAAAAACTCCACAGTCAAAAAATAAAACTGATCAGAAAAACATTAACCTAGGTTTGTATGAGCTCAAAAAATAAAAATAGAACCTTATGATGTGGAAAAATGCAATAATAAAATAGCTGAAAAAAGCATCCTGGTTAATCACTGTTGCAGATGTAAGAATGGCCAAGCTGGAGTTCTGGATATCAGCTGTTATGGATTTGAGTCAAATCATCTTCTTTTCAATCTGTAGAAATTGTTTTAGTTAATCTCTCTGGAATCCAAATCGGCTGCTGTTCTCCCTGTGGAAAAACACAAACAGACCCCCGACTCCAGACAATCACTGGGTCAGGACCTTTCCATTGTCCTGTTAGAATATCTTTCCAAAGTACTTTAGGCTTATGTACATTTTTTGGATACATATGCCTTTCCGCAGCACTAAGTCCTGATGAATCCAAATTTTAAAAGTTTAGAGTAAAAAGCGTTATTTTAAGTTTATCTTTGGGGGATATATACCCCCTTCCAATTCCCTCTTTTTGCTTTAATAAGCACATTTTAATAGTTTGATGAGCTCTTTCAACTATGCCTTGTCCCTGTGGATTGTATGGGATTCCTGTTATATGAGTAATACCAAATGATGAGCAAAATTGTTTAAAAGAGGTAGAAGTATAACCAGGACCATTATCATTTTTTAACTGTTTAGGAATGCCCACAGTGGCAAAATTTTGTAAGCAATGAGCTATAACATCTTTAGTTTTTTCTCCGGCATGAAGGGAGCCCATCAAAAATCCAGAAGAAGTATCAACTGTAACGTGTAAATATTTTAATTTTCCAAATTCTGGCAAGTGTGTGACGTCCATCTGCCAAATATGGTTAGGTATCAGTCCTCTAGGATTGACTCCAAGATTAACTTGTGGTAAAAATGTCACACAATTTTGACATTGTTTTATTATATGTCTGGCTTGTTCCTTAGTTATTTTAAAACGCTTTTGTAAAGTATTAGCATTAACATGAAATCTTTTATGAAAATTTGTAGCTTCTTCAAATGTAGAGAAAATATGTATGTCATGTGTAGTTTTATCTGCTAAATCACTGCCTAAACTAAGGGCTCCAGGCAATCCTGTATGTGCCCTAATATGTCCTATAAAGAATGGATCTTTTCTGTCCCAGATTAGACTTTGTATAGTGGAAAACAAAGAGAAAACAGTAGAAGAAGGGGAAATCCTACCAGCATCTTCAAGAGATACTATAGCATTAACTACATACTGACTATCAGATAATAAATTCAATACAGAATCTTTAAACATCAAAAAAGCTTGTAAAACTGCATTAAGCTCTACCTTTTGAGCTGATTGTTTGGGTACTAAAAATGTTAAAGTTCGATCTGGGGTAACTACTGCTGCTGTACCATTATTAGACCCATCAGTGAATATATTTGGAGCATTCATGATAGGTGTTTTTCTTGTCATTTTAGGAAAAACTACAGGATGCTTAGACCAAAAAGACAACAAAGGATTAGATGGTAAATGATTATCAAATGTAACATTAGATTTACACATGATTATTGCCCAAGTATTTAACTCATTAGCTAACTCATCAATTTGATCCATAGTATATGGAGTAATAATTTTATTGGGAGAAATTCCAAACACTCCCTTTGCTGCTCTTATTCCTTTGAGTATTAATTGTCCTACAGCCTCAGGATACCTAGTAAGAATAGTGTTAGGAGAATAAGATAAATGTATCCACAATAATGGACCTTCTTGCCAAAATACTCCTGTAGGAATATTTTTTGTTGGTAGTACAATAAATAATAAAGGCAAACTTATATCAATTCTATCCAAATGCATATTTTCCATATATGTTTCAATAATTTTAATGCCTTTCTTGCTTTAGGAGTTAACATGCGGGGTGAATTTGGATCTGATGGACCTTTTAGAATATCAAATAAAGGTCCCAACTCTCCTGTTGGTATACCTAGATAAGGCCTTATCCAATTTATGTCTCCCAATAACTTTTGAAAGTCGTTAAGTGATTTGAGTTGATCTACTCGTATTTGAATTTTTGGTGGATGGACCATGGTTGAGGATAATAGAACTCCTAAATAATTAATTGGAAAATTTAATTGTACTTTATCTATTGCTATCTCTAGATTATAATTTTTTAATAAGTTTGTAAGTGTGTCATAACATTCCAGCAATATGTTTTTATCTTTATGTGCCAATAATACATCATCCATATAGTGAAATATTTGTAGTTCAGGATTTTGATTTCTAAGTGGCTGGATTGCTTTGTTAACATATATTTGACACATAGTTGGACTGTTAGCCATCCCTTGAGGGAGTACTTTCCATTCATATCTCTGATCAGGACCTTCATGATTTAATGCAGGGATAGTAAATGCAAAACGTGGACTATCCTCGGGATGAATTGGAATTGAAAAAAAAAAAATCTTTAATATCTATAGCTAAAACATGCCAGGTTTTTGGCAAAGTAGACAATTGAGGAATCCCTGATTGAGCAGGTCCCATAATAACCATCTCATTATTAATGGCTCTTAAATCTTGCAATCATCTCCATTTACCAGATTTCTTTTTGATGACAAAAATGGGAGTATTATGGGGAGATATAGAAGGTTGTATATGTCCTTCCGCTAATTGTTGTTTGACCAGATCATGGGCTACTTGTATCTTTTCTTTAGTCAGGGGCCACTGAGGAACCCACACTGGTCTTTCTGATTTCCAAGTAATTTTGATTGTCTCAGTGGCCCTTTCTGAAAATCCAACCCATGTCTGTCTGTTCCTTGATCTATTTGTATTGGTGCTGCTATACCTTGCCCTTGTTTTCCTAATCTTTTTTCTTTCCTAAAGCCTTGTCTAGCCCTAGTAGTGGACGCATAAGGATTGATGTTATTTGTTAACGTCAAACCTAATTGATCTAGGACATCTCACCCCATAAATTTATAGGAAGATGATCCAATACATATGGCTGTATAGTTCCTTCACGTCCTTCAGGTTCCTTCCAATCTAATATTATAGAACTTCTATGGGGATTAGTCGCCACTCCTAGGCCTCGAAGCGTTTGAGTGGCTTGTTGTAATGGCCAATGTTTTGGCCATCCTTGAAGAGATATGATGCTAAGGTCAGCTCCTGTGTCCAGTAGCCCATTAAACTCATGTCCTTGAATATTTAGTTTTAGCATTGGGTGAGAATCTAAATTTAAAGACAACAAAATCACGAGCCACCACACAGCTTGTAGATTCAAACAGCAATTCTTTATTCCCAAACTCACACCGGCCGTCTACAATCACGTTCTGGGGAAATCCACGTTCTCTGCCCAAATCCACCCCCACTGGGCTTCTGTCTCCCCCCAAAATACTGTCTGAATCCCGTGAGAACTCAAGGGGAACTCAGGCAGCAGGATACGCCCTATTACCAGCAGGAATAACCTTAAACCTGGAACCACCCTAAACCCGGATTGTCCTAAACCGGGAACGCCCTAAACCTGGATCATCCTAAACCGGGAACACCCTAAACCCGGATCCGCCTTGGTCCTTGAGCAAGGTCACCTACATGCAATGTCACTGCAAAACGTCCTATTTCCATGAGTCCTTCCACTAAGCAACATGGGGTACGCTGGCAAGGAAATTGTCATACCTACTTGGCTAATGGCTCCCAACATCTCCCCCCTTCTGATTAATTAAACAAAAAGCAATGTGGCTTAAGGACCGTGCCTGGTAGGTTGTCCAACCCTCCATTTTCCTTGACTGAGAAGAAATTTCTGCAGAGAACTTTAGCAGGATTCCACTCTCTTGTTGACCACTACTTACCCAATGAATTTCAAAAGTTCAGCCTAGATATTTTCTGTATCTTTTCTTCCCAAGATTCGATAGCATTTTTATTATGGGAGAAATGGGGATATTTTAACTTTCCTCCTAAATGCTAACATACCACTCATATTAAGTAAATTTTCCTCCAATAGGCTTGGTCTCTTTCCTTACACACTAAACAATATAATATGAGCTTTCTCCCATTTCTTGGGGCAAGTCATAAACAGTTTGACAGTGTGACTTCAGTGTTTCAGATTGTCCCAGTCAATCTTCTCCATAGGTATATGTAATGTTTAATTTAAATTGTCAATCTGATTGGATTAAGAGATGCTAAGGGTTAAGGGGATTATGGGTGTGTCTGGGAATGATTGGCATGTGAGATAACCAACTGAAATGAGACCCTCACTAAGCATGGGCAGCATCATCCAGTAGGATGATGGCATGGATGGAATAATGATTGGAGGAACAAGGAAGTAGCAGCAGATGTAGGCTCCATTCTTCTTGAATGTGTTCTTGATTGCTGCTGCATTCCTCGGAGGATATCCAACTCTTGGTTCTTCACTCTTCCAAAGAGGATTCTCCAGATACCTTGGGTCTTGGACAAGGGTAGCACCTTTGATCCCTGTTGTTCCGGGGCTTCAGTCTCTTGGATTGTGCAGCTACTGGTTCTTCCAGTTCTCTAGCTTGCAGGTGGCTATTGTGGACTATCCAGCTTCTGGGCATATGAGCCAACCTACTAAGTCCCTCTTTTATAATTATACTTCCTGTTGATTCTGTTCCTCTAGAGAACCCTGAATAATGCAGAATATGTATATATTTAATAAGACATTTTAATAAGTTAAAAAATTCTAATATCTATGAATAGACACAACAGAGGTTTATTTGTTTCTCAAGTCATATACACTGAGTTGGGCAACGGAGAGTAAAATATAAGGGGGCTGCTTAGCAGTTACTCCAGTCTCCAACTCACTTATTTCATCCTGTGGTAACACAATCTTCAACCCAATCCCTGGACCTCGAATTTTCCTAGAGAATGGAGGCATGAATGGCAAATAGTATATTATAGATTTTCATGTCTTGGCCCAGGATGCAGCACACCTTACTCCTGTCCTTATCAACTGACCAGAACTTGCACATAGCTCCAAACTGTTAAAATTAATAGGAAGTTAGAAAATTCCCTCACTGAGTATCTAAAAAGCAAACACTATCTTTCTCTGCCACATTCTATCATTCTGATCTCAAAATGCTCTTTGCTCTTTTTTTCTCTTCCACTCCTTAGAAGACAACTCAAAATTCTATCTAGTCTTAAATACTGGAAATTTTAGGTTTTGTGTTGTTCAGTCTTGTATAGTGGGATCAGATGTGACTCCCCTTAGAACAGCCACTTAAGTTCTAGGGAATTATCTGCTCACCCCTCAACATCACACCAAAAATTTA